>NC_137820.1:20689645-21234645 GCF_963921795.1 Nannobrachium achirus
GACCCGTGTCGTCACATTGAATCCTGTTTAACACAAACTCTGCCATCAAAATACCCCTTTGTACCCCTTCTCTGCCATGCCCGTAGAGCCCGTAAATGTAATAAAAATTAATTAAGAAACATTTTTTTATCGAATCGCAACTAAAATAGGCCGGAACTAATGCTCCGTGATCGGTTTCTACACGGACACATTATTGAGCGGACCACTTTAACATTGGAGTCCCTGAACCGGAAGCGGAAGTCCGTCCTCTATTTTGGCCCAGCTTACTGTCTACACTCCGCGGCTTACAGATGGAGAACTTATTGATCAATTGAAAAAGTTTCAACGGATTTGAGAAGCTGATGGAATACGCGAACACACGAGCAGTGTCCGATCACGCACGATGGGAACTGGACGAGCGCCCACGTTAACAGGTAGGACTCGGAGAAGCCGGCAGTGAAAGACATAGAGAAATTAACGGGCTTTACGGCCGTAAACTACGAATGAGTTAAGAAGAGCTTAAAACACAACTTTCTAATGTTACATTGATGACGTGAGGAACGCTAAAGTCGTCTTGGTTACATAGTAGGCTATGCGAAAATAACAAAGCTCAGAGTCGCAAATTCAATGATCGCTGCATCAGCACACACAAAACACGGGCGTGAGAGAAGTAAATGAATGAAATGGACATCACGTTTAGCCGATTCAACGATTCCAAAAGTCATACGATTGGAAGTTATTGCTACATGCAGCTACATGCGTCTCATGCTGGTTTTGTTAGGCAACAGCCAGGGTCCAGGGAGTGCACAGAAGTTTAAAGGGCCTTTTCATACGGATAAAAGTTAAGGGCTCAAGCCCCTTTTGCTGTATGTGCGCACGTGCCTGGCGACCAGCGCATCACATTACAGACTTATAATTTCAATCCGTTTCTTTGCAAAAACACATTTCTTTTAGAAAACATTTGTATTCTTGTTTCTCCCAGTGTTATGGTTTTTAATGTGTAAATATAGCACTTTATTATGGGGAAAAACGTGTGTAGGCCTATTTTCCTTTTTTAAATCGCTAAAATAGCGCATTTTTGAACACATTTCCTTAACGGTTAACGGTTAATTAACTGATAAGGCCTGACGGTTATCGGTTAAGAAAAAATCTCCATTTGGCCATCCCTAGACATATAGCCTACAGTAAGTTAGAATATTATGAAATATACATGAGAAAGAACACCAACACTAACTTCAACACACCAATACACCAGATTTTAAATTGACTGTGTGTCGATTCTTGTTTAGATTGATATTCATATGCATTTGTTATATTGTTGTTGATATTCTGACATGTTATCTTGTTTGTTATAGTGATGTATTATCTGCTTTTTTGTAAGTCGCTTTGGATTAAAAGCGTCTGCTAAATGCCTAAACTGTAAACTTAATGCAGACCACCAGAGTATTACCTATCAGGGTGTTACACTAAGCAGAGCCTGGTGGAGTGACATACAGGCCAGGTGGGTAATTAATTAGTGGCATCAACTGATCAAGTAAGTGCTGAAGGGTAGAAAAAAATAAAACCATTTTCCTTAACATGACAGCAGCTGTGAACCCTAATTTAGAACAAGAATTTGTCTGCAGTGTGTGTGTGTGTGTGTGTGTGTGTGTGTGTGTGTGTGTGTGTGTGTGTGTGTGTGTGTGTGTGTGTGTGTGTGTGTGTGTGTTGTGTGTGTGTGTGTGTGTGTGTGTGTGTGTGTGTGTGTGTGTGTGTGTGTGTGTGTGTGTGTGTGTGTGTGTGTGTGTGTGTGTGTGTGCTGTGCGCGTGTGCGTGTGCGTGTGCATGCGCTGCAGTGTGTAACTCAGTCAGTCGAGCGTCTTCCACATATCTGTTGGGTGCTTTTGTGATGTTGTATAAGAAGATATGACTGGCTGTGACTGTGACTTCACTGTGTTATTGTTTTAATTTGGGCTATGCTTGCGCATCAGGCAGCACTGTCATGCAACTGCGCAATATTGGCAGATGATGCAGATCGTGGTGGATTTACAGTATTTACTGTACTGTATTTTAATTGTAACTCTTAAAAGTATTAAGCGTTGTGTTGAATCCGGTTATTCCACTCTGTGTTGTTGTTGTTGCCTGGTTATGTCGAATTCGAATGACACTGTATAATAACGTGAATTTGTGCAGAATTCTAAACGTTGAACTTGGGAGGATTGATTTCTAGTGAAGGCCTAGCTATAAAATGCACAGACCGCCACTGCAAACTGCACAGGGCAGATTACTGACATATTTAATAATTTTATACTTGAAAGACATTTCTTGAAGAATTTTAATATTTTCAACATAGAAACGATTGTGAAATTATGCAAAATAATTGCGATTATCTGAAATAATTGCAATTAGGCGATCATGTAATAATTGTGACAGGCCTAACGGGCAGCACGTCAAAGATTCAATACTGCGTCGCTGCCCCTCCTCTAGTGTCCCCATTTTGGACATGTCGTAATAGTCAAACATTTTGCGGACATCTACAAGCTCACATGCTGTTGACGCGTTGTGAGCTTATGGATGGACTATTTTCAGCAAAGACAAATAAAGGTGACCAAGTACTATAAACCCCTGGGGGCAGGGACGTGCAGAGAATGTTAGGGAGGCAGGGGCTGACATTTCTAAAAGGGCCTTTTGGTGAAAATATCGAAAATAGCCGACCTCCAAGCCCCCAACGCGTCACAGCGCGACGCGTTGTGAGCTTGGAGGTCGGCTATTTTCGGTGCTTGATACCACACTGAACTAAGCATAATCAAGTGAACACTGGAGATGTGGCGTAACGGCATGGATTTCTACACAGAGAGAGGGCAATTCTTTTAACATAAGATGCTGCATTCAAGTTCAGGAGAGTTTGGACGAGGCAATTCTCTTGAATGCTGGCTTCAGGTATGGCATGGAAAGGGGGCATTTGCATTTCTTTCACCATAGGAAAAACTGCATTGATGATCTGGAGAGGGCACTTTTTACTGACAGATAAAAGGGCAGGGGCTCAAGCCCCTCTGATGTCTATGTGTGCACGTGCCTGTCTGGGGGACCCTGGCCAAAAGAACTGTGTGCTGTGAAAGGAGGTGTGCACTGAGTGGGAGGACTCACTTGTAGAAGGCCTGGTTCTCCACTCCGCACTTCCACAAGTGTTTGCAGGCCTCCGGCGTGGGTGCGAAGTACGTCAGGATGATCTTTTGATCCTGCACGTTGGAAATGAGAGACGACGTGCAGGAGAATATAACAACACAGAGAAAGCAACGGAAAACATTGTTTTTTTTTCTACGGCTACACGCTGCACAGTGACAAGAACATGGAGGTGTCTCTCGGCAGCGTCGTCAGGATGTGACGGTCCCACTCTGTTCCCACAACGTTCCCACAACATTCCCACACTGTTCGTACAATATTCCCACAACGTCCACATTGTCCACGCCGTTCAATAATTGATGCTCTCACCTCCTTCTGATTTGCATATACGTGGAACGTCTTGCCTTCAAACTTCAGTTTGGCCACCTCATTCCTGTTCAAGTGGATAGTGAAGAATCTCACACACACACACACACACACACACACACACACACACACACACACACACACACACACACACACACACACACACACACACACACACACACAGAGAAAGCCACAGGGTGTTTAAATATTCATGAAAACCGCTGGGAGATCACATAAACCACAATGGAACTCAATGTTTGGCTGACAAAACACGGCTGATAATACTGCGTGCACACAGCGCGGGCAGGCAGCGTGAGCTCGTGGGACAAAACGGTTTCATAAATACTGTAAACGTTGTCTGTGTTTACCTGGACAGAATAATTGGGTCTGCAACATTACACAATGCCACTGTGACAGTATCCTGCTAAATGCATCTATAGAGAGATACCTCTTTCCATGCATATTTAAATTCTCCGACAAGGTGCATTACATTCATACCGGTTCACCATCAAGCAAGTGTGCTGGCATGTTGCTGCTGTTGTAATACCGGTATTTGTGTCGATGAAAGCAGTTGGCGTAATGAGCCATCTGTGGCTTCACTAGCCTACAGTTCTAGTCACATCCAGTACAGAGGCATATGGACCGGCTATGTTAACCGTGACAGCATCATCAGCTATGCATTCTTAACCACTTAAACCCTCTTTTCCACGTAAAAAAACAATCTGCAACTATACATGGACTGCTTTTCTTCACCACAACAGATTTCTTCACCAACAATAGCAGATCTACAAGCTCACAACGTGTCACGTTGCGATGCGTTGTGAGCTTGTAGATCGGCTATTTTTGGCTACCCCCGACCCCCCGAATATGAACGATAGGTTTCAAGTGGTTACAATAATATAAGTGCTACTCATGGTCAAAAGTTCAAAGCAGATAATGACATGCATTGCAGTTGATGAACCAAATTCAAACCTGTGATGCTGTGAGTAGGCTTCAAACCAGAATCAGTACAGCAGACAACCCTCAGAATGCTTAAAAGTCAAAAGTTGCTCACCATTTGAGGAAGTGAACCCTCTTGTTCCCCTGAAGTACCACGAAACCAAACGGCGTGAACGCAAGAAAAGCCGGATTTCCAGAGACATCCTGTAATACAAGCACACATTGTCTAATGGTTACCTTCTCAAAATATGTCATTTTAGTACAGTGGTCCTCAAAGTGGATCCAGTGGTCCCAAAGAGTGAGAGTTAGGAACCAAATGCCATGATCCCTTACAGCAGTGGTTCTCAACCTGTGGGGTCCCCAGATGATTAACTTCATGTGCAACATTGTTTTCTCACTCAACAGTAAACAAACCAACATAACATTTAAGTGTATAGAGGGTATCTGCACACTTCTAAAGTGACAATTTAAGGACTTTTTAATACCTCTAAAATGACAAATTAAACATTGGCCAAATTGTCAAATATTGCATATATTAGAGGCAGAAATTGTGAAAATAGCCGATCTACATGCTCACAAGTCACAACGCCTCGCAACTGCTATTTTCACAATAGAACTGTGTTGTACAAAATGTAATGCCTCAACTCAGTGCTCGTCAGGGTGGAGGCTGGAGGGGTCCCCAGTTAAAATACGATTATTTTGGGGGTCGCAGGCTGAAAAGGTTGAGAACCACTGCCTTACAGTTCAGTAACTCTGAGAGTATACAAATTCCATTTGTATCTTCTCGTCTTATGAGACTGAAAAGGGCTTTAAAATATAAATCTTGCAAAGGGACCCAGCGAGACATGGTATTCCTACCTTGCATGGATGGGGATCCACACCATATGTTTCCAGCATCTGTGCTTTCTGCAGGAAATTGAGCTCCGACGTTTCAGGTGTTTGTCCACTGGGAGAGAGGCAAAACAACAACAATGACAGCATGTGACACGTCTGTCGGAGAAACAAGATACACATCAATATTCGGAGCCAAAGACAACTGGAAAAAAAAGTGGAGACTTAATGGATTTGTGAGGAAGGTGACACATTCCTTTAGCGAAACCCTCGTCGTTAATTAGACAAAGAGAGTATCGCCTCAGCATGTGATTTCAAAAGGAAGACTGCCTGACAGAAAGAATATAAATCAAACTAAACTCAATTGGCAGTTCAACCAGAAACCACATCCTCTAGTATAGTCAATAAAGTAACACGTGTATTACTTTTCCGTTATAGTTCACTCACATATTCTTGTGTTGTATTGATGCTGTAGTGCAGAAACCTTGTACCTCCAAACCGGTATTTCAACTTTTTATGTTTTTTCGTAAATGTACAACAATATACAATATACAGTACACGTACACTGGCCTCTGGTCTCTTGCATTCAATCATGACCGATTTGTATTCGGTATGTCTTTACCAGGGGTCTTCAACAGGGGGTCCGGGACCCCTAAGGGGTCCTCAGAGCTACTACAGGGGGTCCCCCAAATCCTTTATCCTTTTTTATATTAACCACTTGAACCCTAGCATCCATATTCTGTGAACTGTAGCCAAAAATAGCAGAGCTACAAGCTCACAACGCCTCGCAGCGTTGTGAGCTTGTAGATCGGCTATTTTCAGCAAAGAGCTTTGGTATAGAGGGGGAAAAGAGCAGACTAAGTACAGACTGAGTGAAAGGTCAAGTTTATTAAGTATTGATGGTTCAAGTGGTTAAATATCTGAAAACACAAAATTTACATGAATCCAAAATACTCTGATGATCGTGCTGTCAAACCATGAAAACTATGGAATCTATGAAGAGGTTGTGGGGGTCCCTGCTTCATCTCTCTCTCTCAACTAAGGGGTCCTTGGCCTGAAAACGTTGAAGACCCCTGGCCATTACTATTACTATTACTCTGGTGTGTGTTGTGGATGATCCACTAGGGGGCAGCTGAATCTCATAGTGCTCTGCGTGCTGTCTATAGGCTCCACACTGTGCTCTATAGTGCCATTCCATTGTGTCTGCCTGTACCATATTGAACAGAGCAAGAGGGTAATTCATCATCTCTATAATCCCCTCTCTTCATATTTTGCGTCCGTCAACATCGACCTTTAAGCAACCTTTCTGCTGATAAGTGACTAATCCTCGTATTTAGCATCGCATAAAGGCTTCCCATGAGCAGCATTAGAAATGGAGAAAAAAAACACAACAGCGCCAGATCAAACAGGGCTATCGTGAAATTGGTGTACTGAGACAAAATGGCTAAATTGCTATTGATATTGCCAATTGGGGCTTGTTTTTCCCGACCTTGAGTGGGTGAGTTAGAGGCACCAGTGTGTTGGTCTGTGTCCCAATGGATGAGTCACCAAGATGCCAAGAGAAATGCTTCCTCAGCTAACCTACTGCCAGGGAGAGTAGGTTGCGCGAGCGTACGTGCGTGTGTGTGCGTGTGTGTGTGCGTGCGTGCGAGAGTGCATGTGTGGACTACCTGCTGTAGTGATTATTTTCCTTTCATTCATTTCACAGTTCCTTCAGATAGAGGCAGGTGAATGATCTCAGGCTAATGGCTAGGTTAATCCAGACCAGGGGGTCTTCAACGTTTTCAGGCCAAGGACTTCTTAGTTGAGAGAGAGATGAAGCAGGGACCCCCACAACCTTTTCACAGATTCCATATAGTTTCATTGTTTGACAGCACGATCATCAGTATATTTTGGATTCATGTTAATGTGGGTTTTCAGATATTTAACCACTTGAACCTTCAATACTTAATAAACTTGACCTTTCACTGTAGCCTACTTTAGTCTGCTCTTTTCCCCCTCCAAAGCTCTTTGCCAAAAATAGCCGATTTAGGAGGCGTTGTGAGCTTGTAGATCTGCTATTTTTGGCTAAAGTTCTCAGAATATGGACGCTAGGGTTCAAGTGGTTATATAAAAAGGGGGGGAAAAACAAGTTTCTATCACACAAAGATTTGGAGGACCCCCTGTAGTAACTCTGAGGACCCCCTAGGGGTCCCGGACCCCCTGTTGAAGACCCCTGATCCAAACCATTCTTTCATTTAATTTAATTCATTCAAACATGAGCGCGGGGACGACTTCACTGTGTGAGAGACTGAAAGAAAGCGGGGGAGGAGCATTAGCGGTCCTTACACCAGCTCTGTCTTGTGTATGTCTGCAATCCTTCGCTCCAGCTTTTCCGAGTGTTTGGGGAAGAACTGGAATTTGGAGCTGTAGCCTTCCGGATGCTTCCCAGGGTCGTAGTCCCCGATCTCAGCTGGAGGACGAGAGGCAAAGATGTTGAATCTGTTCACAGACGTTCACAGCAAAACGAAACAGCACTGCCCTTCACTATGTTCATTTAACTCTGACAGTGTACAAAATGTAACCAAATGGTTTACATTTGTACAATGTCAGAGTTACAAATTGATACATTAACACAAGATTTTACTGTGTACTCGGACAGATTAGTCTCTAAACACTATTCAGTGTATTGGTCCTGGAGTGGGGGTAAGTAGGTACAGCCAGTGGTGGAAAAAGTACTCACATATTTTACGTAGTATCAATACTGTAATGTAGAAATACTCTGTTGCAAGTAAAAGTCTAGAATTCAAAATGTACTTGAGTAATAGTACAAAAGTATCGGTATCAAAATGTACTTAATGCACCAAAAGTAAAAGTACAAAATGTTTGAAAATAGCAGATCTACAAGCTCACAACGTGTCGCATCAAGGTATAAAATAGGGCTAAAGTGGTCCATGCAATTATAATTTATATCTGCAAAGTAAAACATTGTAGTGGAGTAAAAGTACAATATTTGGAACCGAGAGGTAGCGGAGTAGAAGTAAAAGTATTGGAAACTGGAAATACTCAAGTAAAGTACAAATAGCTCAAAAGTGTACTTAAGTACCGGTACATTACTTAAGTAAATGTACTTAGTTACTTTACACCAGTGGGTACAGCATGCAACGCTGCTCTCACTCAGATGACCCTGACAGTGATTTCTCCTGGGTGAAACAGGCGCTGACCAGGCAGCCATCTTTAATTCAGCAGCCCCTCCCCAATAGAGGGAGAGAGAACCTGCTTTCTCACTAACACTGCACTTTCCTAGAAGCTAGCGGTGCGTGCGTGCGTGTGTGCGTGCGTGCGTGTGTGAGTGAGAGAGAGAGCGGGAGAGAGAGAGGGAGGTAGAGAGAGAGAGAGAGAGGGAGATAGAGAGAGAGAGAGAGCAAGATGGAGACGAATCAAATCATAGGGATGATATGGCACAAGATAACACTTCAAAGACTTTATAATTAAGCATGACATGTTGTTTATGAAAAAGGACCAATGCCAGACGAGGCATTGATTTAATATCCTCCTATATACTTTCTAGTTTTAACACACTGGCACGGAAAACACTTCCTACTTTCTTGCATTCTTTACATTGCGCATAAAAGCAAAATGCTCCATGATTATGCTGTAAGGAGCACTCTACATACAGGTATATTAATATACCGTGGCGTGTATATCCATTCATTTCTTTTTTTGCCATTGGAAATGTTTTTTTCCTCAAAAGGATTTGAAAGCTGTGTTTATCAGGACAGCGCGCTTAAGCCTGATTGGTGCGACGTAAATAGCTGATCTACAAGCTCACGATGGGTCGCGCTGTGACACATTGTGAGCTTGTTGATTGCCATGCGCAGCAAGTATGTTAAGCCCTTCAGGCGCCCTTCAGAGCCGAGGTCATGAGCAGAGTGCAAAGCAGTGAGTGAGTGGTGCGAGTCCTGTCAACATGTCCCCTCCCCTTTACCTTGAAGGATGTGGGCAGCCAGCATGGCTGCGTCCGATGTCTTGCACAGAAGTCGACCGTGGTAAAGATCTCTCTTGATTTGCAGGAAGACAAGGTACCTGTAAGGAAAGGGAAGACACACATGGGTAAAAAAAAGGGCTTATTAGAATAATGACATTCATAATACTCTCTTTTAAATATATTCTTCCCACAGCTGTATTTAAACTATAGTGAAAATTCAAAAGGAGATAAAAGAAAACGTAGCAACAGCGACGACTCTGTGGACGAATCAGGAAAGGCAGAGGGCTGACTTTGCGTTCCCTGAAGGCAGTTTTTAATATTTCTTTTTGATTACGCTAAAATGAGTGTGAGGGGGAAAGCTGGTTGAGAAACCCTAAGGCAGAGATGCTGCTATTGTTGGTTAAGTTCTACGCAAAGCCTCCAGTCAAGAATTTCCATTTTTTTATGTTATTCAATCCCAGCAGTCCTGCAAAAAAAAAGAAAAAAAGAAAAAAAGCTTCTGAGACTTTGGCTGTAGCCTGTAACAAACATATATTCTAGAAGAAGACATATGTATTGATGGATGAAGCCCGCGGAATGGGTTCAGTCAGCATAATCTCGAGGGGGTCAATGCGGATGCATTCAGTTTCTGTTACAACGCTATTACGCCAGTCTTGCGTCACAGGTGACGTGGCAGTCAGCTGATCATTGCCAACCTACTTAAAGCCTGCTCAGTTGTCTCTTCCTCCTGCCTTGCTGATTGGCTGCTGGCACTTGCTTGACCCCACCGCCTCCCCAGCACCACCAGTAGGCTCTGCTGCTAATTCTGTTCCCCATGGGGGGTGTTTATATATATTTATATCTCCCTGCTCCTAATGGTTATTGATGTTCTTCTGTGCTGCGCTGAGCAGGGAGAAGCAGAGCCTGACGCCAAAATAAATGTGACATATATATTACTCATTTATAATAATAATAATAATAGTAATAAACATTGTTTCAATCCTTATCGTGAGTTATCTGACTGAACTACTGTAGTTGTAGTATTAGTAAAATGTAGTCATATATGCTTAATACTTTGAGACAACTTTGTTAGGAGAGATCAATTCCTTTCAATTCTAGACCCCTCTTTAGATTATTTTATTTTACCCCAGTTTCAGCGATCCAGACCATGACCATGACCATTCTGGAGAGGTCTTGACCAGTGGGAGCACTGTCAGCTCCACAAGCATAACAAGAACCACTATAAAAAGCTAAAGTCATTTAGTGCAAAATGACCTCCATTCTAAAAGTTAGTTTTTTTTTATCACTTCTAAACACCTTGTTGGTTTGTCATTTAAAATGACGTGGTATCCTATAATCTCAGCACACTTATTGAGAGGTAAGGAGACAATACAATGGATGTCTGGTGAATGTGTGGTCGTGTGCCATGCCATAGGTGTAAGCTCAAGCTTACAGGTTTACAGTGATGCAAAAAGAACGCATCGTGCTGAGCTTGTAAAATTTTCGGTGTGCGACAAGGCATTCAACTAAGTATAAATCACTCTTCAATTCCCCCTGAGACATGTAACCTCATTCACCCCGATATCACTCCTTATCGGCCCAGCAGGTTTGATCACCACTAACAAGGACATTTCCACAATAAATAATAGCACTTCTGGTAAAGAGCTTAAACCGCATATGAACTTGTGTCAGTTACTTTCAGCTACATTGTCAAAAGACAAAGTCTAAATTAAGGGAAACACACACCGGGCGCGGAGAGGGCGCGTAAAAACATACAACCCCATTATTTTTCAGTGAACTAACCCACACCGCCGGCGTCAGATGTGCACAGGCGAGGGTCTGCCGTCTCGCGCCCGCCGCGCCGATACGCTGCTGTTCTATTTCTAGGCACTGCTGCGTGGTGAAAATCTTTTTCCCTACCGGGAGAAATGAATGCACCACGCGGCAGTGTGCCGCATCCAGTTGGTGTTACCGCACGGCACTTCACATGCGTCAATACTGCGATGCTGCGCAGCCGGCGTGTCCGGTGTGTTCCCCTTTAAGCTGTGTCGCGTGTCGTGTCGTCTTTGCATTCACTTTGTATGTAATCGCACCGCTCGAACTATCCAGGTTTGAACGCAGCATTAGTCATCACGCTTTTCAGTAAAGCTCTCCACAAATAAAGTTACATTTATAATTGAAGCGAGTCAGCGAAGCGTTAGTTATGCAGGACACAGGATTCATCCTGCCCAGCTGTAGTCAGCTGTCAGTCAGCTCAGTTCTCATTCCTCATTCTCATATCTGCTGGTCATTACGTCACATGACTGCCATACTCCAATCAAAGCTCTCAATCAGTAGGGAAGACTCCTTTAAATACGGCTTGCTTTCTCTATCTATCATTTGCTGCTAGCTGCCTCCTCCTCCACCCCAGCCTCCACCTTTCACAATCAGTCTGGCTAAGCTCAAATACTTGTGACACACTGCTAAGTTACATGTCAATGTATTGTTAAGCTCAAAAACAATCCTCCTATATAATACTACCATTATGTTACCGTTCATACAATACCATCAAGATTTGATAAAAGGGGAAGCACGTGAAAGAAGACTTCTGTGTAATCAATCGTTTACTCCCTTTTCACTCTCTATGTCTGCACTGTATAAATCCTGAGCGTTAATGTAACTTTGAGAGTTATACATGGATACATGAACAGAGAGGACTTTACTGTGTACCTCCCTGTCGGTCTGTGTTCTGTGCAGAGGTTTATCACCTCTCCACTCTCATCATATCACTCTCTACCCCTTAGCCATTCTGCTCCTCTCACTCCTGCTCTCCATCAGAAGTGCACCCTGCCAGGGGCGTCACAAGGGGGGGGGGGGGGGGAGTGGTACTGACTGAGTTACTAGGGCCCAAGGTGGAGGGGCCTGGAATTATTTTATACTTTAGCTATTGAAAAATAGCAGATATACAAGCTCGGTGCTGCGCTGCGAGCTTGTAGATCTGCTATTTTTGAAAAGTCGTGAAAATGTATTTTTTAAGCAAACATTTGTAACTCAAAGTTTGCTTCTGGGGGGTCCCTGGAACTAAATATTTTGAGATGGGGGTCCGTGGCCAAATACATATCATTTTGGGGGTCGTTCACATGAAAAAGTTTGAGCACCACTGACTGACATAGAAATAGTAAAAAAAAAAAAAAAAAAAAAACCTTAGAAGGATTTGAAATATTCAAAGACTTGCACAAATACTTTTCACGATTTTTCAATAGTTAAAGCACAAAATAATGCGTAATAATGCGTTCCCAGTTCATGGGGGGCCCGCAGTGAATCCTTGTACCCACGGCCCAGAATTTGGTGCGACACCCCTGCACCCCGCTATGAGCTGCCTTCATTTTGTATCACGCTTGAGTGACTACAGAGGCTCCTCTCTCTGGTCAGTGATGAACAAACACTTTTTTTTCCAACGTTTTCAGGCCAAAGACCCCGTAGTTGAGAGAGAGATGAAGCAGGGACCCCCACAACCTTGTCATAGATTCCATATAGTTTCATTGTTTGACAGCATGTATTTTGGATTCATGGCATTTGGTGTTTCAGATAAGTATCCACTTGAACCGTCAATACTTAATAAACTTGACCTTTCACACCGTACTTAGTATGCTCTTTTTCCCCTCTACACCAAACCCCTTTGCCGAAAATAGCCAATCTACAAGCTCACAGCGCCTCGCGGCAGTGATTCTCACCCTGTTCAATTTCAAGGACCCCCAGTTTGACATGCAGCGGGCCACATGGAACCCCATTTCATAGGTTTTCTTTTTTAAATCTCTGTGACCCTAATCTGCACTGTAAAATCTACCATGTTAATTTGACTCTGAGAGTAGGACCCCTAAGGGGCCATTTGGTTTCATTTGTACTCCCTCAGAGTTACAGACCTGTAAAGGTCCATTTTGACCCCTAGTGGTCCCCGGACCAGAGAGAACCAGTGCTTAATGGGAAACGGCTCTGTGGACATTGATGGATTCTCTAATGTTGTCAATCATGGGGGAGAAATTATAGCGTATCAGTGACGGTTAACATCTCAAGGCCACCAAGATGGGGTTTTCTGGGTGACCTCATTCGTAGGCTATAGGAGATGGAGGAAAACCTTGGAAAACATGCATAAATGTGCAAACGGCTACGCAAGTCTGCACTTACTAGCTAGCCGGAGGTTAAGCATGTATCATTTAGTGCTCTGCTGTGCTTTCAGCTGTTGACCTTTTAACTTTTCTTTGCGCCATCATATAACCAGCCATCCACAAGGTTATAATGGGTTAATAAAACAAAGTAATGAAAAAAGTGAACTAAACTAACTAAAACGATGCTTTACTAAAAAGATAAATAATCAAAACTGTATTGTGTCTTTACAAAATAAATCATTGAGAAAAAAAACGTTTTTTTGTTGTTGTCTTTGTCAGCTTGCCACCATAGGTGTGTGAATGTGTGAAGTGAGGACGCTAGCGTTGACAGTTTGCCGCTTCACCTCCCGATGTATGAATGAAGGGACCATCGTAAAGCGCTTTGAGTTCACAACTTGCTTAGAAAAGCGCTATAAAATGCCATCCATTATACATAAACCCAATTTATGAATGAGGCGCATATGAAATCTAGCTTTTATTGTTTAATATGAACACCTTCTCGCCTCTGACAAATACGTGTTATATTTTTTATTTTTTAAAGAAAAAAAATAACAATACAAAAGCTCCAAACTAAATTATATAAAAAACTACATTGTATCATACAACCAGCACATCAGTCAGAGTGTGCAGCAAACAACTTACCTTAGTACATTCTGTTCAGTATCATTATTGGAAAGGTTTCACTCTCATGTCAACTTCACAGTTCCTCTCGCAATCTCTGTGCTTTGTAATATTCACTGTAGTTTTTTTTGGAAATGACTTTTAAATGATCTTGTCAAAGAAAAACAGGTTGAGTACAACTGGTACAATGTCTGACTTTGAAACACTACAAACTAGCCCAGCTGTTTGAGGAATGAAAGCATTCTTTAATGGCAGCTTCAAAGTCCAGAAAGCCACAGAGGGAAAAAGTAGACAACAACTGGAACTGAAGCCTGTATAAATTTGCATGTAAAGACAGCACCAAGGTTACCTTGTGATCTCCTCCTTGAGAGCAGCAGGGTCAGGTGGGTAGAATTTGACTCTCAGACACATGGTGAACGGTGGCTGGGCTGGAAGAGAACAACAGGCCCGAGTCAACGCTTAAGACAAGGATAAGAACCCTTTCATTGTTGAGGTTCAAACTGGAAACATCAAAAAAGACTTGAACAAACTGTTCTGACACAGCAGTGTAAGCTTTTAATCTTATCAGTCAATTTGATTTCAGTTCTTTTCGGAGGCCCCATCTACAAAAGTATTAAGACTCTGGATTTTTTTAGGTCCCATCCTCTGAATTCACACACTGTACAGCCATCAGTACAACTCATGGGTATGACAAGGGTATTAATTGCCCAAGTTTCCAAACTTGAGCATAAACAAGCAGAATCTCGAGGATACTTACATTTCATTTGCTTGGGAATCGATTTAGTGACCTCCAACCAATGCTGCATCAGCACCAAAACACAAGAACAAACGACACGCAGAGTGAAGTCATTAGTTGTGATTAGATAGGGTACTACTGCACATGCCTGAAACCATTTAGTCACTGGAGCACATTGAACCTCAGTTTCTATGATGTTCAGCTGCTGCAGCACTTCTTCTTTGTTACATGTCGACAGCACTCCCTAACATCACTGTTCAAGTTTAATATCCACCCACGCTAACAACACTCACAGAATCTGAAAGATGTGTTATCAGTGAAAGAACACAAGCATGTCAGTTCACACGCAAAGATCAGAGAGCTCGACAGCGCCCAACAGGGGAGGCCTCTGAGGCATTGCTCAGGCAGTACGGCTGACATCTTGCTCTGATCGTACAGTGAGCTATACTGCCGATGGTAAAGGTTACCGCTGCTTTTGTTTGTATCCCAAAGCTCCACTCAGAGCAGTTCCCAAATCATACCGCAGGGAATATACGCCCTTCTCTCAGTGTTGATTTCGTCGACTAAAACTATGACGAAAAATGTTTGTCGATTGCATTTTTTTCACTGACGAAAACTAAATAAAAACGAAATAAAAAGTAATCTGTGATAAAATGTGACTAAAACTAAGACTAAATATATTGACAATTTCGTCAACAAAATAAAAACTAGACTAAAACGTTAGGGAGGGACTAGTGGAAAAGAGAGTAATTTTATATTTGGTTGCTCAGGTTTTGCGTGCTGAAAATAGCAGATCTACAAGCTCACAACGCTTTGTGAGCTTGTAGATCGGCTATTTTCAGCACGCAACCAAGTCATTACGATGCCATCAAGGCCTGTCAAAGTGTATTTCAGTTGACTAAATCAACTGTAGATTTAGTCAACTAAAATCGTATGATATTTAGTCGACTAAAATTAGACAAAAACTAATACTTTTCAGGTGACTAAATTATGACTAAAACTAAAAAGACATTTTATTCAAAAGACTATGAATAGAACTAAATCAAAATTTGCTGTAAAAAACAACACTGCCTTCTCTCACTTTTACAAGCCAAACTAGTCTAATCCCACCCAGCTGAAGCCGACTCATCCCCTGGCAACAACCTGAGCTAAAATAGCCCTGAGTGACAGGGCACCAAATGTAGCATCAGCAGGACCTGGCTCTTGTCTCGGGACTAAAACATGATCCGGGAACATGTGAATTCTTCATGAATCAGACTGCTGCAGCTACCAGCCTCCCAGGGTAATAACCCCACGGACCTGTAAGCCGTTGGGTCTGATGAAATGACTGTCAGTCTAAGAAAAAAACTGAAAAACTAAATCTGTGCCCTTTTCTGATTTGCCCATTAGATCAAATCAGATCAAATGATCCACTAACTTTATGTATTAACAAAACACAAACAATTCCTTGCATTTCCAATGCAAGGAACAATGTGGACAAACACACACCCACACAAACCCACCCACACCCACACACCAGAGATTCCGTTAGCCGGTATTTACCGGCCATTGGCCGGTTAAATGTTTCATTGGCCGGTAATTATAAAGTCCACCGGCCACCGTGGCCGGCTGGGAAAATGCCTCTTAGGCTATTTTATCATTTAATCTTATTATTCACATAATTATTTGTCTAAAGTAGTAAAGCTACAACCATTAAAACCTATCATAATTTTAAATTTGTATCATGTTCTGTCTCCTGTGAGTCTGACGACAGCGGAGCTGCTTCATGCTGCGCTGAGACGTGGGACTTTCGCGAACGAATCAAGTCTTTTGAACGGCTCTTTGAAATGAACGGTTCACAGTAGGGAGCCGTTCCTGAACAGTGGTGGGAAAAGCACGCTAGTCTTTTGAACGGCTCTTTGAAAGGAACGGATCCGAGACATCCGGCTCACTTCAAATAGCCATAAATCCCATCTCTATGTTACGTGCATTGGAAATATAGGAGCTTCAAGCTCACAACAAGTCGAAACGCGCATCGCTGTGAGCTTGTATGTCTGCTATTTTAGACACGCACACGGCCTTACGGAGAAGCACACATCACGTTTCACAGCTCCGTCAAGTTGATAGCCTTACATTAATGCGCTAGTGTTATAATCAGAACAGAACTGGGGTTCTAGACCAAGCTGGACCCAGAGTAGACGATAATGAAAAAGGGACCCGAACTCTGTGGAATCGTGGATATTATAATGACTTTCTGATCGCATGGATGTGAACCCATCGTGGTCAAAGCAACAGAGGCAAGTTAGTAGGCTAACCTTCCTTGCACCAACATAACATTAACAAAACAAAACAAATGTTGTGTGTTTGCATATAAAGGTTTCATGAGACGGTGAAGCCAAAATCATATAGAATACAATTAACTTATTAATTTGTAGGCCACGTAGTCTACTGTGTGGCAGGGCGCGCAAACGGTTCGCTTGTGTTGCGCGCCCACTTTAACCTATTCACTTCTTTATACTACTACATAACATAAGTAGTAAGGATATTATTTTGTTAACTCAGGAACAGATTGCAATTGCATCTGTGATAAAGAGCAATTAAGGAAGCCCAGCGCTAACATAAAATGGGGTAATTATTATGTGCACCATGCACATACAGTATCTCATCTGCAAACACGTGTGACGTTCAATATAATATGGCCGATAAATTAATTGATTGGCCGGTAAACTATAATCCTGCCGGCCACGGTGGCCGGCCCCAAAAATGCCTAGCGGAAACCCTGCCACACACACACACACACACACACACGCACACACACACACACACACACACACACACACACACACACACACACACACACACAATGAGACGAAAACGCACTCACTCGCTGCTTGTCTGGGTCCACATATCTGATGCCAAAGTAGTCTTTCTCCAGAAGATTGAGGTGATGACAGATGATGTCGAATAGATACTGTCCCTTTGCATCCCGCTACAACAGAAGGGAAGAGAAAACAAAATAATCAACACAAGTCAGCATGACCACAACAACCACAGCGCTCAATTTTGTAAAAACACCCTCTCGTTAATACAAAATCTCTTGAGAAAATCTTTGGGTACATGAGAGAATGCAGAGAAGCAGTGGTGTAAAACAACTAAGTACATTTACTTAAGTTTTAAATTATACATTTTTTGGTATTTACTTTACTTGAGTATTTCCAATTTCCAATACTTTTACTTCCACTCCACTACATCTCGGATTCAAATATTGTACTTTTATTCCACTACATGTATTTGAACACTTTAGATAGTTACTGTATATTTTGATTATTATTATTTGAAAATAGCCAAAAATAGCTGCGACACATTGTGAGCTTGTAGATCTACTATTTTCAAAAGATGATTGTACTTGAAAACTTGCAAAGGGACATTCTGCATAATGAGTACTTTTGGTACTTTAAGTACATTTTGAATTCTGGACATTTACATGTAACACAGAGTTTTTTGACTGACAGGAAATGGGGGGAGAGATGGGGAGTGACACTTGGCAAAGTCTGTCCGGCGACGACGCCAGGCATCCATGCCTATGTGGCAATGCCTAAGTGCTATGCGCCTGGACCAGTAGGCCAGTGGGCGCCCCGTAACGGAGTGTTTTTATATTGCAGTACTGATACTTGAGTAAAATATTTCAGTACTTTGTCCACCACTGCAGATAAGTCACTGCCTAAGTGTGAGAAATAATTCCTAGATGCTACAATGTGCTCCACATTTACCAGACCCTGCCAGAGGAATCTAGGATTCATTTAATATTAATACACCAGCCAGAGCCATCTGCAGTCTGAAATAAACACTCTCCATGGCTAAAGCATGGGGTGAAAATAAAACGAGAATGGATTAAATCTGCTGCGATCTGGCTGACTTTGGAAAATGCCCTGTGTGCCGATCACATGGGCAAAGTGACCCTTATTACGGGTCAATTTGTGTCCACTTTGAGTTAAATTAACTCTGGGTTTCACAGTGTAGTATCATAGAGATTGTTTCTTGCATTCTCTTTGTTAGCGACAGTGTGATCTTGTTTTCTTTCTGACATGTGGGAAGTTGTATTGAAAATGAAAAATAAAATCAATCAATCAATCAATCAATCAATCAATCAATCAATCAATCAATCAATCAATCAATCAATGTGCTCTTCCTGAGTTTAATCTGTGATCGCTGGGTTTATTTGCAAATTGCAACACACACCAACTATAATAATAATAATCTGTGGGATAATCATGAACATTTACACACTGTGCACTAGCTGTGGGCTGCTGCCCTCTGTCCATGTGTGTAACTGTGCTTACGTATGTCTGTATGGATCTGTTTGCTGCCACAGAGTCACATTTCCTGTGCAATTAATTGCACTCTGCGAATGTGGCGGTTTTGAGTGTGATTGTGATGTAAGGCAGGAAGAATGACAGTTCATGAATAATGCTGCATAATATCAACATATAACACACTCTTTTCCATAAATAGTGTAGGAACTAGTCCTTACCCGTTCAAAGATATGAGCTCCGAAATGATGTGCAGTGTGTGGGTTATGGGATGTGCACTGTGCACACGGTATATGAGGGATGGAAAGTAACTTTAACTGGTACTTGCATGATAATATGTAGGAGCATCAATGTAAGAAATACCCGTTTCGTTTAATGGCTATGTGTGTGTGTGTGTGTGTGTGTGTGTGTGTGTGTGTGTGTGTGTGTGTGTGTGTGTGTGTGTGTGTGTGCAGCGGTTTGGACCGTGAGACCATCCGCAGAGTAGTCTGTGTTTCTTTTTGAGAGGGTCGGTCCGCCTGAAAAACGCGTTTTGGAACGAAACGGTTACGTTTTGCGCGTTTGTGACGCCCTCTACGGGTGGAATTGGAAATGCTTCTGGGGATTCGTTGAGTAAGCCACCCGCAACCTGTGGCAGAAATTCAGTGTTGACTCGACGTTTTGTTTGTGATTTATGGCTATTGTTTGCAAAACGGGCCCCTCCCGCTAACTTTGGAAGCCCGTTACGAACGAACGGTATGGACTATCAAAATATCCCTTGACTATGTTCATTGCATGGGTTCAGAGATCATGTGTACCCATTTTCGTGACATTTGAAGAAAATATGTAGGAAAAGGAGCAAAAAGTGTGTTTTGGAGAAAATTCAAAATGGCGGAAAATCTATCCTGACGCAAATGGGCGGGGCCTATATGGGGAGATGCGTATTGACCCAAGGAATCCAGGGAAAAAAGAATTTTAATTTTTCGACCTACGGTTCAAGAGTTACAAGGCAAGTAGGCCGTTATAGCGCCACCATGAGGCAGAGTGGAAATGCTTTTGGGGATTCGTTGAGTATGCCACCCGCGACCCTTGGTTAAAATTCAGTGTTGACTCGACAATTTGTTTGTGCTTTACGGCTATTGTTTGCGGTCCCATCCTGCTAATAACTTTGGAAGCCCGTTACGAACGAACGGTACAGACTATCGACATATCCCTTGAGTATATTCATTGCATGGGTTCATAGATCATGTATACCGCTTTTTGCGACATTTGAAGAAAATATGTAGGAAAAGGAGCAAAAAGTGTGTTTTGGAGAAAATTCAAGATGGCGGAAAATCTAGCCTGGCGCAAATGGGCGTGGCCTACATCGGGAGATGCGTCTCGACCCACGGAATCCAGGGAAAAAATAATTTTAATTTTCCGACCTACGGTTCAAGAGTTACAGGCCGAAACGTAAAGTGGACTGTTATAGCGCCACCATGAGGCCAACTGACAAAGTTATTTTTTATTTAATCCTTGATATCATTATAAATCTCCTCTCAGAGTTTTGTAACTGTAGCCCCTATGGTTTGCGAGAAAAAAAATATTGAATGTGAGTTTTTGCGATTCCCATTATAAGTCAATGGGAAAAATTAATTCACTAATAAATTAATATCAATTAAACGATTTGTGAAAGTGAAAAAAGGGCTTCACAGTTGTGTCAGGTGTGTTCATATGCTAATGGTGATGCGATTTCAGATCAATTGCTCCAGCCACTGAGGAGAAACGCTGTGACAGACAGACAGACAGACACTCAGACACTCAGACAGACATTCGCTAAATTATATGTTAGATGGTCACAACCATAGTCAAACAAAACGCGCAGGAAACTGTTGATGGCAAGCAGAACACGAGGAGTAAAGGGATTTAAAAGCATTAAATGGAGATGAGCTGTGGGAATAGAGAGAGGATAGGAAACCGGAGAGACTGCCCACCTGCCCACCACTTACCCTCCCTTTCTGACAGGAAAAAAAAGAAAAAAAGATTGTCATTGGTCCATTTTTACACTCACAGTAAACTACAGCTCATATTTTGGCTGTGTAAACTGACAGACAGGAATCTGTTTCCGGCAGTGTGATATCTGGGGCCAACACAAACAAAATGGAAAATAATTCTTAACGACAAACCACAAAAGCTGATCTACAATCTGCTATTTTCAACGATTTTTTGGAGATGTACTGTATAATGACCTCCAAAATTGAGGATTGACAGGATTAAAGCAGGCAAAGTGAGTTTAGGTTTCATTTGTAAGCCTGGTTAAAGCAAAGTCATGACTAAGGTGGTAATAATAATCACAGGTAAATTGGACCACATACTCTGACTTTGATGTTTCCGCATGTTGACATCCGTAACGGATCGCAACATGAGCATATTCTAATAAATGTTATGAGGCAGAGGGGGTTGGGTGTCATACATCACTGACAGGGGCAGAGCAGAGATTAACGCATTAGTGCCACTCCAGTCCTCTCCCAGTTCTCTGCATTTCACAGCACCCACACACACACCTCATCCCCAAGTCGTCTCAACCGGGAGCCTTTTAGACAAGCTCTTTAACGGGGTCAGTCAACAGAGACATTTATTTCCTCAAGGGCCTGTCGCACGCGACAGTCAAAAGAACACATCTGGGGGTCAAGCAGCTGTCAAACAGATCAGAAAGAGACCGTTGATATAGATTTTTCAATCCTTGGGAAGCTGAAGAAGTTCAGCTTCCAGGATGAGATTTGCAGATCTTGGGGCAAAGGAGGCAAAGTCGAAGCTTAGTGCAGAGTAGTGCTGCTCGTCTATTCTGGGGTCTATAAGTGGGAGGCAGTGAGCAGTGAGCACTGAATCTTGCTTATACAGCATACTGTATATCGTCGTTGTCGGGCAAAAACCTTGTATCTCCACGTTTCAAATGTGTAAATCTTTTCGCAAAGCTAAGCCCTGCTTCGTCATACAAGGCCGTCGCACAAAAGTAGTGAAAACAGCAGATCTACAAGCACACAACGCCTCGCAGTGTGCTTAATCATTTTTAAAATGATAAATGCAAAACGAACGGTTTTGGACATACACGGTTTTCAACCAACAACAACGATATGTTTTACTACAGAGGTCCTCCTGAAACCTAAAGAACTGCTCTTGCAGAAGGTGTACCGGGAAGGAAATATGTGGCCGTCTCTATGTGTGAATAATGACAGTTGTGCCGTGATCGGCGTGATGGGCACTTAGGTGTCAGTCCTCATAACGACTTCTGACACGAGAAGCTCGGCCCATGTCATGTCAGGCCTGAACAGCACACAACTCACTCTCACGCTCTCTCTCTCTGCTCATTGGCCCCGTGATGGCAGTACTCCACTACCGCCATGTCATTACTCAGGCTGCTGATAACAGGCACTTCATTAGGACAAAGGCCTGTCAATGCTCGGCTTGTCGCGTAGCAGCGGCGACTCGCTCTGACCAAAGGACGAGGGAGGTAAATGACCTTTCCGTGTTGAGACAGAGGAGGCCGACCAAGGGGGAGTGGGGACGTCAGGATCGTTCAGCACTGTCACTTCCACGACGGCCCCTCGCGATATCCTTGCTAACCAATCTGACATGCTTACTTATAATTATGCTTGGCTTGGCAAGAAAATGTGAATGACATGCATCATTGTGTTGTGCTAGCTAGGACATCTATGCGTCTGTCATGCCTGCATGTCCGTGCACGCGCGCACACATACGCACACACGCACGCACGCACGCAGGCACGCACGCACGCACGCACGCACGCACGCACGCACGCACGCACGCACGCACACACACACACACACACACACACACACACACACACACACACACACACACACACACACACACACACACAGACACACACTGACACACACACACACACTCTCTCTCTCTCTCTCTCTCTCTCTCTCTCTCTCTCTCTCTCTCTCTCTCTCTCTCTCTCTCTCTGTGCATATACTTAGTATTAGACACAAATCCAATTCACTTTTGAGGCAGTTCAAACTCTGTGCACTTGGAACACAGCCAGGACAGAAAACATGGTCTGAATGCACAGATGAAATAGCTGGGTAGCAAACCTTGCAATGGGGAGCCACTGAGAAAGCTAATGGGAAGAAAAGCCTTGCTGTGGCGAGAGCACAATGAGCCAGACAGGATCCCAGCTCTTTTGTTGCAGAGAAACGGCGAGTTTGTTAATATTCCACAGGACTCTCACCACCCCTCCCTACCTCAAAACCCCCAACCCCACCCCACCCCCACTCCCTGTCTCCCCTACACGGTACACATAGTGCAATGGTTTCTCTAATTGCAAAATCTGTGTGTTTGCAGAGAAGAAAGTTTAAGAATGCTGATTAATTCCTGCTTAATGCTAATGAGGCATATCTCACTTGCACACATAATGCTAGGCTTCGGAAATGAGTGGTTCAACCAGTGACTTCTGTCAGAACAACAATTTCTTTTAAAAGACGTTGACACATTTGACCAGGGATGTGGTGTGAATAATCAGCACCAGCTTGCATCCTTCTGTCTCTTCCCCACAAAGCAAAATCCTGACACTCAGGGTTGTTCTGTGTGTACTGCTGGGAACTAGGGCATTCACCAAATATTCGAATATTCGAATATCAAAGTCACTATTCGACGTTGTTTTTTTTTTTTTTATATATATAGCTTATAAAGCTTGGCTAGATAGGTAGTCATAAGAATGAGTTGTCAATGAATTTGTTAATGCTCTATACCAGGGGTTCTCAAACCTTTTTAGGCCGTGACCCCAAAAATAAACATATTTGAACTGGGGACCCCCACCCTGACAAGCACTTGGAATTGTAGGTATTACATTTAATGTGACTCGGTTCCGCAGATAAATATTGTGAAATTAGCCGATCTACATGCTCACAACGCCTCGCAACGTGAGGCGTTGTGAGCATGTAGATCGGCTATTTTCACAATGTTCGCCTCTTGCTTACTTAATATTTGACAGTTTGGCCAGTCCTGTCGAATATTCGACTATTTGAATACTTTGAGGTCGAATAATTCGAATACTAAAAATCACTATTCGTGAATGCCCTACTGGGAACTAAAAGTATTAGAAAACAAAACTGCATGCTCATCCATGAAACAATGACGCTGGATGGATTATATCACCGGCAAAACTATGACCATATCCTCTGTGACCGAGGGCACTACGGTGGTCTGTAATAACAGTGTAAAAAGCAGTGTGGGAGTTGTATTGAAACACCAAGTGCTACACAAAGATTCCTCAATTTCTCTGGGCGGAAATTGTTATTAAACTACAATTTGCTGTATGTGAACGTCCTTAGGGAAACAACTACAGTGACAGAAGCAAGCAAAGCCCTAATTCAATGCACTTGGTAGTTGATGTATTCACTGCATCTATTCTAGACCACCAAACCTACAATAAAGCAGTCCTAGTAGATGCGAGGGATTCTACAGCAGTCCTAGTAGATGCAAGGGATTTTTTTTGTTTTCTCTTATCCTCTTTTCAATACTGTAGCAAATGACTGAAAACACTTATGATACTGTTTTTCTTTTTTTCCCAGCTGTTTGCATCGCAATAAATGTTGAATTAAATCGATTTAAATTGTCACCAGTTTGAATCTATTTTAACCGATTTACAATAAATCATTACATGCCTATTAATTACAGTACGTCATCATCCTACCGTGAGTAATGTTTGACTAGCTTTGGCCAGTGTAGTCAGTGAGTTTAATGGATCAGTACACTAGCAACTAGATGTCACGTCAGTGGATTGCTAACGTGCAGAATAGGAATCCAACTCAGATGACTGAATGGAATTAAAATACCTTGGACACAATGATCATTGAACATCGGAATAATCACCCGTTGGAAAAGAAACCCAGCGTCGCTGCTCCTATACTCAAGGAGAATCCCCACGAGGACAATAGCCACTTTCCTTTCAGATTAATCATTTAAATGGTCTCCATGTCAGCGCAGGAACACAGACCATTAATAAAAGATGGTATCATTTCAAAGCGAGGGGGATGGAAACATGACACTCTCGATTATGGGTGTGCGTGTGTGCGTGAGTGTGTGTGTGTGTGTGTGTGTGTGTGTGTGTGTGTGTGTGTGTGTGTGTGTGTGTGTGTGTGTGTGTGTCTGAGTACTGGGTGCCTCACAGGGAGCCCCCATGGAGCTGCTTTCCAAGGGTGTTTGTAACATTGTTGAAGATGAGATTATAGTCCCTGTAGGTCTGATTGGGGGTACCCTTCATTGTAATTTATTCCTTTAATCTGAATTTCATGCATTGAATACATAGGCTAAACCTGAAGCACTCTGAGGTTAAATAAAGGTGATTGATTGATTGATTGATTGATTCATTGATTGATTCATTGATTGATTGAATACTTTATCAGACAGAAATGTAAAGAGCATGAGGTACAGTGAGACATTTGGGCTAAAAGGAGAACACAAAAAAATCCTGGGGACTTATTTCCATTGTGGTCATTGTATTAAATTTGTCAACATAGCATAAAACTACAATCATCAACAAACAGGGAAAAAAAGAAAGAAATCTCCCTCTGTGAATCTGTGGTCTCCTGAAAGATGGGGTTTCAGGCCTGTTTTGAAAGAAGCCAGCGATCCACATTTTTTAAGGGATGGTGTCAGGGCATTCCATATTTTGGTGGCAGAGTAGTAGAATGAGAATTCTCCCATGTATGGTCTATGGATGGGTGGTTCCAGATCATTGTTGTCACTCCCTTGGGGCTGTGAGTGTCTCTCACACACACGAGAAGTAGTCAAATCAGTTTGCTTTGGGAGGTCTGAAGCTTAGTTTTGAGTGACATTGGGATGTTGAAGAACCAAGACAAGAGGTGCAAGCATAATCAAAGTGGCACTGAATGAGGGCTCCGACAAGAGTCTTGAGAGCACTTTTGTTAACAAAAAAAACAACTAATCATTTCTGCCCAAAAATCTTGTTCTTTGATTGACTTATTTTTGTATCACTTTTGATGCAACCCAAATAGGTAACCCCTCCTTTGGTTGAGATTACTATTGTGTTTCCCCTATATGGATTTTATTGTGGCGGCCCGCCACACCTTGATTTTTAGGAAGAAAAAAATATATATATATATGAGGCGCTTCGTGAGCTTGAAGATGCGTCACACACCGGCGTGCAATGAAGTATAATTGGGCCACCTGTGTTTTTGTGCTCTACTGGGCGTCTTCAGCATATTCAATAGAGTTGAATGATTTACAGTGTCAAACTCCTTTTGGATGTCCAGTATGACCATGCCGAATAATTTGTAGACATGATGATCTACTAAATGTGGATCCAATATAGTTGGTTAACACAAACTTAATTTGGGCTTTCTTTTCTGGACAGGTTTCATGTTTGTTGGTTCCCTCTTTGTTTAGTTTTGGCCTAATTACTCTCTCTCTCTCTGTGGCCCACTTCCTGACAGTCATCATGGACGCCCTGGAGTAAGCTGTTGTCCATCAGTGATCATTGTACTGCACATCCTTACAGGCTGTCTTTCAGAACTACAGATTCCAGTGAGTCACCCATAGCAGATGGTCTAGGCTTAAGTTAAAATGGTGTTCTCTATTGTCTTCACTGTGAATGTGCATGCCAGTCCATGCTTCATTACAGGACATTTGAAGAATAGGTTAGCTTAGTTTTATTGTTAACATTGTACTCTTTACCTCTTACAGTATGCTTAACTCAGTTAGCGCCGGTCGACTTTCAGATCAACTATCTCACTATGGACTTCCCTGCCAAGCGACTTTAATCGACTTTTAAATAAAAGCATTGTTTAAGCTTTTATTTGGGTTAATAGACGGAGCGAAATGGTTAGCTTAGCTTCGGATGGTATCAACACGTGAACCGTGAAAAAAAAGGATACGATTATGACGTCACCTTTAAACCAGGTCTTCCTGTTTATATTAGCCTCTGCTAGCTGCTAGGCTCAATGCAAACCATCCGACCCTTACGCAGCTTCACTAGGTCGGATTTTGATTCGGAAACTTTCTGTGTGGCATCTGTATACGTTCCGGTGCCCATACCGATGGTGGTTTTAGACGATCAAGCACAAATTGAACAGTATTGAGCTCAGATGGCGGCCCGCGGGTCTCCCATTCAATGTCAATGGGGAGCGATGTCATCGTCCCATCCTTGAATCTTCTGAATCTTGGTTTTAACATGGGGTCTTGTACAGTCTATCGTTTTAGTGTTACGATGGCTCGCTCTAGTGGTCATTTTGTGGTATGGTATATCAACCTGGCTTTGAAAAATAATGTGATCATGATGATAAAATATAGCTATTTCCTGGCGTTATAAGCGCACATTCATATTTAAATTTGGCTGGTAATGGGTTTTTAATTTAATATCGTATTTATTTTTCTTCATCCTCTTTTTCTTTCTTTAATAAGCATAATTCTGCTGCTTTATCATGTCATGGATGTGCGTTCTTTGTTCATTAGAAACATTACAGTTTGAAGGGAATCAATCATCATAGACCATACCGTGTCACCGTCAAAGCCGCGCACCTCGTTTGACAACACACACGCGGACCATGGGGGCCTCTTAGGGAGGTTTCATACTGAGATGTCATTGCAAAGAGGTGTTGTGGTCACTGTGAATTTGCCACCCTTTGATACACTGCAGTGGGGTAATGCTTGTTGGCTCTGAGCAGCGTGGCATAACAAGCCAACACTGGGCCCTAATGCAGGGTGGTCACTGGTCAGCCCCCAAACAGAAATCAACCCAAACTGCACTATAAACCAAGAGGATAGCGGCATACTGTACAATAGTTGTGAGGTTGGATGAATGACGCATCAGCTGCGACTGTAAAGCCCCTATCAGAGTCGGTACCGCGGTGAAGAGCTATCCACCGCGGTGTAGTCTTTTTGAGTCATAAAACTACAACGTTACATCATTACTTGCGGTAGAATTCCACCGCGAGTCCCGACACATCTCTCTGTTTTTACTTTCAGACAGATAGGCTCTTCACCCCGTTCACTGATTGGTCGATCTAGACCAGTCAGTCACGGTGAATAGGACTTCACCGTGACTGACTATGATGGCCTCCACTTATTTTCTCACTTTAGGTGGATAGCTTTACACCTAAAATTTGCGGTGAATAGCTCTTCACCCTGGACTCTGATAGAGGCTTAAGCGGCAGCATGTCCTAGCTTCTTCTGACATCCTCCACGCTTTTAGATGAATGACGCGTCTGCTTCGATTGTAAGTGGTAGAATGTCCTAGCCTCTGTCCTCGACTTCTGCTGTTAGAGGGCCTGCTGGTGCTATCAGCAGCCGCCGTACTACGCCAAAATTCTGTCAACTGCCATTGCATTGCTATATACACTAACAGTATATAACGGCACAGATGGGCCCTACGTGTCACGGTAGTTCCGCTTCTTACTAAATGCCAAAATACCCTCACTCAAAATCGAAATAAAAAGAATCTCTGCTGAATTATATCTGAGATGAGAAAGTCTCAGTTGATTTTTTTATAACAAACAAATTTAGTGTCAAAAGTGATAAAGGGCTTGGTGCCAATTATGTATCAAGGCTTAAACCCCTTAGGACCCCCTCTCCAGATGCCACTAGTACTTTCCCTGGTTTCATTAGCCGATGACTTTCCACAGCCTCAGGAGGTTGAGTGGTTGCATTGCTTTTTGGAGTGGTGTAACACAGCTCCCAACAAATCGCTTTGTCTGTCCCTGTTAGGGTATGTTTATCCCTGTCAGGATGAACTTGGACGCACTTTGACTGAGTGGCCCAGAGCCTTGTATTTATGGGTTGCAATTGTAGTCCTACACCCGCCATGTTGAGGACCAACACGGATGTTCTGATTGGCATAGAACATTAGTTCTTTGCCAATCGGACAAGTCAAACACCTGTGTTGGTCCTCAACATGGCTGCATGGTGTCGGACTATTATTGCAACCCATGAATTAGAGAGAATCACACCCGTTCAGTAAAGTACCATACAGTACAGTACAGTACCATACAGTACAGTACACCACCCCACAACCCCCCACACCCGCCTTGTATAAGAGAGTCGCGCCACACCCATTCAGTAAACTACCATACAGTACAGTGTACAGTACCCCCCCCCCCCCCCCCCCACCACACACCCCCATCCATGTGAGGTCAAAGCAAAGACCCTGGCACCTCATCTGGGGGCTGGGGCTGAATGAATAAAAAAGTCTTGTAGCCTGAGAGTGCACAAAAGGACCACCCTTTTTCCAGTGGATACTAGAAAACACATAGCTGTACTTAAGCCTTTAAATCAGCCCAGCTATTTCCCCATCTTAGAGCTCCGTATCTGCATCCGTCCGCCAATACCAAGGAAAAACACACGAGACAATCTATTAATAACACAGCACCATTAGCATCATACAGACCTAAACTGACGGTCGTTGTGAGCTGGATTTATGGAATAAATTCTCGGGTAGTCAACACATTTATAAAGCAGTTAAGCTTTATTGACTACTGAGTGCTGCCTCGAGAGATCTCCCCATGGCTTGGCTTAACAGGGGTTGAGTAAGACAGCATAGACTGCATGTGTAGCGTGTGCTTTATATACAAGCGGGACACATCCGCTTGCCTGGCGTTTCTATGATTATTGCGCTGACGCAGGTTCAGGTTTCAGTACCCAGCAATCCCAGCAATAGCTGGGTTGTAGGGCTGTACAGTATATAGTGTATATACGTACTGTCTACTGTGTGTATAATATATATATATATATATATATATATATACTATATACACAGTGTATATATATATATATATATATATATATATATATATATATATATATATATATATATCTAACATATAATTTTCCGAATGTCTGTCTGTCTGTCTGTCTGAGAGTCTGTCTGTCTGTCTGAAACCGCGTTTCTCCTCAGTGGCTGGAGCAATTGATCTGAAATCGCATCACCATCAGCATATGAACACACCTGACATAACTGTGAAGCCCGTTTGTCACTTTCACAAATCGTATGCTGTATAATTGCATTTTTATGGTGTATCTATATCTATTTAGCCTACAGTACCTTTTGTGACCACACATGTTAAGGGAGGGGCGCTGTTGTTCAGGCCATGCACAATCACACACAAACCCACACACACACACACACACACGGGGTGTTGTCCAAAATCATGCAGATCGGTACACAGTATCTCTGTAGCCGTTAAATGGAACGGGTATTTCTTACATTGATGCTCCTACATATTAGCATGCAAGCACCAGTTAAAGTTACTTTCCATCCCTCATATACTGTGTGCACAGTGCACATCCCATAATCCACACACTGCACATCATTTCGGAGCTCATATCTTTGAACGGGTAAGGGCTAGTATACTATAATTTTGCGAATGTCTGAGTGTCTGTCACAGCGTTTCTCCTCAGTGGCTGGAGCAATTGATCTGAAATCGCATCACCATTAGCATATGAACACACCTGACACAACTGTGAAGCCCGTTTGTCACTTTCACAAATCATATGCTGTATATTAGCATTTTTATGGTGTAACTACTATCTATTCTGCATCTAGCATGAGGCATATCTATTCTGCATCTAGCATGGGGCAACATGTTTAACCAGCTCTGTGCGTGCGTGCGTGCGTGTGTGTGTGTGTGTGTGGGGGGGGGGGGGGGTGTTGGCTGGCCCTCTTTCAGATGTTGTCATGTAGATCGGTACACAGTATCTATGTAGCCTTTAAACGAAACGGGTATTTCTTACATTGATGCTCCTACATATTATCATGCAAGCACCAGAAAGTTACTTTCCATCCCTCATATACTGTGTGCACAGTGCACAACCCATAACCCACACACTGCACATCATTTCGGAGCTCATATCTTTGAACGGGTAAGGACTAGTATATATAAATATGCATATACATATACATATACATATACATATACATATACATATATATATATATATATATATTAGGGCTGGGATGCGATTAAACATTTTAATCTAATTAATTACAGGCTCTGTGATTAATTAATCGCAATTAATCGCATTTTAATCGCACATCGTTATTTGACCTGAGAAGCATTTTTTTTCAAGTAAAACACATTTTGTTGTATGAGTGAATCAACAAGTGAGTTTTTTAAATCTAGATTTTGCATCCACTGGGCCAAGCAAATCGCTCTGATCGGCTACTTCTCCCTTCGCGTTTGTTGTCTCTTCTTGGTTGGTGCATCGCTATGATCAGTATGCCCGAAATTGAAGGTTCTGTGGTGCAAAAACTAGGTGCGATTAAAATGAGTTAATTTTTTTAATCGCGTTAATTTTCTGTAATTAATTAATCGCAATTAATCAGTTAAAGTCCCAGCCTTAATATATATATATATATATATATGAGAATCAGACAATGTCTTAGGGGGTTTAAGGTTAATAATAATAGATATCTATTTCCTCCCGCAAGGGAAATTCAGTAATTTCAGCCCCACTCAGCTGATTCGCTGCCCACAAGGAGTGCATGAGCAATTGGGGTTAAGAGTCTTGCTCTGGTTCCACAGGCGGGCTCCCTAACCATTCAGCTATGCCGCCCCCAAAGGTTGAACCCATCAACATTGCAGGACAACTTTGATTAAATCCATGGGTCATTGCGGGAGGGCGAGCGATTAAAAAAGCTTGATACATCATTGAGGACTTACTATGACTATCAGACAACATCCCAAAGGAAATGTGTCAGCCAGAAGCTGGAGGTTGCTGGGTACAAACGAGCACAGTGTTGACCAATACGTTCATCTCCTGTTGGTGCAAAAAATGCATTATCATGCTTCTTTTTATTTATTTTTTACTGGTTGTTCTTTCATGAAACACATACTGTACATAGATTATATATGACAGATTTACAGATCTAGTGAGTCCTTGATAGAAGGAAGAAAATTATAGAAAAGTGATACAGCCAAATAGGCCATCTACCAACAATACATGTGATGCTTTGAGCCAGGGAAAAGTGGGTCATCAAAACACGATGGGGTTGTGTATTATTTGCCCCAGAAATGTAACGAATCTAGAAAACCACCACAGCAAAAGAGAGTTACACATTAAAATCCCCACTGAGTAGTTTAATAGAAAAAGACAAATATATGCCATGTAGGCCACCTATATACTGTATATATATATATACGGTATAAAGTATGTATATATATTGTTTATTGTATATAGGGGGCTGCTGAAGCTGAGTGTGTAGAGAGGCCCAGTGACCCAGGTCCCCCGTTTGCCCATGTTGATGCAGTGGTCATCGCCATGTTGGCTTGTGGTGGTTGTCAAAATTCAATTTTTGCCACGGACATACAAAATGACCGGACAATAATATTACCAGAAAGACATATGATAGGTATTTTGTTATGGTTAATATCATCCTTTTATCAATTCATATTGACTGTAAGATATGAATTATGATACATAATTATATGATTCATTTATTAGGTTATATTATGTGAACTACTGTCTGAACCTACAGTATAGGAGACCATGTTTTGGTTGTACTGTAAGTTCAGGCTAGTGGATTACAGGTAGGGTTACCAACCGTCCCGTAAAATACGGGATCGTCCCTTTTTTGGAAACTAAAAGACGTGTCCCGTATTGAACTGATACGGGACGCTCTTTGTCCCGTATTTTAAGGTTGGGGGATAAATATGAATGACGGGATGATTTAATTGAGAAATGACAGCGATTCTGCCTGTCAGTGAGCTTCCACTGCTCTCCTCTGAGACAAGTGCTGCATCCCATTGCTGAGTGAGGCGCGTTGCGCTGTTTGTAGGCAGCTCATTGGCTTATTAACAGTGTTGCTAAGACACAGTCTCCGCTCCCTACACCCATCCCTTCCATTGGGCTGTAGGTTCAGCCCAGTGAGTCCACAAGTTGCCTGTGAGAGACGATAAGAGTGCGTGCGAGCGAGCATACGACAGTGCTCGGCTTAGAACATTGTTTAATGTCTTAAAAAAAACGTGTGACAGAAGATTGTGTACAAACAGATTAGACATGAATCCATGATAGGTGATAGCCTAAACAACAAGGTGAAAAAGCAGGCAAGCAAGCAGAAAATACCATGGATGGTATTCCTGGGAACACTACAGTAGTCTTGTCTGCCAACTAAAGCGACCCCAGACAGGCTGGTATGTGAAATAACATAAGCATGCGTTGATTTTGTTTTTAAAACCTAATGGTTATTACTGTATGCCAATATGATTAAACTAGAGTGGGCACATGATAACCAGGTAGACCTAGGCTATATGTTTTGGAAAATTGAGAGAAATACAATATAGGACTACACATTATTTTAAGGTAATAGGTTAGGTGGCCCAAAGACACCCGAATTAATATTGTGAAAGGAAAAATATGATTTAATATAGGAAAATACCCGTTTTAGCCAATATTATAACCAAAAATACCCGATTTTCCGTATTTGAAACTCTGGGAGTTGGCAACCCTAATTACAGGTCATGGTGACTGTGGTTACCCTGACTACGAGATCATGTTTTGGTTATACTGTATCTCTGTCTTCTTGTTTTGATATGGGAACGAATAAATGAGTCCCACGATCTAACTGTCATAATCTGTATTCTTTATATACTGTATGTTAACTTCCATCTTGGGAAGAGAGAATTAGCAAGCTGCCACTAGGATGGTATGCTCACTGTTTTGTCTCTTTGTCTGACTCTCTTCAATACAGCAATTTATTGATTGTCCTTTGGCTCGTCTCTGTCTTATTTTGGTTATGGATTTATCCATATCCATATTTATTTAACGTAATAATGTATTTAACAACATAAAGAGATAGCCCTGAATGACCATAACAGGTCTGTAACTCTGAGAGTGTACAAATGGAACCAAATGGACCCTATTCTGAGGAAATCCCAGAGATTTGACATTCAGTAGGCTAATTGGGTATTATGACCTCCCCTTCCTTCCTCGCTCGTGGGCTTGAGACTCTGACAGGAAGTGAGTCGATCTTTGTGCCAACCGTCCAGGGCAAAAGAGAGCAGGTGTTCCTGCTCTTTTTTGCGGGACAGATTTGCCCCTGTCATAACTGCCCGGAGCCACATTCAGTGAAAGCTTCTTTGAATCATTTATCGGGGAGATTGCATCTCCACAGTCCACAGGGGCCTGCATTAGTGCGTGGAGAAGCAGGACCAGTGGTGACGGAGTCTCTCGCCTGCATGCACAAGGCAAGGCAATCCAGTCTCCAGGGCCAAACAGCTTTCTGCATTTTTATGGCTGGATTCACCACTGGTAAGTGATCTCTGCTGGGGCTCTAGAGGCAATGGAAAGGGTGAAGTGGTGTCACGGATGACCAGGGCCCTCCCCTTCCCAGCAGGAGAGAACTGAAACAGCTAAAGGGTCTCCTTTGCAGGAAATGGAGCTCAACATCTCTGTTTTACCCTGTGCAAGTCGGGTCAAGGTTGTTTTCCGGAACACACGCTCCACTTAACGTCAAGGTTTGTAGAACATGCTGATAATTTGAGTGACAAAGCACAAGCTCATGGTGTGCAAGGGTGACACCTTTTGTATTCAAAATTCCATAAATAGTCCAAGTACAAACGTGTAAGGTCAGAATGACTTAAATGCACGTGGGGTGCAGTCCAGTGGCTACAACCGCAGAGTTAAGGTGTTCACAAAGTCACAGTACATCATAATGGCTGCTTAATGTGACATTGACATTGCATGGGCATCCATGTCCCTCAGGCAATGTCTTTGAAGCTCTAACCTCTGAAAGCTATTTTTAGCTGTCCTGTACTTCCTCAATGGTCCCACTCCCACACAACAAAGTCACCCAAAGAAAGAAGGATTCGTCAGCATAGCGAGACAAATCAAGCATTGAACCCACTCACTACAGAGAGCTTTCAATCCACTAATTTATTGTGCTTAATTCGGATTAGAGCAGCAACCAACCTAGTATTTATCACAGCACCCGCCTGGCAAATGTGCAGTTTTCTTGTCGAGTAATGGATCCTCTGAGTGCTCTGGCCTTGAGGCAGCAGCTCTTGGGGAATTCTATGGTAACAAAGACAGCGCTTGAGTTTGTATTTTTAATGCTACTGTAAGTGCCAATGTATTGCTGCATCAGTGTGCTACTCTATTCCACACATACTGTACAGCATTGAAAAGTTGGCAAAAAGAGTGTAACAGCTGTACCATAGGGATTAAAATACACAGCTGTTCAAACACTCTTAATAAATATGCAAAAGTGGAAAGAGCCGGTGTACTTTGACTACATCCAGTGGTGGAGATTGGTTGACATACATGCTATTCGGATATAAACTATTAAGAAAGCCCATGAACCAGGGCTATTAATATGATAAATTATAGCTAAAACTAAAAGGGGAAAATAAAATAAAAAACAAGATTTTTTTTTATTATTCTTTTTACAAAAAATCAATCAAAACTAAAATTAACAATGCACAACTACCAAAAACAACAATCTAACTAAAATTGCATGTAAAATACTTTCCTCTGATATGATGCATTCTCAGCTTCTATAAATCAAGGCTTTCCTAATAATAACCAAACTAAAACTAAAATGTAATGAAAACCAAACTGAAAATAGTAATTTCCTAAAACTAAAACTACTAATGCACTCGTAAACCTAATTAAAACTAAACTGAAATCAAACCCCAAACTGAAAAAAGGAATATTTCAAAAACTGCAATAACTCGGAAAACTTTACTGTAATGGTTTTCCTGATTAGCACTGATGTAAATCCTATGAACCCACATCGGTACAAGATGCTGATAATTCATCAATCTCATAAACATTTAAACCACCACAAATTCGACATGATTTGAAGATAGCTGATCTACAAGCCCTCCCACATTGGCTATTTTGGAAAAATGTTTGAAATTGTTCATGTTTTATTTTGTTCCTATCCACCTGTTTCCGCGAGAATTTACTGTAGCATTATTTGCAGGACACTTCCGGTTAACAGCAGACATACAAGCTCACGTCGCGTCGCAGATGCAACCGTTGTGAGCTTGTAGATCACACTCAGCTGTGGCACCGGAAGCTGCCTGCACCTTCTGCGCAATGCACAATGGGACGTTGGAAAGTTGTGGATAATGACGTGCCCAAAATTGGGGTGCCAGGTTTAAAGTGCTTAAAAGACAGACCCATCTGGCATCCATCAAGCTCAGCTGAAGGTGATTTCAGTTGTTAACACCTTGTCTGGTCAACACAGGGACAGAACCAAAGATATCAGCATACATTGAAGTGACTGTGGATAGGTGAATCCCTTCCCTTGGGAAGCAATCTCTACAGAGGGCATCCTGAGACACGGGAGAGTGTTTTCTGCTGGTGATTCAGTCAGAGTGTATCAAAGGGTGCGTTCGTAAATTCACACCGGGTGTGGTTAGGGTTAGGGGTTATGGTTAGGTTTAGGCATAGTTTTACTGAGGTTAAGGTTAGGGTTAGGGTTAGAGTTAGGCATAGTTTTACTGAAGTTAGGGTTAGGATTAGGGTTAGGTTTAGGCACTCACTACACTGAGCACACACCCGGTGCACATTTCCGAACGCACCCTTTGATACCCTCGGACTGAAACACCAGCAGAAAACACCATCCCCCTGAGACACAGCCACCTGGCTCTTAAGCACCCATTTATTACATCACATTGTGTGCAAGTTTTAGACACAGATAGAAGCAACGGGGAATGACCGAATATTTGCTACTTCCACAAGGAGAATGTAGCAGGAAATATTTAACCTCTGATTTACAGTATGTGCACGTTTTCAATATGTGGATAAGATGCCCAGATTAATTTGTAAATTGTTGGTAATGTTCATATGGTATACGCTGGCTCCCAGATTCAAACAATTACTAGATGAAAACTAGCAGCAAGCTGGAAAATATTTTCTGACTGGAATTCAAGAGGTAAATAACAGTTTGACAGTCAAAAGATACCTGTGTCTCACTGAATGCTCATGTTCCTACAAAAGCTGCTCCTTGTTGGCCCCTTTCTTGTGCCTTCTTATTTTTCATTAAAATATCTGACGGCGGCAGTTTGTAGGTGAAGTCGACGCACAATAACGTGTTCCACATGTACCACCTGTTTTGTTTGCATCAGCAGACTCTTTAAGCGGCAACAGAAAGGCCAATTTTAGTGGTCTGAAAAACGGCATGAAAATGGAAAATGTCAAAGAAAAGCAGAGATGAAAGTCCCAGTTATATGTTCGCAATCAGAGCTGGAGGGGACTGTGAGAGTGCAGCCAGCCAGGGTGTGTGCATGCATGCACCCTCACAGGCACGGCTCACATTATCATCACGGCATCAGTGGCAAAAGTCCCAGAGGGTGCTATGCATTTGGAACAATTAGACTCAGTGGGTGTCTGAGCGTATTTTACAAACAAGACAAGAGGTTGCAGTGAAAGGGCCAGTGGAGAACAGTGCCTCTTAGGCTACAGCTGCCTATGCTTGGCAGGGAGTGGTTGGAGCAAAGTAAAGGGGATGAGGCTGGGCTCAGCTAGCAGTTAATGCCCATTGTTTGAGAAAGCCCAGGGCTCAGACATACGGTCTTCATTTGCAGCCTTGAGACGACCATCTGCAGCCCCTGTAATGGTGCTATTATTAGGCACCTTTCACAATGAACCTGCCTGATAATGGTTTCTGTTAAGGTTCAAATGCAGCGCTGTTAAACGACATTTGCGAATTGAAGAGCGATGAGAAAAGGCACTTATGTCTTAGTTCATCGCTGCCGACGACAAGAAGATAATAGTACAATAATGTCTAAATGCTTGAGGCCACAGTACAGACAAATGACAGACATTAGTCGGTGTGAAAAGGTCTTGTTCATAACGCTATTGTGCACAGCTGGTTGAACGCATCATGCCTGTTGGCTAGATGTAGTATATGATTTAACCTCATGCTGTAACAGTTTAGTCTTGTGCTGTAGCGTGAAGACTACAACACTAGAGACATCTGAGCTGTGTTACGATGCCAATGAATTAGACATTGTTTCTATGCTAATCCCAAGAATGACTACAACTGTGCTGCATGCTACAGTATTCTGTTCTATGGGAATTTAACACTATTTAAGTGAGAAAATGCAGCAATTGCACAATGTTGGAACATCTCCAATCAAGCACAACACAGAGACAAACTCTGACCAGAGCCAATCTGGGTAAAAAAAAAAAAAACATCAACAAATCAGTATGCCTCAGGCATCATTTAAACAAAAATAAAGTAAATGGGTAAGTCATAATTGCGACCATAGGTCGCAGTTAACTATGAAAACCGGCACAGCCTGTCCGTACGTCCTTCCGTAACGCATCAACGTCTATAGCTGACCTCAATGTCTATGGCTGATCTGTTGTGACATCACCTGTCCATATATGGGCATTCCTAGATGAACCACACTAACAGAATCCCTTTTATGCCCATATAATGTATGGAGATCCCTGATGTCATCCATATTGACACAATTATTGTGTACTTATTGTGTCAGTCGTCGAGCTACAGCTGAAATTGACTGTTTATTATTGCTGAAAATAAAATTAAATAACCCTTTTTTTAAAGCCCCCAAAAGTACAAGGAATTAGTATGTCCATCATTATAATTTTGTTTGGGTGGAAATGTCAGTCTCTAAATAGAATTGCAATACCAATTTGTTTATAAATGGCCAAGACAGTATCTTGCCAAACTGACTGACACATTGGTGAAGCAGATAACAATTACAAAAACAAATAAAGAATTCACCGCCTTTAAAGTATTCAGAAGTGGATGCATGCACCCACAATGCTCAGCTGTGTATGCAGCTGAAGGATGAGAGAGAAAAGCTATTAGAGCCTATGCTGGCAGACAAATCCATCACTGGTGGGCTGGAGGACTCATGACTCAGAAATCCTCATTGAGAAAGATATTAATTTCCCTGCTGTGCCTGCAGGAAAGCAGAGTTGCCTCTGTGCAAAAAAACTATATTTCTTTCTTTCTTTCTTTCTTTCTTTCTTTCTTTCTTTCTTTCTGCAAATGTTCTAAGATCAATTACAATATCCCTGTATTTGGGATTGGCAAGCTTTTAGCCACTTTCAATATATAACCCTATTTTGGGCAAGTCATTATATTTTAAATATTAAAATGTATTGTAAATTATTTTGGAACAGCAAAGGTATATATACATGCCTGAAAGGTCTACGAACGGAACGAAAACAAAGTGTAGTGTGTGCAGGTCATTTTATTGTATTCTGAACAGCTAAAGTACAGAATATAAGTGGATATCAAGTTAAGAGCCTTTTGTATTATGCCTATTTCAGACAGCTTTGTAAGGGATAAGCTTTAAGCAAAATGGAAACAAAATGCACACGAACATTTCTGGGTTGCAATCAACTGTGAAACCAGAAATGTGTAGTCATTGCAATTACCAAAAATCGAATGCTTTAACATAATTTGCAACTACAGTGTAGGTACTGTTCTGTTCTGCTATGCGCTTGCTACTAGCATCATATAATACATGACAACAGTTCTGAAGTATCACAGATAAACACCCACATCCCAAAGCTTAACAGCTTGTGTTGGAACAAGATGATGCATATTGCTTTGACAGACCTTGTGTGTGTGTGTATATGTGTGAAAAGAATAGTACACGCACATCCGTGGCCCAGGTGCTAGACAAGCAGAATCATGAAGGACAAGTAGAGTCTGCACACTGGTTACGCTCCAAAAAGTTTATTACTCGTCAACGTTTCGATCAATGGATCTTCATCAGGACCATGTGTGTATATGTGTACCTCAGGCTAGAGTCAGAGTGACCATTCAGGAAGAGAGTTTGGTGGGAACTGTGATAGGTTAATGTAAGGTTAATGTTCCACGTCCACTGCCCAGCCCACGCAATGCAAGTGCTCATATCTGCTGCTCCCTCCCCACATAAAGCTGTTTGGACCACTTGCAGAGGACATCATCACAAGCCTCTTCTGCTTTTTGTAAGAAACTAAATCAATTCTAAATTAAGCACACACAGAATTTAATGAGGCATGCCATACAGTAACCTTTACAGTCAAAATGCCAAAGTAGAAGGATAATTATGGGTAAATAATGCAAAGTTAAAGCTCTTTCATCCTTTCAGAAGAGAGTACAGTAATTTATCATCTTAATTATAATAATCCTATCAAGGATTACTATCAGAATGCTCGACGTAACGCCTATTTTAGAAAGAAATATAAATTACACTTCCTTGAACAGAATATTCTAATGAACAACATTCACGATACTTAAGGAAAACTCAAACTCACTAGATACTGTACAAACAGAAGATTTGAAAATGCAAGTCTGTTTCTATCATTTGCTGTCATATTAAATGACCTTTAAAAAGTCAGACACTCTCTTCAAAAAGGTGTTCATGGAATCAAGCTTCCAAACCAGGCAAGTGGTCATTATTCATTACACAAACGGAGCAGCTACTGAGAGACGATGGGCCACTTCAGTGCTGCTGAGATTTCCGCTGCCCAATAAACGGAGACCTTTTTGATACTGTGGCGAGTCCGTAAATTACAGAGTGACAGAGGGGATGAGTGACAACACAACATGATCCTGTCATCATGTCGACAGCCGCAGTGTTTCATTTGCAATGGGAAACCGCTTAATATGCTGCAGAAACTCAAAAGGCTTCAAAGAACATCACCATTATCAACGTACTGTCAAAACCAAATGCCTAAACTAAAATATTAAAATAAAGGGTTTACCACATGTTTAAAAAGGGTCAGGTTTAAGGGTTTAAAACGAGCCAATAGGCAGAAAACATGCAAAACCAAACATTCAGTAAAACCTCTTAATATTGCATGATTAAAGAGAACTAAATAAGTACTGTATTGCGCAATTATGTAGTTTCATACAAATACACACAGTACGGTAAATATGAAAGTTGCAAACATGAAATGTGGTGTATTGGATTTCCCATGGCATGCATAATAGGCTATTTGTGCATAATGTGGAGGCTTTTGCACTACTGTTTTGGTAGTACAGTAGTAGGCAGCCGGCTAAACGAAGTATGCCCACCTCTATAAGAGTGGCTTGATAGGGTGACTTGATTCTGCACACAGCAGTTTTCCTAAAATTGTTCAAAACTGATTATGTAATCTCTGGCTTCTGCAGTGGTTGGGGAGCTGGGTCAAGGGCTACTCTCGTTTCAGCACAAAAGTTTCTTGACGTTTCATACATGAGGAGATTGGAGAATACTTTCTCTCTGTCAGAGCAGAGAGCATGCTATTCTTATTGATTAATTAGTGTGACAGCAATGAGGAGTTTAAGTACGAAGGCGAGGGGATGCTGTCCTCAATGCATACAGTTAGGTTGGATGAGCGTAACAGAGCTGTTGAGCTGATGTCTGGGGATTTGGACCGACAGCCTATTTCAGAGATTTAGTGTGGTGTCACTTATGAGGCTTCAAAGAAAATTCCCTATTGTTTAATCCCTGATACAGTTAAGGCTCAAATGGATGGACTGGCAATGTTTTCATGCATCAATTGATTCACACAAAAAAAGTCAAAAATAGTAACTATGCAACTGACAACCAGCAACACAAAAATAAAAGATCAACTGGATTGTTCCATAAAAAAGGTCTAATCTCCTCTGAGAAATTTGCATCAAACACAGTGGCTTACAATATTTATTATATTAATATTTATTATTATTTACTACATTGTTGTGCTTCACAAATGATATTCCGAAACAAATGGCTTCTTCAGCCTGATATCCGTTACTTGTTTCTGCAGAATAAGCATGGCTGTGTAAACAGATCCAGACAAAATATTGATCCTGCGAAATGACAATTTATAATCTGCTTTGTTTTCTTTTAAAGTTAAAAAAGGATGCTAATCCTCATGTTACTTTTCCTCCAAACCAAAATCTAATTAAAGTATCCACTGGTATAGCACTGTGCCAATAACTCGTTTGATCACATACCTTAACCAGCCTTTAAATGAGCGGGTGATAGAATAACAGCAGCCATGAGTGCACTAAACATCCTTTCTCATGTCTGGCCGTGGTTTCCTGTCTATCCTACATGTTTTTCTCTGGGGAGATGTGGTGATGACTATCTATCTCAGTCAGTTTAAAAACCTTTATTGAAATGCTACTGGATGAAAGACTAGACCAGTGGTTCTCAACCTGTGGGGGGTCCCCAAATTATTTTGTGGGGTCCCCAGATGATTAACTTAATGTGCAACATTGTTTTCTCGCTCAACATTAAACAGACCAACATAAAGTTTAAGTGTATAGAGGGTATCTGCACATTTTTAAAGTGACAATTTAAGGACTTTTTAATGCTTCTAAAATGACATATTAAACATTGGCCAAATTGTCAAATATTAGAGGCAGAAATTGTGAAAATAGCCGATCTACATGCTCACAAACGCAAGGCGTTGTGAGCATGTAGATCTACTATTTTCAATAGAACCGTGTTATACAAAATCTAATTCCTCAACTCTTAGTGCTCGTCAGGGTGGGGGGGGGGGGGGGGGGGGGGTCCCCAGTTAAAATATGATTATTTTAGGGGTCACGGCCTGAAAAGGTTGAGAACCACTGGACTAGACAATGTGTGAATGCAATATCTCTCAGTGACCATATGGGACTTAGAGTACAGCAAGTGTACTTATGATCTAAAGCAGAGCCAGTCCTTGAACACACAATAAACTCCTGAGTGTTAAAAATAGCAGATCTACAAGTGCACGGTGCATTGTATTGCCTGGTACCGTAATACTCCCTAAATAGGAAATGCTCTGTGGATACAGGTCTTTATTCCCTAAAGCGTGCTCTTCGAGCAAAGGTATCCTCGAGCAGAGCACGCTATATAAGGACAGCATGAAGGCTTATAAACAACACTCTCCCACACACAGCTTGCATAAGGTATTGATTTGAGTGTGCCAAAATCATAGGTGAAGCAGCTATACATTTCTCTTTATAATGCCAACTACCTGTTTCACATCCTTCATGACTGGATGTATGAAAAAATGCGTCTAATTCCTTTACTAGAATCTTAAAATATTTTAAAGTATATTAGTACTACTAATATAGTAGTGAAATGATTAATCAATCATCATCATCAAGATTCATCAAATAATTGTATTAGTGATAGTGAAAGTATCATGTAAATGATTTTCAGCGGGCTATTATTTACAACTTTACCAAAATATATATACCTATCTTTTTACCATATTATACATTTTAATATTAGTTACCATTGCGGTAACTAATATCCATTGCGGAATTGTATTACCCTAGCTACCATCTAAATTGATCTAAAATAATCACATAATCAACATATTCACTGATTATGAAAATAACTGTTACTAAACAGTACATCTGAGCTCGTGCCCGCTCATAGCCAACAACGTCATTACCATTCATTTGCACAGACCAAATATGTAATTCCGCTTTATTCCCTCATTCATCTTTGAGCATGTCTAATTTCACATTTCTAATTAAGAGCTTCCCGTTTCCTGAGTAGAATCTGAAAGCCCTTAACGATATTTGAGATTCCACCACTGTACAGTCTAGGATCAAAAGAAGTTGGCTGTTAACATGAACAAAGACAGAGAGCTTCCTGTATTGCCTTGATTCTGCAACAATTTCTAAGTCCATATAGGCTACTGTATGGCAGCTTCAAGAGGCTACTGCTCTCAATTAATAGCCTTGCATAGCCAGACAATATCACACTGTGTGGATATAGTCTGGTTCTCAGCCATTCAAAACATTATTCCGGGGGCGGTTCCAAAAAACGATTGAAATGGACTCTATTGGTTAGACCTACAACCAGAGTAGTCCAAGAACCCCAATAAACAAAGTGGAACGCAACGACCAAAGTGGAACGATACAAACACAGTGGAACATAACAGCAAAGGTGATACACCATCCCCTACAACCAATCAGAGTATAGCGTAAAGGTGATACGCTCTCCCTACATTTGCATACTGGGCCCTGGTTGGTTCCCTCACTACTTGGGTGCTGAGAAAAACTTACATGGGCTAGATCCTATCTGCTGCCTTGTTAGCAATGGTAGAGTCTAGCTGCGCTAGGCTACTCAATTAAATCCTCAGCCAAGACAATGCAGTCTGCAACAGAGATTGAGGGTCAAAATGTATATACAGTAATACATTCCAGGAATCTCTGTACGTCTCTTTATGTGATTGACCTCACACAGTGCTGAGGACCCAAGGAAGTGCAATGTTTATATTGTTGAGGAACCAAGGAAGTGCAATGTTGAGTGTGAAGTAGGGCTGTCACGATTATGGCATTTTATATGACGATTAATTGTCACTCAAATAATTGCGATTAACGATTTAATTGTGTTTTTGTCGTTGACAATTACATTTATGTTTGGCTTTTATGCTTTGAAGTTGCACATGGCAGATATGACACATAACCTAAACATACAAAGAAATTACTGACATTTTTGACAACTTTATACTTTAAAAAGAACATTGATAGTGGAAATAGCCGATCTACAAGCTCACAACACGTCGACGCGTTTTGAGCTTGTAGATCTGCTATTTCCACTATTATTTACTTTTAAAAATATATATGAAGATTTTTCAACATGGAAACGATTATGACGATTATGAAAAATAATCACGATTATGTCAAATAATCACGATTAGACGATTATGTAATAATTGTGACAGCCCTAGTGTGAAGTGGATTGGATGAGTGGGTTCGAGGGACCAGGCCATCTGGAGAACAGAAGGTCCAGAGTTCGCCTCCGAGCCCTGGCTATGTGTCCCTGAGCAAGACACTTAACCCCTAACAGCTCCCCCCAGGCAATCATCATGACCATCTGAGCAGCCATCCCATGGGTAAAACTGAAACAGAATTACCCTCACAAGACTAACAAAGGTCTCCCTTTACCTTTCTTTCTTTTCTCAAGAATGCTACCATAGTATTCTGGACAATACTACAGTATACAGTACGTCTGGGGGCCAAGTAATCATCCTGCTCTGAATAGGCACACGCACACACTACAAATAGCCATGCCAAAAATGGGCGCTGCGCTATGGAGAAAAAGACATCTCAGACAAGTTAAGGCATGTCCATACTTTGACCGAAACCGCCGTTTTCGGTCAAAAGGTCCTTTTCTACCATAAAATGATATCCCTCTGGACTTCTGAAAAGCATTGGACCGAACGAGAGTTCGGAAATTTGCACGTCGGAAAACACAACTCACCGAACATTTCGGTCGAAGTATGGATAGGCCTTAAGCCTGCAAGCTACAAATTACCTTTTTTTGACAATTAACTCTCCTACTGCCAGATTATTTATTTATTTATTGGGTCTGGTGCCATCAAAAAGCGGCTTACCTTTGCGACGTTATAGTAGATAGATAGACATTTATTTATTTATTTATTTTTTGATTGTGCAATAGTGCACTTTGGTCTGCCAGGCAGCAGAGGGCGGCGTCATGCGAGAATGAATGTGAATTTGCCTGTTATGTGTTGCCGTGCATTCAGACCAGTCACTGGCCACAGAGCCTCACAGCCACAAAACAAGGAAGTGAATTGGTCTCCGTTGATGTTAACGCATAATGGATTTTTTACACCATCACCGCGGAAAATGTGTTTACAGTACACGGCGGCGCGACCCCTCATCAGCTTAAGGACATCAACAAGGTAAACGAACGAACGCGAGCGAGCGCCGTATTGGCGCGGAGGTCTCTTGAGAATTGGGGCGAACAGGAACGTCCAAAGCAGTATAAGAGTTAATAACATGTTTAAATGGAAGTTTAGATGATTGCAGGATCTGTCCATTCTTTCCCTGGCATCTCTATTTTAACATTTAAATTGATGTAATATAATGACATAAATAGCCAAAATAATACACTACAAGCTCACAACGCATTGTGAGATTGTAAATAAGCAATTATTCCGCTATTTGTCGTACAACTAATTATAAGACATTAAAACATTTCTAATTTCTTCTATGGTCTGGTCTGAAAGCCATCATTCTTGGTGAAGAGAGAAATGAAGACAGGCAACAACTCAATAATCTGACAAATGTATCTATTGATTCATTTAGTACTCAAAGGCATTATAGACATCATTTAACGTAGATGAACTTATCATTGCTGCATTATAGTCTCCAGGGGGAAAGTTGAAAATGCCACAACAGACACTATCACAACATAAATACTGTTGCCTTATTCTTTCACTTTGCCTGCTTGATTATTGAGAAGGTAGTCTCTCGACATAGACTATTGGCTGGCTCACCCAATCTTCATGTTTCCACCTAATCGGAAACGCGAAAAATGTGTAGAAAATACAGTGGATGTGCCACCTCTCCCCCACTTCTGTTTCGCCTTTGTAGTCACATAAATAACTCCTGGAAAGCACATTAGTTGAAGGCCATCTGGCTTGCTACTGCTTAGCAGAAATGTGATTATACATTAACATATTTTAAAGATATTTTAAAATATGTTTGTATGAACGGAGATTACTTATTAGCATTGGAAGAGTCAAGTCTAAGACTAACAGTATAAGTCAAGGAACATAACATCAAAGCAGAGATTTTCAAAATCTTGTCAGTCTTTTTGTCTACTCTTGTTAGCTTGTTAATGTGAAAATATCTTGATTTGTAGTACAAGGATCCATTCTCATTCTCACTCATCTTCTCTAGTGCTGACACTGACTGAATGGGGCCAGTGGAGGGTGCAGGTATACTATAGTCAGGGAGAGGACTTGGCTGATTGACAATGACATGAATTATCATGACATGACATCATCAGGTCTGTCACCATCATGACATTTTAGTTTACGTTAATTGCCATACAAATAACTGTGATTAATAATGATTTAATTGTGGTTTTGCAATTCAACATTGCAAAATATAAATACAAATCTGTTTGTTTGTGAACAAAAATAGCACAGTGCAGACATGACAAATAACTAAACGACTGACTGGTACCAATAATCAAAATAAATAAAATACCAAAACAGCCCATATATAATCATTTGACTCAGAATATCAGAATATATATAGATTTGAAAATATCAGATCTACAAGCTCACATTGTGTCGACACATTGTGTGAGCATGTAGATCGTCTATTTCCGGCAAGGCTATGGTCTCATCATTAATGTCCTCTTTACAATGACGAAATGCATGTTGTGATCGTCACTTCCTAGTTTTCTTCCAGGGCAGTGAGCACGTGTCTCTGCCTCCTGAATCAAAGACCACATTCAATACGCCGACGCCACTGCTGCAGAGAGTTGCGAGGAAGCTTGCTTATGTCAGCTTTTCGTGTCCTTTACCTACACACAGTCCGTGCAACGCTGTACAGCTTGGAAAAGGCCTGGGTGGCTTCACAGTAAGCAGCCAAGAGGAACAGATTGCTTCGGCGCTGCATGATCACGGCAGGGACGGTTCTGAAAGGGGGCTTTGTTTTCCCGGGGGGTAAGGGGGTGGGGGGGGGGGGGGGGGGGGGGGGCTTGAGTGGCCTGGCTTTGGTTGCACAGGGTGGCATGTGGCCTGGTCAAACTGGGACTGTGGTGGCGTGGGAGGGCAGTGGTACAGGCCCTTTCCCATGTGCTTCCAACCTCTGTTAAGTCGTGCCACTCTAAGTCGCACTGGAAGTCGTGACGGTGTGTACAATGGGCGTCCTCCCAGTGGGAAGCCTTGTCATACAAAGGTCTATGACTGGAGAGAAAGGCCTTTTCGCCTTCAAAACGACAGTTTCATTGTTCACTCAACAACATATGTGTAAGTGCTTTGCACCATTTATACTGTATGTCCATGATTAAAGGTGTGACTTGCTTAGTCGTTCCCTAGCTGTATCCATTCACCATGTCGCTGACTGCTGTGCTTGTACGTGTACAGACTTGTTCCTCAAATCCCAATAGAAAATAAACATGGAGTAGGCCTATAAAAAGCAGTTGTCAACAGGACCACTGTACAGTAGCTGCATGACTACACTACACGGCATTTGCAAAAAAATGCCACATCCTAATCAAGACGATGAACCTTATCAGTTTAAAGCGGAAGCATTGTATGTGAGACTTGGTGAAGGACATCCATCAGTTCAGAACACTATCCCTGTATGCCACAGAGCATGAGATGGATGAGCCATTGCACAATGAAAACCTCACAGTCTATCGGCCACTGCAGAACAGCCCACTCAGCAAAGGAAAACTGTGAACTGCAAAATCCTGAGTGTCAATTTGAACTCTGACCCTTACGGATCCATTTTACCACCCTCTGAGTTAAGTTGACACTCAGAATTTGACAGTGTGCAACGGGAAAATCGGGCTGATCGATTTCGTGTCATATCAGACTCAGAGGATGCCAGGGCTCTGGAAGATTTAGATGCCATGCCAAAATGAGCGGGATGACAGAGAAGAGAGATTCATAGAAAATATTTACATAAAATCAATTACCTGGAGGGGGGTGCATTTGCTGGAAATCATGTTGCTGACAAAGAGTTTGGCTTCTTACAAACTGTATGGTCAGTGAATCCATCTCATCAATGGATTACTTCTGGCCAGAAGTATATTAGTGTAACAATCATCTCCCTTTCGCAGCCTGAGATCATGATCTATCTATACTGATTTCACAGGCAGGAAGGAAATTGCAGTGGTTTTTGACAGAAATGTATATAATAAATGTCCTCTCCAAGTGTCCTCTCCAAGAAAGACTTCAAGACATAAGGAGGTGCATGTGGACCAGAGAGTACTCAATCACCACATTAATTCATTACATTTTCTATTGTCATACGTTTCAATGCAGCATGAACCCACACATCACTAAAGAATATAACATATGGGAGAGAGACCTTGATTATCCAAAACTATGGCGAGGTGAATTGGACTGTGATCTAGAGCAGTGGTTCCCAAACTTTTTAGCTCAAGACCCAAAAGCTAAATTTGATTTCTTCCAAGGACCCAAACTAGTGAAAATAGCAGATCTCGTTGTGAGCTTGTAGATCAGCTATTTTCTTCTTAGTTCTCTCTTTTCTTATCTGTATATTCTTTTTAAATATATGGAATTTATTTTATTTTATTGTATTATTATTATTTTATTAAACTCTTTTAACTCATTCCCCGCCTCCCCCGATAGTCCCGAGAAAATCCCAATGTCGTTCCCCGCCAGGCCCGATAGTCCCGAGAATTTGCTTTTATATAATGTAATGTTTAATTACACTCTCCCCCAGCTCGTGACAAATTTTTATCCTTTTATCTTACAGAGAACCTAAAATATCACACATCAAAGTAAGTGTGTTTGAAAAAAAGACTGTAATAATGTATAAATTGCAATACAAATGCATATAAATCTCCCCATAACCCACAGTGAACTGGCACAGTGACGCATTTTGCGCACACAAGGCTGGCGGAAAAAAAAGAGAAGAAAAAAAAAGTGTGAGAACAGCTGTGTGTGTGTGTGTGTGTGTGTGTGTGTGTGTGTGTGTGTGTGTGTGTGTGTGTGTGTGTGTGTGTGTGTGTGTGTGTGTGTGTGTGTGTGTGTGTGTGTGTGAACATCTCTTAGCTGGCTGGTGGTCCACGGACCACTGTCTGTTTCAGTGGTCCCCCTGTCCTGATCAGCACAGTGCTATCAGAGTCTCTGATTCAGAGATCTGTCTCTCTCTCTCTCTCTCTCTCTCTCTCTAGATACAAAATAATTATCGCCAATTCGCCATATAAATGCTTCTAAAACATACCTGAGAATGATGATGGTTGATTAGAATCCACAGGTTATAATCCATATATCCAGGCTATAATATATTGTTTTGTAATGGTCCACAAGCAGCCAAGCAGGCCATTGGCGCCAGGCGGTCCTTTGCAAAGGGGGGTCCCTGGTCGGCTTTCTAACAGGGGGTCCGCGGGCCCAACGCTTCGCTCCGCAGAGCAGTGGGAACACGATAATCAACTCTTACAAAATCAATCAATAAAACTGCCCGATTACATAAAGTTCACGACGCGATCCAGTTGAGTCAGAGACAAGTGAAGTGGTCCCTGGAAGGGGGTCCGTCCTCTCATTACCCTGCCTGGTCTCCAGCCAACACTTCTCACGGACCACCACCAAAACTCCCACGCTCCCCCACCACGCTCCTCCCAAAAAGCAAGAGATCAACTAGTGTCGTTACTAACGAGCAAAGACGCAGAGGAGCTGTTTAGCAGGGCAGTGCAGAGGATTTTTTTAGGGGCAGGGGGAGACATTTTTCCAACATGTCCTAGAATGTGAAAATAGCAGATCTACAAGCTCGACTTTGATTGATTGATTGAAGACTTTATTAGAAGTTTGCATAGGAAAAGGTACAGTTTCATGACGGTACAGTTCACTGGTACAAGGTCTACTAAAAGGAGATCCATGAAAAGACTAAGCTTATTTCCACTGGAAACCATTGAAGTATCTCATATAAAATTGAATGACAAGCTCTCAATGTGTCACAGTCTCAGAGCGATGTGTTGAGCTTGTAGAGCTTGTAGATCTGCTATTTTCACATTCTAGGACATGTTAGAAAAAAGACTCATGCCCCCTTTTATGTCTATTTGTGTGTGTGCACCTGTACAGAGCAAAAGACAACCAGCAGACACACAGAGACAGAGAGAAAGCGCCCCCAAGTGGGGGCTCACAGAAATACTCACAGAAATACTGCAATATAGTATGTGAGTTTTTTGGTCAGATATAGCCAATAAAAATATTTTTCTCTGCATTTTTCTAAACAGAAAATTCTAAAAATAAATCCTATTACATAATTACATTAGTACACTTATCTGATAATGCCTGAAGCCATAAAGACACATCTCAAGTGAGTTATCCACTTGAAAACAGATCATTCACAAAAAGGTCAATAACTCCAATTATTTTGAATTTCCACCTGGATTTTGAAAAAACAAGGGGTTTGAAATGGCCAAAACTCTAGATTGCTACATCGTACATACAAAAAAATATTTTTTGGAGAGACTAGAGGATGTTCTCTTTTAATCCATGCACTGTATGACATTTTCGTGCAAACAGGGAATTTAGGAAAAATGTCTAAATATGAAGAAAATGCTTAAACAAAATGGCAGGGGAGCCTACAGTGAATGTTAAAATGGCGGTCAATGTGTTAAGTAATATAGCTTTTTTGGGGTGGAAATTCTAGAACATCTTTTGAAATAATTAAAAACGAAATGTAGGGAACAAAAAATAAAGGGGATCTCTTACTTAGTTGTGACCCATAAAAATCAGTCCACGACCACGACCCACAAATTGGTCCACTGTTTGGGAAACAGTGATCAAGAACCATCTAGAGTAAGGGACTTGATGAATGAACCCATCCTTTCTCCATCTAGCAACTAAATCTAGTTGAATCCTCTCACACCAGGCCCCTTGCTTCCCTATAACCTCTCCTCATCAACAAATTCTGCGATATTTCAGTGATATTTGTTTGTTAAATAGTTAAATAGCTCTATATTGCTATCGAGTGTTTGTTCAGCAAAAAAGGCCCCCTTGTCTCTCCACAGTCTCTCCAGCCCTTTAATAACGAGAGAATGCTGTACATTTCCAGCTTGATCCAATCAGGAGAGAGAACTCATAAAGGATACAGGATTTAAGTGAAATTGGAACAGAAAATTGGCAGACAAAATTGGAACTGGACTGGAGCACTATAAAATTGATGTTGCCGATTGGATGAAATTGTTGACCCACGTGAAAATGTGTTAAAATTGTTTGTGTGTGTGTGTGTGTGTGTGTGTGTGTGTGTGTGTGTGTGTGTGTGTGTGTGCGTGTGTGCGTGCGTGCGTGCGTGTGTGTGTGTGTGTGTGTGTATGCGCGTCTCCAAGCAAGTATTTGCGTGTGAAAACCTCTATACACTAGAGCATTCACGAATAGTGATTTTTAGTATTCAAATTATTCTACCTCAAAGTATTCGAATAGTCGAATATTCAACAGGACTGGCCAAACCGTCAAATATTAAGTAAGCAAGAGGCGGACATTGTGAAAATAGCCGATCTACATGCTCACAACGCCTCGCAACGTAGATCTGCTATTTTCACAATATTTATCTGCAGAACAGAATACCTATCAGGGTGCGGGTCCCCAGTTCAAATATGTTTATTTTGGGGGTCACGGCCTAAAAATTCAACCACCAGGGGCATTGACAACTCATTCTTATGACTTCCTATCTCGCCAAGCTTTATAAACTATATATTTTTTAAAGAGAAAACAATAAAAAAATAAGCGAATATTCAACTTCGGTGAACAACGTCGAATAGTGACTTTGATATTCGAATATTTGGTGAATGCCCAACTATACACCTCCTCATGAACCACACACATGCCTCTAGCCTTCCTGTATCGACCACAGGAACACAACAATTGAAACGTTAAACATGAGTTGTACTGTACTGCCATGAATTCATTTTAATTCATTTATTTGAGTCATAAGCGGCAGTGAGACAAAAGATTACGGTACACCAACCCATGTCTAAAGTTCTGTTCAATTGTTGTGTGTTCCTGTGGTGGATTCAGGAAGGCTACTGTAGAGGGACTTCATGTGAGGTGTATAGAGGTTCACTTGACAAGAATAAGAACATACTTGCTTGGACACACACACACACACACACACACACACACACACACACACACACACACACACACACACACACACACACACACACACACACACACACACACACACACACAACATTGCCATCTGGCATGAGGAGGAGCATGGCAGGGCCGGTGACAGTGATTAAAGTGCAGATCATTTATGTTCTAACCTTCCCCCAGGCTATAGGTCCAAAGTGGACTAAAGGGCTATTGCACGATTGCACCACCTGTCCTAAACACTGGTCGTCATTAGCCAAAACCATAATTCATCAAACCATAGTGTCATTTCAAACCAACACAACCTTCAGAGGTCAACGGGAATGTTGATTAACTTCCCTTGGGTGGAAACACACCCCTTGGGTTATTATCATTAGAAATTTGCTTTGATACAAGAGTCCTTCAAGCTTCACAAGAAGCCCACAGAGAGAACGCCATCTTGAACGAACCGCCACCAACCTGGAGCCCAAACCACTGATCCCATTACCCACCATGCAATCAGCCTTTTGAAAGGCTATGGCACCACGTTCTGCTTGCCACTGCTCACGTCACTCATCTGCTCTACTGGGACTCAGTCCTGCGTGCGCTAATGGCCCAAACTGTGCTGGATTAACAGAACGCACTAATGCTGCGCACCTCGGGAACCAATTACAGTATAGCAGAACAAGTGGATTTTCTTCCACAGGCTTGAATTCCACACAATGATGTCCTTTGGTCTTTTACAAGCACTGTGTGCTGTAAATACAGAGAAGTCAGCAGCCATTCACTCAGGATAGGTCATAAAATAGTGTCTAACAGAACTGTTACCGAAGTGTTACCTGTTCTTAGTGTCATACTGTGTACCTTTTTCTGTTAAACAAGTTACTTTTTGAGCGGTGCTAACCGCTCTTCCTACCGGCTTTGTGTGTAGGTCCCTATATCCGTATGAGCACGAGACTAACGTCATAGAAAGTACACAGAGACCGACATCACCACAGCTGATGTCACGGACAGAACGGCCCATACAAGGAGACGTTTGATACCATGCAAAGTGAGCACCGCTCACTTCACACAAGTGCTATTTTTGATATAATAATCCTTCACTTGTATAGTTTTCATGAGTAGTTCACCCCCAAAATGACTTTTTTTCTATTGATTACTCATGCCATGGAGAGTAGAGTTCAATAATATTTTTGGGTTTTTTCTAAGACAAAAATTTAATTCAAGTAAATTTACCCCCATTGATTCCGGATGGGGACCCGTTACGAAACGGGTCCCCATCCAGAATCAATGGGGGTAGATTTATTGTTATCACATTTTTGTCTTAGGAATGTGACAAAAACCTAAAGATATTATTGAACTCTACTCTCCATGGCATGAGTAATCAATAGAAAAAAAGTCATTTTGGGGGTGAACTACTCCTTTAAGTCTGACTTTGTGTGTATAGTCGGGTAGCCACAGGCCCAAAAGCTCAAAGAATAGGGTTTTACCTGTGATGTCATGACATACTTTTTATTTTTGTTTTTTCTATTCATTTGGTCATTAAGGTACACAGAATGAGAGGCATGCTCTGCCGGAAACATTGTTATGGCCATTTGTATACACTGTCCCATCGACTTCACTATACAGGAAAAGAATACAAAAAATAAATCTGCTTTAAGTAGGGGTTCTTCATGATTCTGAATCCATTGCAAGCATTTGTTTTGCATGAAAAACATTCCTAGATTTCGGCATCTCAAAACTGTGATTTTTGATGACTCGTCACTTTTCACCGTTTTGTGGGGCTGTCATGTGCATGCTGCCAGAAATGGAAATACCAATTTTCTCATGTTTTATATATTTTAAGATACCGGTATATAACTCATTTAGATTGGGCTGAAACCTTGCCCAACTACAGAGTTATACAATTTACAGTTTAGGCAGTTAGTAGACACTCTTAGTGCAGAGCATCTTACAAAATTAAATTACATTTGTATTACCATGAAAAACAGTGTCTCCTCTGTGACTCAAATGACCTCCTCTACGGTCTAAAGGATAATCCTGCTGAACACGGGAGGCACGCAGTTACCAGCCGAGCTCTATCTCTGAGAAAACATCATGAGTTTGAAAGAAGTTTGCATAAGTTTGTCATAATTCCTTCTTCTCTGCGTACTGACACATACAAGAGTCTCTCTGGCTGTCCAGGTAGGGCTTGCAGCCCAGGTGTGTGACGGCTTCACAAAGCAGGGTCACAGTTGACTCGCACACTTGGACGCTATGGTCCAAACCCAAAGTCTTTGTCACATCTCTACATATGGTCTCCAGGCAGCCCTGGAACCCCTCGTCGCAGTCATTTTTCTGACGGCCGCAAGTGCCATAGCAAAGGTCATGGTCGTTGCAACATGTGGTCATGGATGGGATGCCTACATCAAACTGGACTCCAAAGAGAGGGGATCCACATCCATTTGGGGTTGGAGGCTTGTAGTGAGGACGTGGTGCTGGCTTAGAACCATCGCTACATTTGTATTGGCATAACCCATCGTCACCACCAAAGAAGTCAAGTGCAGCGTCAATTCCATCACGAATGGTTTTCCAAGTCATACGCCAGTCCGGGGTTTCTAGCTCTTGTTTGCATGCTGACACATGGAGGGATAAACATCCAAAGAAGCACAACACCAAGAGAAGAGCAGAGCGGTAGGTGTGCTTGTTCATATTCCACATAACAAAAAGCCTTTCACCAAAGAATCAGAAAAAAGTGTGAGCTAAGTAAAAAAGCATGACCGCTGAAGATGTATTTATACTTCAATGCAGACTATGACATCACAGATACGACATAGATATGTCATAGATGACTGACATCATGGACTATCCACATTAGCAGACGAATCTGCCATTGCAAAAACACACACGTGCATATCTCCTTGTATGGGCCGTTCTGTCTGTGACATCAGCTGTGGTGATGTCGGTCTCTGAATACGTTCAGTGTACGTGATTGGATTTCACTCCCTCCGAAGTTGTGAGGGACCAATCAAAGCCCTGTATGCAAATATGGGATGGCCTGGCCCTTATCACCAGAGGCTTTTTTGTAATTGTCTCTTGGAAATGCAGATTCCATACAGAGATTCACTAATATCTACGCAGTGATATCCACATTAAGTCAGAGATCGACATGTAACCCACGCCATTGTTAGACCTGTCTTGGTTTTCCAGGAGACCACAGGCAAATAAGAACAAATACTGTAGAATCACTGCAACACATAGCATGCAGATTTCCAACGTACAAAGTTCATCGTAAATGCGTGTGTGTGGTATGTGGTAAACAGTATATATTAGGGATGCACCGATATGGAAATTCTTGGGTTAGGGTTTAAAATAACAATTTAGCCGATACTGATACGGATATATGTTTATTTAGTTTTTGGGCCAGGGAAACAAACAAATCAACATTATAAGAAATAACTGTTCAGAATCTACTCTCTTGGTAGGCTGCAGTTAACCAACACAACAACATAGCCAGCGCAATACATGCTTAAAAACAACAGATAAATACTGGCTACTGCCATTACATTGGTATCGGCCAATGTTTGCCGTTATCCGTCAATATCGGTATCAGCAAATAAACCTCACATTAACCGATAACGGCAAACATTGGCCGTTACCAATGTGTGGCCGATATATCGTATATATATATATATATATATATATATATCTCACAGTGTTTTTGAGACCCAGTGAGATTGAGACCAGGAGCGCTCGTTTTCTATTGACCATGACGGAGGCGCGCCGTCTCAGGCGACCCACGTGAGACACCGCCGAGCGAGCGAGTCGCCGTGTCGAGTGTTTCGAAGGTCGCATGAGCCGACTCAGTGCCGTTAGAATGTGTAAACCAGGGGGACAGAATAGTAAATATTGTTGTGGCGATTGTTTCTGCGACCAACTGCCACTCAAAAGGACTAGCTGCACAGGGAACGAGCGCTCCAAGTTTCAATCTCACTGGGTCTCAAAAACATATATACATAGTGTATGGGCATGCGCCCACAATCTAAAAGCACTACAAGACTAACCAATTTACAGAGTAGTGCTTCAAATATGCCCCTCCTTGATCATACAAGTAACAAATTATTATACATGTAAGTGATAAATATGAAAGATCCTGACAGCATTCTTGATCAAGACACCTTGTCGTGCCTTATTTCTTACTTATTTGTAGTTCCACCTGCAGTCATTAGCTTTGACAAGTTTCTCCTTGGAGATTTTGCGTGACTCACACAACAAACGGTGTTGAGAGAAGCTGTGATATCTGGTTTGTTTACAGTATATTGGTTACGAGGGTGGATCACTGTCAGTCAGGGTGAAAACAAAAGCAGCCACAGTGAGGCAAAGTGGAAAAGTAGAGCAGAGCAATCTGCTAAGCTCCATCCTCAGGGACAAATACAAGTTCAGCATGTATATAATAACAGAAGAAGAATAAATCTATCACAGTACGAATGGGGCCAAGGAAACATGCTGGTGTCAAACGGCTTATGTAGTCTGGGGGGAGAGTGTGTATTCTGAGGATATTGTGCCATTTTGAATGTAGAATAACTTGTATAGTACTGTAAAGAAAGGGGTCATCATTTTGCTCCCGTGCCAAGCTGCAACATCACAAATAACATTGTGGGTCATTACATTGGTTTATAGCAGGGGTCTTCAATGTTTTCAGGCCAAGGACCCCTTAGTTGAGAGAAAGATGAAGCAGGGACCCCCACAACCTTTTCAGAGATTCCATATCGTCATTGTTTGACAGCACAGTCATCAGTGTATTTTGGATTCAGATATTTAACCACTTGAACAGTCAATACCTTTCGCTATGTACTTAGTCTGCTGTTTTTCCCCTCTACACCAAACCTCTTTGCCAAAAATAGCAAGCTCACAACGCCTTGCGCTGCGAGTTGTAGATCAGCTATTTTTGGCTAAAGTTCTCAGAATATGGTTAACATAAAAAAAGATTTTGAGGACCCCTTATAGTAACTCTGAGGACCCCCTAGGGGTCCCGGACCCCCTGTTGATGACCCTTGGTTTATAGCCTATTAACAAAATGCACACAGAGCAGATAATTCCAACACAAATCACCTTCTCCCACAGTGAGTGCTATCAGTGTTCTGAAGGGCCTCTGTAATGTCACACAGCCTGATTGAGGTACCAACAATGACTCAAAGTGTCTCTCCACTGACACACATAGACAGACGTTGCAGGGACCTGATTAGGTAAACATGCTACCATTGACATGGCAGAAGAAACAAGACAGATGTTAACACAGTGAGAAGCCAGGGTGAGATCCGATACATTCTCATTTGTCCAGGCTAGTGTTCAACATACCGGTAATAAAGCAAGGAACACAAGGATCGAGGAACAACCAAAATGATATCGGTGAGCACCATTTACATATGCTTGTACATAATCTGTATACTCAGCAGCAGTGATGGAAAAAGTACTCACATGTTTTACTTGAGTAAAAGTATCAATACTGCATACTCTGTTACAAGTAGACCCTAACACAACCTAATAGTGCAGTGTCCAATGGTCAGTGCGATAAAAACAACTAAAAGGTGACGCAGCAAGACGCACATGAGCACCCTCCCTGGAAGGTCCTTAGAGGTCAGAGTCAGTACAACTATAGTTCCAGTAAGAAAGGCTACCGTCGGCGTCGTCCAGGAAGTAGTCCTCATCAATCGACCGTTGTGTGTCTCATCGTACAGCTTAAGAGCCTCCACCCCCTGCAAAGAGGACCCAATGACAGAGCCCGCTTTCCTCACAAGCCTGTTTAGGTTAAAGGTGTCACCCGCTCTGTTGTTGCCACCCCAGCACTACTACTAACTAAAGTTTGCAAATAAATGTAGAGGAGTAAAAGTACAATATTTGGATCCGAGATGTAGAGGAGTAGAAGTAAAATATTGGAAAGCATCAAGCATGTATCATATCTAGCTAGGACTTGCAGTAGGTGGCTTGGCAAACAATCTGGTTGACTCTGGGTGACATACTGTGGCCATTTGGTGGAGTAGATTTTAGTGTCATTTATCTCCACAAAGTTATAATAATGTTTCCAAGTTGCAAAGTTGCTGTTGTCGCAAGCTCTTGCCAGCATTTGCCGACACGAGTACTCTCCTCTCTGTCTTCTCGCTGTGTGTGTGTGGTGTTTCTGTTGCCCTGTTTGTGTGTGCGTTTGGACATGTTGGTGTGTATTTTGTAAGACCCGCCCAAGGCCGTCTCTGATTGGCTTACCCTGGAATTTTACCGTAGGTTATACGGGCACGTCCTGATAAGCCAAACGCCGATAAGGCAAACGCTGATAAGCCAAACTCCTTTTTTTTAAAACCTCCTTTTGTTATGGTGAAATGTGAGCTCACCTGCATCGCGTTTCATTCCATTCATGCGTTTATCGTGCGCTTGCCCAGGCCTTACGGCCTGGGCATAAATATAATGATTGCATTCACCACGGCTACGTAACTCGCGCGGCCGGCCCTGGCCCGCTCTTCGCGGGCACTCGCGCCTGCGGCGCTCGGGCGCGAAGAGCAGGACCAAGGTCCGCTGGCCTTCGCGCCGCTTGCAATGTCGTGGACAATAACTGTGACATATAACCATTGTATTGCTAAAATAAGGAGGATACTCTGTTTCCTTAACGGGGCGGCAGAAGATCACTACGGTAGGAGACCCGGGCAGTACATTTGCGTTTGCCTTATCGGCGTTTGACTTAGAGGGATTTCCCCAGGTTATACAACCATGACTCCTCTGAAACGTGCATTGACTCAAGGTTAGTGTGATAGCGGCCGGTCAGTTTTATGTTCATGTTAATGTGAGAGTAGTCTGTGACAGACAGGCTCCAAGGCGGAACTGTTTCTCCCAGGGAGAAACAGTTCATTTTGATCACAGAAAGTAACACAGTAACTTGCCCCTTTAAACCACAGTAACTATTACGGCGTTACTGAATGGGAAAGGTAACGCATTACGTTATTCTGCACAAAAAGTCCTACAGATAGGTCAACATCGATAATCGATGGCCTAGGACTCTCTCAAATCGGGATTGCATCAGACCCAAAAATCAGGCATCGGTTGGGCACAAGTCGTCACTCCTCAGTGATGGTGAAGAGGTGGGGATTGAAATCAGTGAAACAGGGGGTTTTGATACATTTGCTTTCAATTAACTAGTATGGCCAGATTGTCATCTATGTCAGTTTGCCATCCATTTAATAACCTTGCAATTGATATAAGAAAATGTCAGGAAATTATTGCAAAACCACCAATCACCAATAAAGAGTGGAGAGAGACTACATATGTACTCCATGTAGTCAAAGGCCTTTTGATTTGGGTTCATGTTGTATGGTTCAGGAGTTATGAAGGACCACTTGCATGACCACCAAATTAACCCCATGGGCTATTATTTGACCATGAGGGACCTAAAAAGAACAAAAACTCAAAGGTTCCATGTGGTTACATGGGAACCTATTTCTCATGTTAGACTAATAGCCAAGGTACTTTCTCACTTTCCCATGATTTCCCAAGGGGCTGAGCGGTGGCTGTCATACCCATGTGGTTGTTGTTCCAATTTAATCATCACTGCTTTTAACTAGCTTTGTCTTTAAAGCTATATTATTGTACACGCATGTACCGGTATGAATAAAGTGCCAGTCAGCAAAGGGTTAGTCAGGGCAATTGAAAAATATCAAGCCAATATCAAACATATAATTTTCCAAAAATCTGTCTGTCTGAAACAGCGTTTCTCCTCAGTGGCTGGAGCAATTGATCTGAAATCGCATCACCATTAGCATATGAACACACCTAACATAACTGTGAAGCCCGATTGTCACTTTCACAAATCGTTTGCTGTATATTAGCATTTTTCCAAAAATCTGTCTGTCTGAAACAGCGTTTCTCCTCAGTGGCTGGAGCAATTGATCTGAAATCGCATCACCATTAGCATATGAACACACCTAACATAACTGTGAAGCCCGTTTGTCACTTTCACAAATCGTTTGCTGTATATTAGCATTTTTATGGTGTATCTACTATCTATTCTGCATCTAGCATGAGGCTTATCTATTCTGCATCTAGAAGAGAGCTCATATCTTTGAACGGGTAAGGGCTAGTATGTAATTGAGGAGTGAAAATTACACCTTGTTGATGCCTTAAATACAGCTGAAACCTCTAATAGGGCCATTAAATGTATTGCTGGTGGTTATAATAACGTAATCTGAAATAATTCCCAGTGTCGATTTTCCATATGTCTCCCACCAACTCCATAGGTGCTCATCACTCACGAGTGGCAACACAATTAGCTCTACAGCAGCAACGGGGCCTGCAGCAGCTGTCCGAGGCAGTTCCCACCTGAGGAGAGGGCTATTATGGGATGTCTCAAACATCATGAAGGGCACTCCAGAGGGCTTTCCTTAAAGCTCTGCTGCCAATCTTCTGTCCATCATCGTCGTTAATAATAGAAGGCCCGTTAATGCCTCCTCTACCAGGAGACCTCTCAGGAGCACCTGCTGCAGCCAGTGGTAATCAAATGATGATGCCACAAAACTCAGCCAGGTGGGAGAAAACTACGCTGGCAGGGGTGTCGCACCAAATTCTGGGCCCTGGGTACAAGGATTCACTGCGGGCCCCCCATGAATGTTCTTCGTAGCGGGAGGGGGTTTAACCCATTTAGACTGGGAACGCATTATTACGCGTTATTTCTGAAAAATCGTGAACATGTGTGCAAGTCTTTGAATATTTCTAATCCTTTTTTGAAAAACCTATGTTTCTATGTCAGTGGTGCTCTTACTTTTTCATGTGAAGGACCCCCAAAATGATATGTATTTGGCCACAGACCCCCATCTCAAAATATTTGAGACATAGACATATATTCAAAGATTTGCACACATTTTCAAGACTTTTCAATAATAGCAAATCTAAAAGTTTAGATTGTAGCTCTGCTATTATTTTTAATAGCTAAAGTATAAAATAATTAAGGCCCCTCCACCTTGGGCCCTAGTAACTCAGTCCCACTTTTTCCCCCCTTGTGACGCCCCTGACCACACTGGTGCCATGTCCAATGAGAACACGTGAGAATCAAGGTCTGTCATCACCCCACCATAAGTTGCCTCAACTGCACTTAGTTTCACCTCTCAAACCGCCGGAATGATTAACGCAAATTTTCTTGTGCACGGATTCCGAATTTCCACTCGGCAGAAGGTCACAAACCATCCCTGGGCCATCAGCACACGCACGCACGCACGCACGCACGCACGCACGCACGCACGCACGCACACGCACACGCACACGCACACACACACACACACACACACACACTAGATTTGAAGTCAATAGACAGACAGACAGACACAGGTTTCTGCAATTTATAAATAGATGACAGGCTCGTGGAGCCCATGAGTCAGAACAAAATATATGTTTATGATAAAACGTACTTTTTAATTAGTCAACTTAATCATTATGATTTGGTTAAGCTTTGTTTATCCAACTGAATACTGTAGGTTATCCTGCCGGGCTCTACCTGTATGTTTGGTGGTTATGGCTAGTGAGTTCAGAACCGTTTGACAAATTCATAAATACTGTGAAATATGACATTTGCAGGATTTGTCAATTAAGGATCGGTTGGCCTTGCCTATAAAAACACTGCTCTCTGTACCTGCACTGTGGGGAATAGTCAGAACTAAGAATAGCTCAACTCACCACAAGCTAGACCACAGTGCAGCATCAACAATACCCTCAGATTCCCCACAGCCTGCAGAGAAGCCATCGATCACCTGTATTGATAGGACCCATCTACTCACATTGAATTTCAATTAGGGCAGCTCCCATACCAGTCGTATACTGTAGGATGCTATTGGAAAATATATTACATTTGCAATTTAGATGTACAGCTTTTCTACTACTGCCTCATAACTTAATGATTATATCACATCATGTCAGGCATAACTTAAGTATCCAACCGTTCTATCCTAAATTAAACTATATTAACATACACAACATAAATATCGTCACTGTCGGGCAGAAACGTCGTATCTCCAAGTTTCACATTTGTATGTTTTTCGCAAAGTAAAACCCTGCTTCATCATACAAGGCCATCGCACAAAAGTAGTGAAAACAGCCGATCTACAAGCACACAACGCCTCGCACCTAGTTTAAATCATTTTTAAAATGATAAATACAAAACGAACGGTTTTGGACATACAAGGTTTCCACCCGACAACGACGATATGCAAAACCAAGTGGAACTGAAGTTCAATATCTCGTTTCAAGCACGTATTGCTTGAGAATTATTTATTTTCATATATTAAATAATTTATTGCAGCATAGGTAAAATCACCTCAGCAGCAGCCCAGCAATTACAGATTACCAGCGTGAAAACTAATATAAATACACTTGAATTGCTATTACAAAATTGCATAACTTGCATAACATAAGGTACTGAATAAGCTTTGCTGCACAGACTCTTGTTTCCCTATGCGAACTCAAGGCAAACATCATTCTTCCCGTGGGGAAGAGTAGGATGAAACCTACGCAGCCCAGCCTGTCAAAGCACTGAATAAACTGCCTGAAGCCTTTTGTTTTGAACAGGACCAGAACGTTGATGTTGATTGTCTCCAGACTGATTGCAATGATGTTACCATGTGTCACAGATATCCTTTAGAAACAAAGATAAATGAGAAAGGGGGTTGTCACGATCACCCAGTTTTACTTCACGATTAACTATCATACAAATAATTGCGATTAACAATTTAACTGTGTTTTTCCATTGAACATTGGAACATAAAAATTGCATTTCTATTTGGCTTTTAGGCTTTGTAAAAGAATATTGCATGGGGAAGATTTGACATAACATTAATATACAAAGACATTTACGAATTTAATAATTTTATACTCATTATTTGTTTGTGGGAATAGCCGATCTATAGAAAATTTCTGCTCTAATATTTGCCAATTTGTCCAAAGTTTTACACTTGTTGTACTGTTGAGTGACAAAACAATGTTTCACATTAAGTTAATCATCTGGGGACCCATTCTCAACCCACAGGTTGAGAACCATTGTGCATAGACGAGGTTCTGAACTGGTATATTAGTAAATCTCAGAATAAAACATGAAGCTAGAAGAGCAGCATCCTAGTGGCTGAGGAGAGGCCCAGCATCTGGCTCCTCTGGGGACACCAGGCTGTGTTCAATCACTCATAATGTAAACACCCCTAGAGACATGCACACACAATGAAGGCTTAAACACACACGCACGCACACAAGCATGCACACACACGCGCGCGCGCGCTGGTGTGCACAGCACACACACACACGCACGCACGCACGCACGCACGCACGCACGCACGCACGCACGCACGCACACACACACACACACACACACACACACACACACACACACACACACACACACACACACACACACCTGTTACACACTTTTAACCCATATCACAGCACATTTTACAATGTCTGCGCACAAATGTAAGACTTTATGGCCTCTTTTAATCAAAACTCAAAATGTGTCATTAAATCTTGACATGAACCTACCTACACGTGGCAATTTTGGAAACAAATAGAGGCCTCAGCCTGTGAGTCCTGCGTGCATTCAGTCTGCTATTAGGCAGTGAGGCGTGCAGGTAAACACAGGCAGAGGGTACACTCTGGTCCTCCCTCCCTCCTCTTGGCGATAGCTTTAAGACTACATGCATGGGCAAGGAGAGGAGAGGGTTGTGTGTGTGTGTGTGTGTGTGTGCGTGCGTGTGTGTGTGTGTGTGTGTGTGTGTGTGGTGTGTGTGTGTGTGTGTGTGTGTGTGTGTGTGTGTGCGTGTGCGTGTGCGTGTGCGTGTGCGTGCGCGCATGCGCACGTGTTCACGCGTGTCTCTCTGTCTGTCTGTCTGTACTAAGCTTTATGCCAAGAACAAAGGCTATTAATAGAGTTACAATTTAACAGAGAAGCTCATTATGTGAAGTTAAAAAAAAAAGTAAAAAGATGAGGAGGGAGACCACTGTACAATGAAATACTTGTAATGCCTATAAATACACATAATTTAAAGCATTTTCTAGGGAGATGAACACAAAAGGCTTAAACCTGCAGATTATTTGGCACATTTAGAGTCACACAGCAACACAAGTATTCCAATATAATAAACATCCATTCCAAATCTATTTGTTGTATTGTAGGAATTTGTTTTGGCAAGCATTAAAAAATATATATGTATGTGAAAATATTGTGATTAAATTGTTTAGGCTTAATGGAATATGCAAATTGAAACTGCACTTCCCATAATGGAGTCTTCAAGGACAATCAAATTCATACGTCATCGACAGTCAGCTGAGACTGTGATTGGCTGAGACACAAGTAGCCTTTTACCATACCAGCCTTATCTATCTATCTATACCTACATTTTAAAACTGCAGCCAGCGGTTTTTGTCAGTTTGTGTGTGACTCAGACACGACCAAATGCAGCACTCCAATTGGCTAGGAAGATCACGTGGCAAACGTGACGACGTCCTCACGCACACGTCCTCACGTCACACCAGCGCCACACAAAAGTCAACACAGAGAGAGAGAGAGAGAGAGAGAGAGAGAGAGAGGCTTTACAGTCCGTGGGTCTAAACAGAAAGTGAAACTTTACAACGCGAGAGAGAGAGAGGGAGAGAGAGAGAGAGAGAGAGAGAGGATAGAGAGAGAGAGAGAGAGAGAGAGAGAGAGAGAGAGAGAGAGAGAGAGAGAGAGGCTTACGGTCCCCGTGGCTCTAAACCGAAAGTGAAACTTTACAACGGCATGGAGAAAGGCAGCACAGCAGTCCTCAATTATTCATTACTAGAGGTTCGCGGCCCTTCGGGCCGCTCACATCTAGAGTCCACGCCCGCTTCTTTACTAAAAAACTGTTTTTTTTCAACAAAAAAAAGTGTTTTGAAAAAAAAAAAAAAGTTACAAAAAAAAGAAAATATATTTTTTTTTTTAAAAAGGGAAAAAAAACAAAAAGTTTTAAAAAAAAAGTAATAAAAAAATAATAATAAATAAATAAAAAAATTTGGGGGGGGGGGGGGAACTATTGTGGCAGAACTATTTTTTTTTTTACTTTTTTTTAGTAAAGAAGCGGGCGTGGACTCTAGATGTGAACCGCGAACCTCTAGTACAATCACAATCAGGGACGTGCTGGCCATTGGGAACGGCCGGTTCATTCCCGGCCGGTCCAGGCCGGCCATTAGGAAAAAAATAAAAAATAAATGTCGGCCTTCATTCCATTTTGGGGGCTGTGCGGCCAACAAAGTAAATCGTCACTGTCGGGCAGAAACCTCAAATGTATACATCTTTTCGCAAAGCAAAGCCTGCTTCATCATACAAGGCCGTTGCACAAAAGTAGTGAAAACAGCAGATCTACAAGCACAATCGGCTGTTTTCACTAGTTTAAATCATTTTTAAAATGATAAATACAAAACAAACGGTTTTGGACATATAAAGTTTCCACCCGACAACGACGAAATATAACTAAAAAATAAAATAATTAGGGCCTCTCCAACTCTTTTTCCCGGGCTGAATCAGGGGCCCAGCACGTCCCTGATCACAATAAAGGTTGCAATCCATTATTTGGAGCTGAACATTAAGTGAATAAAACCAGGAAAAGACAACAAATACCATATCACAATATTAGTATCCAAAATCCCAGTCGATATCTAGTCTCATATCACAATATTGCCCAGCCCTTATTTAAATTTTGGCCTAGAATGATTGAATGCTTTAACTATTGATGATATGTATTTGGCCACGGACAACTCAAAATATTTAGTTCCAGCCAAGGACCCCCCAGAAGCAAAGTTTGAGATACAAACGTTCGCTTAAAAAATACATATGTTCGAAGATTTGCACGCATTTTCACAACTTTTTCTAAAATAGCAGATCTACAAGCTCGCAGCGCGGCACTCGGTGCCGCGCTGTGAGCTTGTATATCTGCTATTTTTCAATAGGTAAATAATTAAATAATTCTAGGCCTGAATGGGTTAAAGTGAATTGACCGTAACTCGTCCTTGCCAGAGGACAGTTCAGTTCGCCATAAAGTGTTCATATTTCCATGAGAGGTCCATTCGGTTAGATTTGTGTGCACTCTCAGGAGCTTTCTACAGTGCTGTCGGTCATGGCTGGAGCTTGTTTTGTGTCCCCTTTGTCTGCCTTTGTCCTCTCCAGAGACACCCATGACGCTGAAGCAGCACACACAAAGGAGAAGGGAGGCTGACAGAATGAATGGAAAGCTGCTGGTGCAATCTGTGATGCGCAGATGCATGTGGAAACAACGGGCAGTCTCCAATCACCATTGGCCGTATAGGAAGACGGATGTAAGCCGGAATAAATAAATACTAACTCATCCAGACGCAAGGATAATGATGAACACAAATACAACTAGCCTTGTCACAATACTGGATTTCTAACTTCGATATACGATATTTTGAAGCATTTCGATACTCAATATCATTTTCGATATCATGCAACCACGGCGATTTTAGTGCAAAAATGTTTTTTTTTTTTTTTTTTTTTAAGAAAAATACAGAACTTCTTGAGGTAGATGGTAGTGCACTTTTTAAAGGCCTGCCTTTGATGTTTTCACATTCTAAGTGCAAAAAAAATAACTAAGAATAAGCCACAGTAGGAAGGATACACATAAAAGTAACGTTGGTGTAAACCAACGAGAGAGGTAAAAACTGAGTATCGATAAAAAGTGAGAAGCGGCCGAGGTAGACTGACAAAATATGTCCATATATGGGCATTCCCAGAATGGCCTTAATATTGATGGGCATAAAAGGGATATATATATATATATATATATATATATATATATATATATATATATATATATATATATATATATATTTTTTTTTTTTTTTTTAGTGTGGTTGCCCTCACAGGGCATCATCTGGGAATCAGACGGACAGACGGACTGACTGACGGAAAACTGCGACCTACCGTATGGTCGCAACAAGAATGCACAGAAACAAAGAGAGAACAGTGAAAAATACACATACATATAGACTTTCAGAAAAAAGCTTAATTACCAGTAAGGCTCCCTAATCGGGAGATAAGCGACCGTAGGTCACTTATCTCCACAAATAGGGCAAAAATGTGTTTTGCCAAAATCTTCCTGGTCCATGTTGATGACATGAGTGTAGACATACTGTGTAGTGATTTTCGTGATTTTAGGGCAAAATCTGTAGGAGCAGTGTCCAAAAATGTGTTTTTAAAAATCGGCCTGGAGGTGGCGCTGTATGGGACAGATTCATGTTGATGGGATGAGTGTAGACATACTGTGTACCGATTTGCGTGATTTTAGGGCGAAAATTGTAGGAGCAGTGTCCAAAAATGTGTTTTGCAAGAATCGGCCTCATGGTGGCGCTAGAAGAGGGCCATGTGAGAAATGAGGGGTGGGGTCTCCGCGCCGGCAAGGCGGACGAATAGGTACCGGCCCCGGCTGTCCCGGTCGCTCCTAGCCGGAGTTACGGCATTTTATGTGAGCTGCAGTGTAGGGGGTCCTCCACTGGGGGCGCCACCACTTTTGCATCCGTTCTGGAGCACCAGGAGTCGGTGGTCCCCGGGAATTCCCCGGGAGCAGCCCCGTTGGGGTGGTCATTTGGTCATGTTTGCGCATTTGGTCATTTTTTACATCTGGGGGTCCCCCAGGGACCTGGGGGTCCCTGGAGCTCTGGGGGTCCTTGGAGGTTGTAGTTTGGCAGCCAAGGAACGTGTGTGCAAAATTTGGCATGGATGGGGGCAACGGTTGCGGAGATATAAGCAGGGAAAAAGTGTGACGTGTGAGGTGTGACAGACAGACTGACGGACGGACTGACGGACTCACTCACAGTTTGTGCAGGTTTTGATAGTAAGTGCGACCTACGGTCGCAACAATGTAGCCGGAAAAAAACCTGGATTCCAGAGGAAGATTACCAGGTGGGAGGTGCATATTAAATCCACATAAATTACCCATTACAACAGGAAATATTTAACTTTTGAGTAGAAAATACAACTAGCCTGCCTCATTCCAACATCCACACCACAAACCAAAGCTTGCTTGATGCACCCCCACCCTCCTTACCATACTCGGTTCTTGTAGTTTTGTTTAACGGTGAGCTATGGCACACCGAAAGCCTGATTTAAGTTGGCAACAAAGTGTCACGCAACGTGTGGCTCAACATAACATTTTCAAACTAGAAAAGTGCACTCCTCTGAGCACAGATGTCCACCAGGCTGGATTGGCTACCCAGGGCAATCAAAACTTGAAAGTCAATCATAGAAAACACAATATCCGGCCTTCGGCCATCCGGCCTGGCGGAGATAATGAAACTAGAAAGGAAGGTTCGCGCAGTAAAGTGCAAATCTCCACCAAGAGTCTATTTAGTCTAATTCTAATAACGATACAGTCAATATTTCTACAGCATTTCTACTGTTCTGATCTCTATTGTCTTCCTCCCTCTCTCACATACAAATTCATAAAGTATCAAGTTTGCTCTTCCCCACACTCACTTTGCGTGTCCTTTGCGAGAGGAAGTGAGATCTGTGATTCTGGCAGGATGCTTATCTAGAGAGATGAATTGCTCTTTGATTATAAATTTACAAAAAATTAAGTTAAGTTGTCATTGACCTATTAGATTTTTTTTTTTATTGAAGTCCTTGGCCTGCCGTCAGCATAAACAAGAAATATATTGGACTGATTAATCTGCCAAGTAGTACGCAAGATTAGCTGTAGACAAACAGACAGTCACACACAGGGCCAAAAGCATCTCCTTTTCAATTAGGGCTACACACTTTTGTTTTGACATTTCCATGCATGCTTTTGACACATTTATTGTAATGCTTGCCAAAAACAATCAAACAAAACAAGTACAACATACTTGAAATACAGGTCTTATGTTGCTTATTTTAGTATAACGTTGTTGTTGGGTGGAAACCTTGTATATCCAAGTTTCAAATGTCTAGGTTATTTTGCAAAGTAAAGCACTGCTTCATCATCCAAGGCCGTTGCACAAAAGTAGTGAAAACAGCAGATCTACACCGCGAGGCGTTGTGTGCTTGTAGATTGACTGTTTTCACTAGTTTAAATCATTTTTAAAATGATAAACGCAAAACGAACGGTTTTGGACATACAAGGTTTTCACCCGACAACAACAATAAGCAACATCTGTTTATGTATTTAGTATCTGACTGTATAATCCTTGTTCTTGGCATATTGCTACTAGTCAAGACTATCTAGTGCACACACGTGCATGCACGCCGCTGTGCGCACACACACACACACACACACACACACACACACACACACACACACACACACACACACACACACACACACACACACACACACACACACACACACACACATGTCTATGTTATGAAACTTGAATGAAGAAATAAAAGACAGGGAAGATCTATTGGAGAACAACCTCTCACTCACCTCAGTTCAAGTGTTCCTCTTCACAGACTCACAGCCCCATCTGTACCATTACAGATCCTCGTTGTCGGGTGGAAACCTCATATGTCCAAAACCGTTTGTTTTGTATTTATCATTTTTAAAATGATTTAAACTAGTGAAAACAGCCGATCTACAAGCACACAACGCCTCGCACCGCGAGGTGTTGTGAGCTTGTAGATCAGCTGTTTTCACTACTTTTGTGCGACGCCCTTGTGTGATGAAGCAGTGCTTTACTTAGCGAGAAAATGTACAAATTTGAAACTTGGAGATACAAGGTTTCTGCCCGACAGTGACGATATGCAGGGTATTCTGCTTCCCTGAGCCAGACACTTGTTTGCGTGTGTGCAGATGGTTTTCCTCGGTGGCTGCTCTCATAAGGCCACCTCAGATAGCTGTGGTAAACGGCAACATTGAATCTGAAAAGCTGGATTCATTGCCTGTTTCAGACACAGCGTTCATTTTAGTCATCAAGTGGAGAGCAGAGGCCCAAAGGTCTGTAGCCTAAGGAGTTTTGTTGCTTTGCCAGTAATTCAATGACAGTGATGAATTATAAAAGATGAAGTCTACGTTGTTGTTTTTTTTCCGCTAGTTTAAACAAAACAATAAACATCCAGATGAAAAATGTAGCTGTAACTAAACTGTGACTTTACTTCAGACTCACTAGGGTCTACAAAGAAGGCAAAGTCATTATTTTTGACCCAAGTTTGCCTTTTATAACCTGTCATATACAAAGAAACAAATGTAACAAAAGAATCTAGCTCACTTAAGTTACATTCATTCATGGAGAGAATTGTTCCAAATCAGCTGGTGCCCTCAAAAAGGACCGGAACTTTGAACCGAGATGTTCTTTTCATTGAACAATTCAGCTGAGTCAACATAGGCGCCAAGATCAACCCTAGAAAAGACTTCAATGGAGCAGTCACAGAGAAATACGTCTAACGAGGCTGATGCAAGCGAGGCCTTTACTCACAATGGACAGAAACGACAGATACGAAGAAACTAGTTCCTGTTGCCATCAATTGATGCTGCACCACCAGGATTGTCTGGCGTTTGAGGCTCTAATGTCAAACCGTTTCGCCCTTGATCAGTGCAGGAGCCACACCAAAGCCCTCATAGATGAGAGTCTCCCACAGAATTGAGGGTAGGGAGTCGAGAGGTGAGATGGGGCGGTACTGTCTGTCCAGGAAATAAACAGACTGTGATCATTTGATCAGTGCATAACAACGGTGGAGAGACTAGAGAGCTGTGGAGAGGCAGGGATCGTTAGCTTAGGAAACCCTGCAGGGTCACAGAACCAGAGAGAGAGAGAGAGAGAGAGAGAGAGAGAGAGAGAGAGAGAGAGAGAGAGAAAGAGTAAGGTGGCCTGTGGAGCAGACAGGAACAAAGTTACCACTAGGACCGCAGCATAAAGAGATAGTGGGAGCAACCCATTTAGGCCTAGAATTATTGAATGCTTTAACCAGTGAAAAATAGCAGAGCTTGTAGATCTGCTATTTTTGAAAAAGTCGTGAAAATGTGTGCAAATCTTTGAATATATGTATTTTCAAAGCGATTTTGTAACTCAAATTTTGCTTCTGGGGGGGGGGGGGGGTCCCTGGAACTAAATATTTTGAGATGGGGGTCCGTGGCCAAATAAATATCATTTTGGGGGACCTTCACATGAAAAGGTTTGAGAACCACTGACATAGTAGTCTCTCAAGAACAGACTAGTTGAGCTCCAGTTAAGTGAAAAGGACCTTTTCTTTGACGATGTGCTAGCCAGATTGCTGACACAGAAACATAGGTTTTTATAAAAATCTCAGAAGGATTCAAAAGACACTAATAGAATCGGGTCTAAATCTAAATTTTCACGATTTTTCAAAAAATAGTAGATCTACAAGCTCGCAGCGCGGCACTCGGTATATATATCTGCCATTTTTCAATAGTTAAAGCATAAAATAATGATACACAATAATGTGTACCCATGAGACAGAGGGAAACAAACCCATGGTTGTTTCTGAGAAGGCCTGGAGACTAGAGCATTAACGACTTGTGATTTTTGCAAGTCGACTCGACTCAGTAAAAAGTTGAGTTGAAGTCGACTTTATCGTTTGATGACGTCATCACATTACACGACCCCCCAATTATTTTGGGGGGTCCCCAGATGATTAACTTAATGTGCAACATTGTTTTCTCACTCAACTGTAAACAAACCAACATAAAGTTCAAGTATATAGAGGATATCTGTAGACACATTTCTAAAGTGACAATTTAAGGACTTTTTAATACCTCTAAAATTACAAATTAAACATTGTCCAAATTGTCAAATATATGGTGGCAGAAATTGTGAAAATAGCCGATCTACATGCTCACAACGCCTCGCATTGCGAGGCGTTGTGAGCATGTAGATCTGCTATTTTCACAATAGAACCATGTTATACCAAATGTAATGTAGCACTGTAATATTGGATCATTCCGTTCTTGACAATAAGCAATCCTACTGTTTGAATATTGTACAGATGCACACATGGAGCAAAAATAATGATAGAAAAAAACACAAATGATTTTTCAGTCGACTTGTCGACTTTTTTTGTCGACTTTTTCGTTAATGCCCTACTGGAGACAGCTCTCTCTCTCTCTGTGTGTGTCTCGCTCCTTCTCCCTCTCTCCTTCCATCTCTATCACTCTCTCTCTGGAGGTCTGTCACGGCTGTCAGAGCTTGTCTGACCTCATGCTGCTGACACTGTGTACTGATGACACCCAGATTAGTATTAATCTCCAACCCAAAGCCACCTTTGGCCTGGACAGAACCAGCGATACATCGCGCAGGAGATCAATGTACCAATTCTTGCGTAAGTAAGTACACTCCAGATGCTCTAGATAGACTTTTTCACAACCCTGTTATGGACATAATGTGGTCATTTTCTAAACAAAATTGCTTTTTACATGTATATTAGTGTAGATTACCTCGTTTTAAGTCTGCATCCAAATCTTAAATCAACAATTAGGACAGTGCTGCAGCCATCTGTCAGTGTGAGTGTGGTGGTACCAGCATATCTCCATGTTTCCTCATTAGGCAGTAGAGGAGCATGGGCCTTGAAGTAGACAGCCAGACAAAAGCTGGATTCCCTCACACGACAGAGAGCCCCGAAGCCTCGCATACAAACAGGAGCAGAGGGATGGAGTGAGGGTGGAGAAGGAGAGATTATGCCTCCGGGTGGCATGTTTAGTGGATCTAAAAGACATCTGTCCAGTAGAGCTTCTCACGTCCAAAAGGGCACACACACACGCACACACCCAGTCAGGGCTGTACCATAGAGGAGGCAAATTAATGATAGATACGGAATTCCTAATCCCTGTCATTTATAATTTGGTCGTTAAAAAAAACGGTCAGGTGTTTTTAGAATTAGAATGAGATTAGTTTTGTTTACCTCTAGTAATGAATTCATGTCCATAAGAATGTCAGACCAACAAGAAAGATTAGATTAGCCTTATTCACGGCCCGCCCACTCAGCAAATTTCTCAGCAACTTCCTGGTGCTGACGTCAGTTTAGAAGGGGAAATTAATACAGAAATAGCTGGACTTAAAGCCAACAAATCATTATTTCAAACGGTAAAGTAAATTATAATGCCTTGTGCCTTTTACTATCTTGTGTTCTTGATCATGCTAGCCGTATTTTATACTTTACTATTCGGAAATTGCATTCAATTTGCGATTTCTGTGTTAACTCTATGGGCTTTTAGCAGGGTTTCCCCTTCAAAACGTGACTTCAGCACCAGGGGGATGCTGAGTGGGCGGGCCGTGAATAGGGCTAATTCCATGTCAAGTGAAACTGGAAAGATCACAGCTACAGTACAGTGCCAAACTCTTTTTTTTTTTTTTTTACCACCACGCTCTGACCCACTCTGTTGCATTGTCATATAAACTGTTCAGCGAATCATAAAGAGGAGGGTCACACTCAGATATAAAAAGTCAACTGTTCTTTTATTTCTTTTATTGTTATTATGCCAGACATTTCAGCTTATGAGTTGTAACAGTAACTTGCTCCCCTTTTAAAGAGGGGAAGTGACAATACCAGTTGACAATCACAATTAATAATATACCTCAAATATACTGTACTATATAACATGTTGTCACTGAGGACACAGCTACAGTAAAACATCATTCATAACTAGAAAAGTGCACTCTCTTTCAAGAGTTATAGGCCAAAACATGAAAGGCCTGTTATAGCGCCACCATGTGGGCAATTTGAACGTTTTCACACCGATCAGTCCAACAGTGTTGGAGATAGACACACACTGATGTGACCAGACCAAAGCTTGACTCAAATAGAGCCAGTTGTATAGTTTGACTGTTATATAGGCCATTATTTAACAACTTATTATTATTATTATTATTTTTCAAATTATTTTCTAAAAAATAATATTAGGGGTCCACTTAAATGGTTCCACTTAAATATTTTCAATGCAATGATTTACACAAAATCTATCAGTCGAAACAGATGAATCTCTATCAAATATCACGATTACTGGCCGTGTCATGGCGTCTTTAGGTGGTTATATGAAACAAATCCAGTTTGATTTACTTTATATTTACTTCTGTGCTTGTTCAAAGTATTAAAGTAAAATGTTTTATTTATCTATTTCTTTTTTTTTTTTTATCATATATTGAGTTTAATATATACATATGGAGCACCTTATATTACCTACCCAGAAATCTGGCTTCGGTCATGCTCAAATACACTGCTGTGACTCAACCAAAGCTTGCCTCAAGAGTAGCTTTTATTTCCCCCATCTGTGATGGAGTCAAGCCAGCCAGCTTCCTGCCTCATCTCCATTCCAGGACTCCACGGCACCATGTCAAGTCATTTATGTAGCCACTGAAGCACTTAAACATCACCAACAATCTGCGCAATCTGTTTGCATTACCATGGCCAGAGGCTCCCTCCTTTATACAACAAGCGTTGGCGTGAAACGAGCTATGCAAAGGGTAATAGGATCGTGAACTACACTCTCCTCCCCTCAGCCCTCCATCCATTTCCATACGTCATGGGATGGATTTCCCCAGTTTGCAAAGAGCGTGGGGTGGGGGGAATTCACGCCCCCAGCTGGAGTGTAACCCCTGGCCTTTCTCTGTTTTCCTCCATCACACAACACAGCCCAGAAGACACAATGGAGGACAGCAGCAGACTGCTATTGATGTGCAGACAGACTGCCTGCCTTCTGTCCATTCTCCTGCTCACACACATTCACAAACAGCCACGTGCACACCACACACACAAACAAACAGAGATGCTGAGGTAATGCGAGACATTTGCAGACACTAACTCAAACGAACACCAAAGCGTGTCCCTCGATCCCCTCATCAGATTCTGATGTAATCCTTTGTGTGACCAATGGTAGCTCTGCAGCGCTATGACAAAGCAAGGCAGGTTTATTTGTAAAGCACATTTCAACAACACGACAACTCAAAGTGCTTTACACAAAACGATAAGAGACGTAAACACAGTCGTGCGACGTCCTCCCGAGGATGCACCCCATGAAATATTCAGGCCTGGCACACATTTTAATCATTGATATGCTGCATAGCAACAGTGTGGCAGCCGGGGTGAGCCCTGAAAGCCTGTCCATACTAGGGCATTCACCAAATATTTGAATATTCGAATATCAATGTCACTATTCGACGTTGTTCACCGAAGTCGAATATTCGTTTTTTTGTTGTTTTTTTTCTTTTCTTTTTTAATTGTTTTCTCTTTAAAAAAATATATAGTTTATAAAGCGTGGCTAGATAGGAAGTCATAAGAATGAGTTGTCAATGCCCCTGGTGGATGAATTTGTAAATGCTCTATACCAGGGGTTCTCAAACCTTTTTAGGCAGTGACCCCCAAAATAAACATATATGAACTGGGGACCCCCACCCTGACAAGCACTTTGAATTGTAGGTATTACATTTAATGTGACTCGGTTCCGCAGATAAATATTGTGAAAATAGCAGATCTACATGCTCACAACGCCTCGCAACGCGAGGCATTTTCACAATGTTCGCCTCTTGCTTACTTAATATTTGACAGTTTGGCCAGTCCTGTCGAATATTCGACTATTCGAATACTTTGAGGTAGAATAATTCAAATACTAAAAATCACTATTCGTGAATGCCCTAGTCCATACTCTCTCCGAAACCGAACATTTCGTCTGAAAGGTCCGGTTCAACTACAAAATGATGTCACTCGGAACTTCTGAAAACCATTACCCCGAATTAGAGTTCGGAAAACTGCACGTTGGAAAGTCGGAACTCTCAGACAAGAAGTTCAGTTTCGGAGAGACTATGGACTGGCCTTAAGTGCACATGCACACAATGGGACCGCAGACACTGCTTCAACACTTTGCTGGGCTGGGGCAGGGTTGAGGTCGTGCCAACTGGAAGTGGTTCTTCTGAGTGATGCTCAATAGAAGAACCATGTTTGGTTCCAGAAAGAACCTTTCATACCATCATTTTAATGGTTCCATAAAGAACCCTTCTTAAAAACTAAAACCTTATACTGTATACTTTGTCGAAGTGTCTCCCAGGGGTCTGTACTTGATTCCTTTTCTACAACAAATGTATTTGTGGCAACACGACATGTTGTGAGCTTGTAGATCGGCTATTTGTGGTGAACACATGATTTAAGTGGTTAATGGATGGAACGTTGACAAGAAAAGGTTCTCTAGAACCATATGAGGAACATAAAGAACCATTCACTAAATGAAATGGTTCTTTGTGCAACCATGTAACCTTTTAAATAACCATTTAAGAACCATTATCTTTCTGTGTGTAGTATGGGAGACAGAGACACTGATAAAAGAGAGAGAGAGAGAGATGAAGAGAAACATGCAGACTAACGTGTAAGGTTAAGTCACCAGGGATCTGTAGTGTGAGACTGGCTGGAAAGTAACCTGACTCCACTTCAATAAAACTGTCAATTCATTGCTTTGGTCATATTTTGCAAACATGGACCATTGTCCAGTTAGTAGCTAAATTGATTGAATACTTTATTAACAAATTGCAAACAGTACAGCAAGTCAGCAAGTACAAGCAATTACGCAAGGCAAACAATGCTAAAAGGATAACACAAAAAGCTGTGAGGGCATGTTTCAATTGTGTCCATCTTACAATAAATGCACAGAATTACGCCTGTAGTTCACGTATTTCAAGAACCAGCCCAGAACTACAAGAAAAGGCTCTGGCTGTGGCCCAAATGAGCCAATTGATACCCATGGTAAGTGAAAATAGCACATCTAATCTCAATGAGTTGATCTGGTAGATTTTTGCTATTTAGCAACAAACAAAATTATGATCATCTTGGACATTTTGAAAATGCCATTTTTTATTTTGACTCAAGAACAGAGGTTGAGTACTTTATTGAGGACAACATTATGGTACATGTAGTTACAAGTAAAATGCCATAATGGCGAGTGGGGCCGTAGGGCACGATAAAAAGTTATCAAAAAATCTTTAATGAAGTGATACGAGGAGGAATTTATAAACAAAATTATTCAATTCAATTCATTTGAGTAACTGTCTGTAAAGCGGTGCGGTGTGACTGTCTACAGCCCTTGCTACTGTTAATTGCCTCAGAATTGTATGGGTCCCCAATAACAGGTTTTTGAGCGTTGTGACAACGTGTGAGCTTGTAGATCGTCTATTTTCAAAAATGTTTGCCTCGTTCTTATATTATTTGTATGATTGAGGACAACATTATGGTACATGTATTTATGGTATAAGAGAATGTGGAGGAATACAGGGGACAGTCTAGGGGAGGTACCAATTTGGGTGGGTGTGGCATCAGCCACCTCCTCACCAGTACGCTTCAATGGCATTCAAGGAGTAAATGATCCTCTTGTGTGCATAGGTTCTGCTCTCTGACAGCTAACGGCCAGGGCCTTTTGTAGGGGCTCTTGCGAGGGGATATCCTGACTGGGAGTGATCTCACATTTTGGCAACGTAACTGTGGAGTCACCGTAGCAACAGCTGAGACCCTGGCTGGCACCATGTTTAAATGTAAGCCCACCCACCCCACTCCTAGTTGCTGTATCACCTAGGAGACAGAGAAAGGAGGGGGTCTGTACAGCAGCACCCTTGAGAAAAAAAAACACAAGCCCTCCTAAACCTCACCCTTTGCTTGCTTTTGGAATGTTTCGCGTCCCTATTGATTCTGATTTACCCTAGGGGTGCAAACGTTAATTGAACTAATCGATTGAATCAATTGTGAAAATATAAATCACACCCAGTGTGAAGTGAGCAGTGTTTTTATGAGTTAATTTCATTAAGCGTCCGCGAAGCTTGGCCATTTTTGTCTACCTCGTCTGCGTCTCAGAGGAGGACTGTGGACGGTTCAGAAACCAGTGACATCATCGATGGGTTATCCAAACTAATAGAAATCGCAGGCCATCATTGACTCTTGTCTCGAGAGATTGCAGTGTAAATAATTGTCTCCGCCAGGCCGAAGGCATGAGGAGACTATGTTTTGCACCCTGTCTGTGGGGCGTGACGTTGGTGTACGTTAGTGCATATGCCCATCATGCGGAAGGTGAGTGGTTCAAACCCTGCTGTCCGTCCGTCCGTCCGTCCGTGCGTCTGTCTGTTACCCGCTATTCTGTCGCCATCGGCCCGGTCGCTACCAAACTGTGCACACACACCCCCTGGATGCCAATTCAGAACCTCTGCCCCACATGTTATATTGTATTTATGTATCCCAATAATCACACCTAGTTTGAAGTAAGCGGTGCTATTTATGAGTTAATTTCATTAAGCGCTCGCGAAGCATGGGCGTACAACAAACTTTGAGCGCTTTGTGCCAAGACAAGATGTAGGCCAGATGTAGGCCACGCTTCAGAGCACGGTCACAGTCAACTAAAATGTAAAGATCGTGACAGCCCTAACTGGCAGAAAACTGACCAACCAACTGACAGACTGGGTTACACTGTACTAACTGTGTCATAGAAACATAAAACTTAGCTCTGTGTGTGTGTGTGTGTGTGTGTGTGTGTGTGTGTGTGTGTGTGTGTGTGTGTGTGTGTGTGTGTGTGTGTGTGTGTGTGTGTGTGTGTGCGTGTGTGCGTCTGCGCGCGCATGTGTGCATGTGTGTATCCCATCTATCCTATCCTATGTGCTGACAAAAGGCGAGATATTGAGCCTTGGTAACAATGGAGATCCTGGTGAAATATTAGAATCTGAGGATGCCAATGTGCAACAAAAGGGTTCTCACGGTATTGCCTGTATACAAACGCTGGTGAGAGTTCAAACTCATAAGAGGACAGCAAACACAGGCTCCACAAGCTGTGTAAAGAGGGCCCAGGGTCTAAGGCAAGGGTGAACTGTGCTTCAGAATCAGAACTGCGTTACACACCACAAATAACAGTTTTGTCACATTGTGCCACTTGAAAATGTGTTAATTTCTGCAAGCAATGCAATAAAAAAGGCACGAATTATCTATAAACATAAGGCTGTGTGTTGAGGTGTCCCTGAGCAAAACACTTAACCCCTAACTAACTGCTCAAGTCTGACCAGTTGGGCAGCAGTCAGCTATGCTCACTTTAGATCTTGTTTTGTGATCTTGCCATTTTTGAATGTTTTTGAAAATATTTCAACATTATCTTCATATACCGTAATTGGTCCTCACTAGGATGTGCGCGTTTAAATGCTGCTGCCCTACTAAACGTTAACTAAAATACTAGTGTTTAAACTATTAATTCAAAAAGTATAGATGTATTTATTATTTTATGTGTTTATAACACATTTACATCATTTTACACATTTCAACTAACAAGCAAAAATATTCAGAATAAGTGTTAAAAGTATTTTACGTCAAAGCATTATGCAGGCATAATTAATTTCGCCTACTTTTCTGCACTGATTAATCGAATAAATGAGTCAGTGAAATGAATCGTTCCACACATCCCTATTCCACAGTAATGAATAAGATGGGACTGTTTCTGTCTAGCTGTTTAGCTTGGAAATCCCCATTGTAGGTAGGCAGGTTTCTGAAGTGTCCGCAGCCCAGTTCTGAGACACTGAGGTGAGTTGACAGAACTGGTGCCATCTTATGTGCATGACTGAGGACCAATTATACGAAGATAAGAAAAAATGGGTTAAGTGCTGACAAGCCCAAAATAAGGATGCCAAGTTGAAAGTGGTTAAATCCCTCCATTTGGACATGACCTGCTATTCAGATGTGTCCCAGGGAATGTGATGAGCGTTTGAACTCCTTACACCATGCACAGCAGCATGACGTTGGAAGAGGCCTGAGGCAAACAGAAGATGGCAGGGACTTACATCAAACTACAGCTGGACTGCAGCTAACTCTGAAGGGCACTACTGTATAATGAGGTGCACTCACTTCTTCATCATACAAATATAGAGGAAAAGCTCTATAATTCATTAGAGTGAAGCATTATGTCAAATCTAATTAAATCAAACTGTTTATATAGCACATTTCAAGAGTCAGGTGCAACTCAATGCACATCACAGAAAATGATTATATCAAAAAGGAAACAAACAAACAAACAAATATTAATAAAATCACACTCGTGTGAACTGAGCGGTGGTGTGTGTGTGTGTGTGTGTGTGTGTGTGTGTGTGTGTGTGTGTGTGTGTGTGTGTGTGTGTGTGTGTGTGTGTGTGTGTGTGTGTGTGTGTGTGCAACAGCGCCCCTCCCTTAACATGTGTGGTCAGAAAAGGTTACTGCAGGCTACGGACACGGAGACAGACAGACAGACATACAGACAGACAGACAGACCCACACACACGGCCACGTATAGGAGCGTTGTGACCACCGCTCAAAAAAGTGGTAACAAGTAAATAAATAAATGGTTGGTTATTTTTGCATATTTTATTTGTTAGAGGGGGACAGTAGGTGATAATGTCTAATATTTAGTAGACTAGATCATGTATAATGTAAACTTATCACGTGACATGTTTAAGCTGTTGATTAAAAAAATCTGAATGTTGCTGCAATAGCTATACTTTCCAGGAATTCACATTATATTATCACTGACTATATTAACACTATGTTCTTCCCAAGATGTGCTCATCAAATAGACTGTGTTCCCAATAGACTGTGTTCCCAACATCAATTAATTCATTAACAGGGTTAATAGACCCTCTCTAATGCGCAATTATCACATCTTGCCTATATTTGAAAGATGTGTGTGGTTATGTCTGGAAGGACATATAATGTAGAGTCTGCACACTGGTTAAGCTCCATAAGTTTATTGCTGGTCAACGTTTCGATCTTAATAGATCTTCCTCAGGACATCATCCTGATTAAATGTCTCCCTGACAGTGACAGGTCTTACTTGAAAAGCGGTTTTGATGTGTCTGTGTGGGGGATCCACCCAAGATTCACCATCGTCCGGATAAAGATCTATTATGATCGAAACGTTGACCAGCAATAAACATATGGAGCTTAACCAGTGTGCAGACATATGTCCTTCTTGATGATTCTGCTTATCTAGCACCTGGGCCACGGATGTGCGTGCACTACTTTCTTCTATAGTCAATGTCTGACCATTAGAACAGGACATGACACACTATACACAACAAAGATCTGCTACACTTACACCACATATTTCTTAGTAGACATCTTAATATTTCATTTCAAAAAATTGTCTCATGTTTTCATCTCAGCCATCTTTCTAATCGTTCTGGATGCAACGTCCTTTATAATATCTTTGAAGCCCATCTGTTTAGCCAGTTCACACTCAATGCCAAGTATTGCAGCATCCTTTGGCTCAATGTGCAGCACAACTTAGCGCAAATAGTTCTGTATTATTTTCAGTTTACATATGCAGAGTGGTGGTACACGGTTATTGTTCACAGGTTTTTGGTGACCTATGAGATTCTGTAAGTTGGCTGCATTTGTATTAGTGTCTAAAGCCCTTGCTATCTCCGTATTACTTTTACTTTCTTTAACAAGGTAATTCACTCCAACGTTAGTAGGCATTTTACAGACACTGTTGCACGGTTACATGGTATTAGGTGACTTAAGAGATTCTGTGACCTGCCATCCTGGCCACTAGTCTTGTTGGATTTAACTCTCTATCTCTCTCTCTCTCTCACGCACACGTGCACACACACACACACACACACACACACACACACACACACACACACACACACACACACACACACACACACACACACACACACACACACACACACACACACACACACACACACACACACACTCTCTCTCTCTCTCTCTCTCTCTCTCTCTCTCTCTCTCTCTCTCTCTCTTTCTCTCTCTCTCTCTCTCTCTCTTTCTCAACTATAACGAGACACCTAAAGCACATTGTGATTGTGAAAATGTCCCTCTGCTTTACTATGCCAAAGAAGTACCTCCACTCACTGATGTTTTTGCCTTTTTTCTTTTAAATATATAACTTTATTTTTTGTCATTCATTTGAATGGTTCTCAACACTCCAGTTTGTTTTAATGATATGATACAGGGACCTTTACAGACTTGGGTAATCAGGACAAAGCTAAGTGCCTGGTTGGGTGTCGGAGGAAGCAGGCCAACAATAAGCCGGGGGCTAGTATGAATTTAGAGGGCCATTAACCATTTTAGGGAAAAGATGAAAGTGTAATGGACACAGGTCCATTGGGGATAGATTGTCACATTATGGCATTGTGGGAACAGGATATGAAGAGGAGGGAGACAGAGGGGGAGAGAGGGGGAAAGACAGAGAAGGACAGACAGAGAGACAGAGGGGTAGAGAGGGAGAATGACCTAGTTACGCCTATCTATACTATAATTTTGCGAATGTCTGAGTGAGTGTCTGTCTGTCTGAAACAGCGTTTCTCCTCAGTGGCTGGAGCAATTGATCTGAAATCGCATCACAATTAGCATATGAACACACCTAACATAACTGTGAAGCCCGTTTGTCACTTTCACAAATCGTATGCTGTATATTAGCATTTTTATGGTGTATCTACTATCTATTCTGCATCTAGCTTGAGGCTAATCTATTCTGCATCTAGCATGAGGCAACATGTTTAACCAGCTCTCTCTGTGTGTGTGTGTGTGTGTGTGTGTGTGTGTGTGTGTGTGTGTGTGTGTGTGTGTGTGTGTGTGTGTGTGTGTGTGTGTGTGTGTGTGCAGGCAGGCGGGTGTGTGTGCAGGCGGGTGGGCGGGCGGGCGGGCAGGGGGGGGATGGGGGGGGTAGCCATTAAACGAAACGGGTATTTCTTACATTGATGCTCCTACATATTATCATGCAAGCACCAGTTAAAGTTACTTTCCATCCCTCATATACTGTATGCACAGTGCACATCCCATAACCCACACACTGCACATAATTTTGGAGCTCATATCTTTGAACGGGTAAGGGCTAGTTACTGATAATAACCAGTCTAGGTGTCCTGGAATTATGGCTGGTCTTTTGGCTAGGCTAGGCTGTGCAGAATGGCAAGGAAAGGCAAAATCATAAGACACAAAATCAGGGACACAACCCCTGTCCCGTTGCATAGCACTGTATAGCTGGTGTAGGTGCACGCACATTATCTCCCAAGGCCCAGGTTATAGACACTGATATGCCAGACAGTCACGGCAGCATTTCTGCTCTATCACTCCCTTTGCCACCCCTCCCCTCCCCTCCCCTGCCTCCAGTCTGATGACGTCAGCTACCCAAACCACACACGACACTGCTGCAAACAGTACACCTGCTGGCTTCACATTCCTGATGGATTCGCTCCAGCCCTCAGCTTAAACTCATCCTTAAAGCACAGACTCAGGTCTGTTTACAACCTGAGCACAGCAGCACACAGTCACGTTCCTACAGCACTGACAGTATTCCGCATCACCTCCACTCCACCCCCAAAGGGTGACAAGTGATTCAAATGCAGTACAGCAGACTTAAAGTAGATATCAAAGGGAAAGCGAGCACAAAAGGTTGCTTCGCGTTTCCTTGTTGCACACAGGTGGCTCTCTCGATGCCTTTAAATGTCTCCCTGACAGTGACGGGTCTTACTTGAAAAGCGGTTTTGATGTGTCTGTGTGCGTGTGGAGGATCCACCCAAGATCCTTTTTCCCCCCACAAACTTTGCATCCTGCAGAAAAGCTGTAATATCTTGAAAATGAATGTGATGATCACCTGCTTTTGAAGGCTGTGCCCAAAGCAAGGCAAAGGAATTGCCAAAAGCAAGTCTTGAAGTGGAGAGACAAAAGGAAGAAATAGACATGGTTTAATCACAAGGCCTCCTTCTGTGTTTAATATCTATCATCTATCATAATCATCTATCATGGTCTCTTTTCAATACACCTGGAAGCATTTTGGCATGTGCCAATGAGGAGCCATGGTGTGCATTGATGATGCTCATTATTCCAGTGCAGCAATAGGATAGCTTAATTGCATTATTGATGCAAGAGGCTGGGGAAATGGCATGAGCTGGCATGATACTATGACAGGGTGTAAACGATCGCTATTAAATAGTGTCTATGTGTCTGTCTGGTATACACTTTCTTCATTTATCAATTTGTGTCTTTTCAAATCCACTTTGCAATTATTTCCTTATGTGTAAATGTGTAAAAATGTAAACAAGTAAACAAAAACAAGTAAGCTGTAAACTACCTGCAATCCAAACTCGTCAAAGTGTAACAAACAAGAAAATGCCATGTAAAAAGAATACCTCATTTCCATCTGATGTTATGTGCAGACCTCAATAGCTCTGGCTACATGGATGCATGTTGCAACCTGTCAACTTTGATGTGCAGGTGTCATGCCCTGTCTGTCTGTCCCGCTGATCTATGATGATGCCAATACCAAAACACCCCTTTTAGTGGAGGAGTGTCATGATAATGTGTCATACTGGCCATGGGCAATCCGGATTCCTGTAGACAGACAGCCAGGCCGGCCTACAGTATGTGTCAACAGCGAATAAATCTTCCCCTTGTATGATTGCACACAATGCTCGGGCAGAAGAATTATGACAGAGACCAGTCGAGTACCTGCATCGGCTGCATGCTTGCACTGTCTATGCTTGCTTACACACTCGCTGCGCTTCTTTCTGCTTGCCAGCCAGGTCAGAAACAATTGCATGCACCACTATGCTCTGGGGTGGGAATTGCGCTGCTGTCGAAGTGTATGGAACAGCCGAACAGGTGACTAACCTGAATTGTGCACGTATATTCCGTATCATCCAGGAGTCTGACGGTACAGTTGTATTCTCTCTCGAGATTCCTGATGCTGCCACTCATAAATCGGCTCAACATCTTCTCGGAATGACTGGTCTGCGTCTATAGGACCAGAACAATAAACTGAACACGGCATCTAAGTAATGTCAAATTGACCTCATTTTCCCATCTTAAAAAACGAGCCGCAGCTTCGGATACAACTGCCGATATGCGGAGCAGTAGCACTGCCGGTCCCATAAAGTCTTCGTGCACTGACTGGGCCTATGCAAAAGAGAAGAGTCAAATGATACCCGCATCCAGCATCCAGGGGCAGTCCACCCTTGTGTTGTGTAGCCGAGCGATGGATTAATATCATTCACCATTCACCGATGCAACTTGAGCAAGAGGGCGGTTCCCCGTGAAAACTGACGTCAATGAGAACCAACGAGGATGTTGGGCATTTCTGGCCACTTAATATGCAGTGGTGGAAAAAAGTAGCCTACTCACATTTTTGTAAAAGTATCAATATACTGCAATATAGAAATGTACTTGAGTAAAAGTATGAAAGTGTTGGTATCAAAATGTACATAAAGTACCAAAAGTAAAAGTACACAAAATGTTTGAAAATAGTAGGTATAAAATAGGGATAAGGTGGTTAAAGTAGGTGTTATAATTTATATCTTCAAAGTAACTAGTACCGTAACTAAAGTTTTCAAATAAATGTATAGTGGAGTAAAAGTAAGCCTACAACATTTGGATGTGAGATGTGGAGAGTAGAGGTATTGGACATTGGAAACACTCAAGTAAAGTACAAATACCTCAAAATTGTAATTAAGACTTAATTATAATGAATTATTAATTAGTACGTACAGTACTAAGTAAATGTAGACCTATACTTACTGTAGTTATTTTACGCCACTGAATATGCAACATTATTCTTTCTTTGAGTGACGCCACAATTCGGGCCAGGCAGTGCTAAAAAGAGCTTGTTTGAGATATGCATATGCCTACTCTAGGTAGCCTACTGGCACAATAGAAAAACAAGTAAAATAAATATGATGTAGTAGGCCTACATATCTCCAAGTGAACTATTAATGTTTATATTAGACTCAGAATGTGTATGCTAAATAAAAAGCCTCCAGTCTGCATATGCCTCCTACATTTTTTAGCCTACGTTGCGAGGCCGGGTCCAATCAATCAAGTTTAAGTCAAACGGTCAGCTACATCATACAAAGGTGCTCAACCAATAGTCACTCTCACCCACGTTGTTATCCACTACAATGCACAATGAAATTGTAATAACCTTAGCTAGGCTACTGTATGTGCTGCGTTTCCGTTTGTAAAGTGGCTAGTGCCCCCTGTCTGCTGGTTAAGGCTATGGATAAAACGTTTACACGGCAGAATGCCAAATCTCCATTGTTATCGGAGCAAAATGTATTCAAATGTTGCCGGAATTTCTCAACGGGCGTTGTGAGATTAAACGAATAAAGATTATTACTGTAAATTTTAGGCACATGAACCAAAAGACAGCCCTTATGCCGTGACATTGTCTCGCAATGCCGTGACCCGGATTCGAACCGGGGTTGCTGCGGCCACAACGCAGAGTACTAACCACTATACGATCACGGCGAGCTACCGGGGCTGGTGACGGAAAGCTTGCATTTTACTTTTTTAAAGTATGTGATAGCATGCGTGTTAGTCAAGTATGACAACAGAATCTGTATTATGAAAACATTAACCGTTGTGATGTGGATTATTTGAAAAATTAGTGCCGAATTAGTAAAATAAATATAATTAATTCGAAATAATAAGAAATCATTCATAAGCTACGAGCGATACGACGTTGTCGACGTATGATCTGTCCCGTTGCCGAGCATGCATTCAAATGATAGCCTGTCATTATAGCCTTATAACAGGCTATAATAATTTATACGGAGGTCTTTATCTTAGTAAATACTCTGATAAAAATAATCACAGAATGGTGGATTTATCTTGACCAACGCGCAAGCCAAAAGCAAGTAGGCCTAGGCTAAATAGCCTAATAATTAGAACACATGCCAGTCAAACAAATAAAGCTCCCCAAACAGCCTGGCCTGAAACATGAAGGTCAACTTAGGTCGTATATTTGACTTTTCAGAGCAAACACACAAGACACACAACATAATGCAACCACCGAGGGATACAGGACAGATCGACTTACATTTATTGTGGGCACCTAAAATTAAATTGACATTATTTTTGTGAAATGTAAAAAAACTAGACCAGGTCAACCTGGTTGTGCCAGACCCCCTGTCTGTCATCATCATTTATGACATCATGCCTTTTGTAGGCATGTCATCATCATGTCATCATCATATATACCCTTTATATAGAAAACCCGGACCGACAGACATTTGCTTATGTAGGCCTACCCACAGAGCAGGTTTTGGGCCCATGGGGGCCCTAAGCGTGATTCTGCTATGGGGCCTTCGCGCCTAAAAATTAGGCCTAAAAATAATAGGCCTAATATTTTTTATCATTTTTTAATCCATTTTATAATGGAAATATATATATATAAATAAAAAAATATATAAATGAATAAATAAAAAACAACAACAACAGGCAACGTATTTTGCTATGTTTAATTTGTTATTTTCTTATTTAAATAAAAAAATTAAAACTTCCCCATAGGGGGGCTGGAACACCTGCAGCACCATAGTTCCCACGCACTGGCAGAGTCCTGCACAGTGGCCACTGTGCCAAATTCACTTTCACTTTCAACTGTGTGGATGCTCGGAAGCAAAGAAAAGTCACCACAGTTTGATTTGATCATTCCTTAGTCAATTATGAAGGGATTTCATAAAAAACGTCTCCATATTGCTTGGGAAGTCTACTTCGCAGAGAAACCGTGGCCTTCGCGATTCGCTAATCGCGGGATTTCGCATCGCGATTTCGGTTTGAGTAGCAGTAGTTCTTTTCTGCTGAGGAGGGGGCGGTGGGGGGCCTTTTTGGTCGGCGGGGCTCTACGCAGCATGCGTAGTCTGCGTGTACGGCCCGCCGCCGCTGCCTACCCATTTCATGGGTCTGGCAAAAAGTATTCTGTGGGAAATTGTTGGAAATAAGTAGGAGTGTAGGACATGATTTGAACATGCATGGTACATCATTATCAGACCTAAATGTAGGCTACCCTTCAACTCCTTCAAATGTAATAATGTATAATTTGGCCCCATTTATAAAAAATACATATAAAATGCAAAATATAGCCTAAATACATTTATTAAAAAAAGAAAAGGTGACCAAATGTCTTAGGGACTCACACTGTACTTACTGGTTTACCTGCCAGAGCCAGATCGAGGGCCCAGTTATCTGTCTATCCATAATTATTACCTGACCAACTAGGCCTATATGCTAAAACTGTATGCTACTGCTAAACTGGGTCAATGATAATACAACTTTTTAAAGATTATAATGGCAGTCAACTTTGTGATGGATAGGAGACGGCTGACGTCACCACACTGACGCCATAGATCTTCATAATTGACTGGCCACTACACGAAAACCATGCCATTTTCTATTAGGTCTACTGTTTTTTCAATATTTTACTGTATACTATTGACGATACACATGTAAATGAAAAACCTGAATAAAAAGATGTTTAAAATAAAACCATGCCATTATACCATGGCTTTTTAGACACTATAGTAGGCCTACTAAATTCACAATAGTGATAGACAAAAACAGTGGAATATGAGCAGGATAGAGTTAGGATTTTAAAATGCCTTCCGAGTTCATGAATGAGAAAACGGCCTGATATCATTTACCTCATAGATATATCATGGGCCTCTTCTCAAGAACAGAACATATAGGATAGGTGTGTTATAACTTTAATAATGTGCAATGATACAATTTAATACAGTTTTTATATTGTCCAGGCTACCCCCCAAAAAAATAATCACTTAGCCAGCTGAGTTTCATTTGCAGCTGACAAACCAGTGTCAGAGCAGATCAATATTTACAGTTTATGTTTACAACAACAGTTATATAACAGATAAAACAATTTATCTATAGTGTCTCATCGTCCTTAGTTAGTATAGACCGATTTCTCAGAGCAGCAACCATAACTGCGGTGTCAAGCGGCACCTACATTATGTGTGTGTGCGGCACTGCGGCTGTGCGCCGACACCGTCTAGTGATCCCTGCCTGTCACAGTGAGGATAAGATATTTTGGGGTGGTAAGTGCCTTAAGAGGTAGAAAATCTGTCTGAAAATAGGAAGGTTCCCGGTTCGATCCCTGCAGCCTTCACACTTCGTGTCAAGGTGCCCCTTCCTGCGCGAGACACCGAAGCCCCAATTGCTCCACCGTCCGCTCAATTGCAACACACCAAAGTAATTTCCCCTCGGGGATCACTATAAATACCCTTTGTTTGTTGAGCTCATAATATAAGCAGGTGACAAAACCACTAAACAACACAAGCACATACGGTAAGTAGTACATCCTCAAGTCACACAATCGATATATCTGGGAAAAAGATTTATAATGTCATTGATTCTGATAGAAAAAGGTTGATCACCATATATACAATAACAGGCCCAAAGAGACATGTCATGAAGTAAAGTCTAGTTCGCTCTCATCGTTCTCCTCGGGTTCGTTGCTCCTCGCAGTAGTAACTCTAGTGGCACACTCCGCTTTCCTGGTGACGGGGCGACATGAGGTGACCCGTGTCTGACGCGCTGGTGGCTTAGAAGTAGCACCCATACTGTGAGCAGGAGCATCCTCTCGTTTCTTCATACTGGTAGGCTTTCTCTTGTACAGTTTACAAGATGCCATCAATGGCTTTCCTACATCCAGCTGTTGGCTCTCGTTCAGGCGCAGCTTACTGTCTTTATGAGTGTAATGCATGTCCACCTTAATGACCAGTGGCCCCTGAAATATAACAAAAGACAATACATTTGACCTACTGTGAGAGTGTACAGTACTGCAAAAACATTGACTTGTGGTGTCATTATACATACACAGGCATTAATACATTATAAAATATAAAAAGAACGGGCGCAAAACACACAACACCTGTATATACTTAGAAACACCTAGGAAATGCAGTATATTGTGATGAGGAAATAAATTGGTGAAAATGTACTTCCATTATATTTTAAACATACATGAAACAAATGTGTTCTTGCACTATGGTTAGGACCAGGAGGTTAATACCTGAAGCTTCTGAAGGCCACACAGCGTCAGAGTACAATCGTGGCGATCAGAGTAGAGCAGAGAGTCCATCTCATCTGAACTCCCGGAAAATATGTTCTCCATCGTCTGAAGAATCAGAGGACATATTCAATGAAGAAATTGTTAGTGTCATTGGCATCTCAATAAGAACCAACATAAATCTATAGCAAAACTTTGTCAAAGCACCAGCATTAGCTCAATTATTTGCTCTGCTTAGTTTTAGTCCACTTGTACGGTACAAAATAACACATTTACAAATGGTAACAGAGCATCAGAACTCGATCTATAGCAGGCTCAGAGACTGTTTCTATTCTTAGGCCATAAGATTTTCTAAACAGATAGGGACGTATAAATTCTGTTCACATTGTAAATTACAGACTTAAATGTTGACAAAATGTATTCCAATTGTTACAATTCCAACTATTCCAACTTAATTTTGTTAAACTGTTTTCTTATCCACACTGTTGAGAAAGCTTGAAGTACAAAAAATCACTGTCTATAATGCTGCTAGTTATACCAGTAGGTGGCAGTATTGTTTAAGGATTTCTGGTAAACCACATTACAACATCCTGTTTGTTATGGCTTCAGCCACCTGCAACTGAAAGTCCAAATATGGGCAAAACTTCCTCATTTAACATGAACAAATTATAGTCACTGAAATGATACTGCTGCTTGCATGGAAACGTACAAGTTCCTGTATGGAGATTGGAGACAGCTTTACTGATGAGATATTGGTTTGTTCCTAAACATTTGGAATAAACGGAAATCTCTGTGCCATGTCATAAAAGATAAGACTCTAGGATTACTGTACACATTCATAGATAGTTCCAGGTAATGATTACTTTGGAAACTGCAGTACGATTTAAATTCAACATTTAGCAGGCAATACTATTTCACCAACTTAGCCTTCTGGTGGTTGCCAACCCCAGTCGTCAAAACCTCTGTTTTTGTCCATCCTGCATTCACATAGTGTCCATGTAATTCTACCGGTCTTATTAGGGACTACTTACACATGCTTTACGTAAAGAGAGACATCTGACCCAGTCAGATTTGTGTAACAGCAACACCCATATAAATCTATGGTGTCGCCATTTTGTTTGTGGCTAATGTAGTCCTCAGCTGGCAATTTTAATGACGTATGACTATTGCACACTGCGCGCATAAGCGGGAAAAACTTAAAAATTGGATTGGTAGGAAGGAACCACTCTTTCCAAGATTTATGTCCTAGTTTAACCCATTTAGGCCTAGAATTATTGAATGCTTTAACCAGTGAAAAATAGCACATATACAAGCGCTTGTAGATCTGCTATTTTTGAAAAAGTCATGAAAATGTGTGCAAATCTTTGAATATATGTATTTTCAAAGCGAACGTTTGTAACTCAAATTTTGCTTCTGGGTGGTCCCTGGAACTAAATATTTTGAGATGGGTGTCCGTGGCCAAATACATATAATTTTGGGGGTCCTTCACATGAAAAGGTTTGAGCACCACTGACATAGCAGTCTCTCAAGAACAGACTAACTGAGCTCCAGTTAAGTGAAAAGGACCTTTTCTTTGACGATGGCTGGCCAGATTGCTGACATAGAAACATAGGTTTTTCAAAAAAATCTTAGAAGCATTCAAAAGACACTTTTGATCGGGTCAAAATTCAAATTTTCACAATTTTTCAAAAATAGCAGATCTACAAGCTCACTCGGTGCTGCGCTGTGAGCTTGTATATCTGCTATTTTTCACTGGTTAAAGCATTCAATAATTCTAGGCCTAAATTAGCACACCTTACACATTGTACATGGCAGCGAATATCTGACACTTACAGGTATGCTTGTCAGAGTAACACTGCAGTCCTGGGTTGTGGGTCCTGCGGTCTTAACGATGGCAAAGGCCACCATGACATTGGAGAACAGGGCTGAGAAGCTGACCTCAACCTCCACTCCACAAGGGAACTTCAGACGCTTCTTCCGTGGTAACTCTGAGCAGATGAAATGAAAGGATAAGAAAATTAAGAACAATGTGAGGCAGTCAAGACCTATGTAAATGTATCTTATAAAATGTCATGTTTTATTGAAGCGGTGAAAGCCGCTTCCAAGGAGTGGCTTTGTGTGTCCCATGTGTGTCCCCCACGTCCATATATGGTCATTTCAGTCCAGAATGAACAGGTTTTATCTGTCCGTAAATGTGTGTCCCATGTGTGTCCCCCACGTCCATATATGATCATTTCAGTCCAGAATGAACAGGTTTTATCTGTCCCGTACGTCCAGAATATGTGTGTAGTGTCCGTCCCGGTCTGATGATTGGATGATTAAAAATGTCCAATGAGACCATTTGAGGATTGGTCAAGCTTCACATGACAATTCGGCCCTCCAGATAAAATCATTCAGAATTCAGAATTCAGAAGCTCTAGAACACATAGAATAAAAGTTCACCGCTTCACTTCGAACCGAGGTTTGATTTTTTTTTAATTTATAGCAGATAACCTTAAATACATAATTCAGTAAACTTGGTTTAGCCACCATTTAACAATGCTACAGACTTTCAGGTTTAGGAGATTCAGATTGAAGAGATTCTCAGATTACTCCATGACGACAACAATCTGTTCAACTGAGGGAAAATAAAATGATGAGGAAGTTTTATTCCAACAACAAAAGGAACCCGCTGTTTCCACCACAGCAAAAAGATCAAGAATCACTGAATCAGCTAAACGAACTACAGTTTCCGGTTTCATTTATAGCCTCAAACGATAAGATGAATACTGAATGGCAGTGCAAATGTGCTTAACCACAACGTATGTGCTTGGTTTCACACCTACAGTACTAGTATTTCAGTTACTCTGACAAGCGTACCTGTATCAGTGTAGGTGTAGGGGGGGAAAATAGACACTACAGCATTTCGTTCTTTCTTCCTCTATGTCCTTCACTGACATTTTCTAACTGTTTGCATTTCACTCATTTACGCTGTTCCGGCTTAAAGCTGCACTGGAAAGTTCCCCTACTGTACATCGCCGATTGTTGGACGAAACATTGTATGTCCAAAACTGTTACTTTTCAGGTAATTTGTGGGTCACAGACCGATTGTTAAGGGTCACGACTCGAGTGACCCTGTGTGCACAGGGGTGTGCACAGTATCTGAGGGATTGGATGTAGGCGTCTCAGAAGTAATGTTGGAGTGCCCGTTGGGCAGATCTTTATGCCCATAGATGGTGTTCCATGTTGGAGTGCACGTTGGGCAGATCTTTATGCCCATACATGGTGTTCCATGCCCAGGCCAGTCTGTGATGTCAGAGTATGACGTCAGAGTACTGCAAACAGACAGCGGGCAGACATTCGCTAAATTAATAGTTCGATTTTAAAAGATTTATTTTTTAAGAAGAATTTTCAAAATATAATTTGATCCAATAAAAAAATAAAATAAAAAAAGAAGTAGTGAAAATAGCTGCAAAGCGATGCTTGTAGATCAGCTATTTTCACTAGTTTGGGTCCCGGACAAACGTATATTCTCTTTTTTCGGGTCTCGACCTGAAAAGTTTGGGAACCACTGTTCTAAGGGACCCAATGTAGTTAAATGTTTTTGTTACAAGCACTTACTTTACATTGTTTAAATATTTATAAAAACACAGTGCCTCTCTCAAACAATAGCCTGGGACTATACTGTATAGTTATGCAGACGAATTGTTGATTCGGGAAACCCCGATGGCTCAACTGGTAAGAGCGCATACCATATGATTAAGTCTGTATGTCATCCTTCCTCTCTCTCCCACCTTTCCTGACTTTCTGAACACTGTCTCTATCTAAAATAAAATGTCACCATTTTTTTCCCTTCCTTTTTTGGCTCTTTTACACAGATTAATCTTTGGATTTAATTTCATTCAAACACACTGACATTTAATAATACCCAGCTAAAATCAAAGCATTACGGTATCAAAGTATTAAGGTGTCCACTGCAATTCTCTGCTCACCGTTGGCCTGCCTCCAGTAGGCATCTCGTTGACATAGTTCCCTGGTGTGGCCCACAGTCCTGACTGGATCCGCAAGGGAGCGAGACTCCTTCAGTGTGTGCTTGATCTCCACCACTTGTTTTCCGGTGACCAGGGGATCTCTGCCTAAATCTGTGGTAGAATAAACACAGAAAGCACATTATATAGTGTACTACCATGATAATGATAGCTGAAGCAAGGTCATGCACTAAGGGATTTCAAAGTGTCCATTCTGTCCAAGCAATTAAACAAATCTAAAAGTGGGAACTAATAGAAATAAAGGTTAATTCCATAACAAGACAGAGGTGAGATAAACCATACATTGAAACTCTATTCAAGGTCCTGGATAGAGGCTCACTTTTGGCTTTGGTTATGATTTGGCTTCCGTTATATTTTAGGCACGCAGTCTACACTCATTATAGACGAGTAGACAGTACACCATGTTCTCATTATAATTTAGACGAGTAGACAGCATTTCATGATCAAGTCTTTTTCTAAATAGGTCCAGCTCAAGATAAGCTGAAGGATAATAATTTACTTCAATACCTGCTTAACGACATATGCAGAACTTGCTTTAATTAACCTAATTAAAAAGTATAATCACTCTCACAAAATGAAATGGAAACACCCTATTTTAAGTTATTGATCACTAAACTCAATTCATCAAAAACGTACTCCACAGCCACAAACACAAATCCACACAGTGTTACACAATGTTGTCACGAGTACATCCATACATGAATGTAGTGATGATGTTGACTTATGAGCGAGATCAAGAGAGCAGTGGTAGGGGGCGCACACAAACGGCAGAGCAGCTGTCTTCAAACTCGGCAGCTCTCAGGTTTCCTGCTGTTCTCCAGCCAACAGTGTGAATTTCCAGAGAATGAGGTCACATGCTAATGTGGTGCTGCCCCACAGAATCATGTTCCCGCAGAGACCCATCAAACAACCAATGTTGCACCTCGCATGTGGGGGGGCTCAAGACAACTCCCCCACCCCTACTTAATCGTAAACAACAACAAAGTCAGTAGCCAGTGATCGGAGATAAGGAATTATCAGCATGTCAGTCGTGCATCCAGCAGGCTCAGCAACAACTTGTTCCCTTCAGACATGTTTATTCTGAATGTCTACAAGTGAAGACCGTAAGTCCATAAGTAAAGATTTAACATTCACCAATTTAACATTTCATAATTTCCCCCTTTGGCCTGTTAAAACGAATGTTGCCTTCAGCATTTCAGCATGACTCACTAAGTCACAGGTTTTGTTGAAAATACCACTTTCACTATGACTCACATAATGTCTACCCATTGACTAAATCACAGCCTGGTATAAAAACAAAGAAATACCAACAGCCGCTTTATAACAGCTTTATGGCAGCAGCACCAACAACACTGATTATTTTTAGAGCATTTCCGCTTTATCACACAGTGAGACAGAAACTCTTAGAGTATGCAGATGACATATGCCACAGATCATGACCCGTTTTCAACCTCATCACAATTAGGCCTGCGACGATGCGGTTAGTGTGCTAGCTGAGTAGAGCCACCACAATGTCCCACCTTATTGGAGATAGATTCAGCGTGTTCTAAATAACGCAACAACATGAGGCTAGTATCTTTTAGCACACTTACCCTCCTGCACCTGCTCCAAGACATGGGTGATCTTCACAGACTGTAGGATGTGTTTGTTCAAGTACTTGGTGAAGATTCCGGTGCTCTTGCCTCCATCCTGGACTTCAAACGCCTCTGCATTTTCACACCTGAAAAGATTTTATGAAGATGTTAGGAGTTGTATAGACAAAAATACTTGCTTTTAGTTTTCTCTACAGATGAAAGCAAGTATTAAATTATATAAATCATGTTTTCACCCAGACCCTGGGCCCGGTCTAGACTGGAAAGCCTATACATTGATATACATTTAAAACCAGGAAAGCATCTGTGTAATTTAGATGTTGTTATGTATATAGCATTTCTTTAGAAGGTGTTTTTTTGGTCAATAGTCCCTTACTGACACATTTCCTGATTCACCATTGCAGAAACACAATACCATTTTTCCACCCTGGCACAATGCATTTAATTGTCTCTGTAATTGCAACTATAGTCAAGTTTAGCCAGAAAAGCCCTCGTTAGTTGATATTTGACAGAAGTATTCATATCAGAACAGAGATTAGATCACAAATAACAGTTTGAGAAATAGCTTTGAGTTTCTTTCAGATGACTCCTTCTAGATGAAGTAGACTTTGTAGGCTTTAGTCTTGTTTACGTAGCATTGTATCTTGCTCATTGGTCAACAATATCCTTAGTCTTTACACATATTGCGCTGGCTTAAATAATCATGAATCAATTATATTAGTACATACGTGGCATAACCATAAACAGTATTCCCACTGGGTTCCAGGGGGCTGATTTCTGATAGGAGGCAATCCTGATTGTACCTTACAAAGAAAAGAAAAAACATGGTCATAATGCTTTCTAAAGAAAACATAGCACTTAAAGGTCCGCTGTCACGCCCAAAATTATAATAGTATGATACAGTAGGTCACGTGGTCTATCTGAAAACACTTATGAATCAAATCTCCCATAGCCCGCAACGCAGCCCCCTCCCCTCCCCGCCTACGAGTACCAGCCCTCTAGTGCGGCCGGGGAGCTTATTGAATCCGTAGGAGGAGATGCGGCCGGGGACTCGGGGAGGAGGAGGAGAAGAGACAGACAGATAGTTTCAGAACCGCTGTTAAAATGGTTTCTCCTCGGTCAGAAGGTGTGTGTGGCCGTGCAATGCAACGCAAGCGAGCGTGTGAGGACAGAGCTAGCAGGGGCTACGGGCAGCGGTGGGGGAAAAGGTGACACGCCCTCCGCATTTTAGAGCCCTACTGCTCGGCGAGAGGCAACCTCCCCTCTCGGTGGATTTTAGCGAATCCGCCAATTCAACAATTAAACATAAACAAGCATATTCACATGAACAATGGTGAAGTAACAACCAGATTTGGGTGGAAATATAATTTTTATATGCACAGATTTATATATAAATTTGTGTCTTTAGCTTTAGCTTTAGTGCTCAGTGCCCAGTAGGAGCAGAGAAGTTGCTTTCTGGGGGCTGCGAGAGCAGCCCTGCGGGCAATGGTAAGAATGTACATTATACAGACATACAGTAAGTAACAGTCAATTAATTAATTTGATTGGCTTATCGCGCATTCCCACAATGACATAAAAAAAATATTAACTTGTTTTTAAGATGATTTCTTAAGGTGACAGTACCCCTTTTGGTGACATAACCTCTTTAATATAAAATCAAACCCCATGCCGGTATCATAGTTTCTGAACCAATCGCCATGTGCGTGTTAAACTGTCTTCACTCAATGAAAAGGTATGATAGCCCAAAATTTGAGATTGGATTATGTAAAAGATCACTAAAAGGCTGAGTGTTAGGGTAAAAAAATGAGCTCTACCATTTTCTACAGGTATCCAGTAGAATGACACTCAGTGCAGTACGTTTCTCCTGCATGCTGAACATAACCCTCTGCACACAGACACAGTTCTCCGGTTGGTACGGCTGTGGTGCATCGACAGACACAAGGTAATTCCTCCCAGATCGCTCATACCCATGGCCTGCATAGTAGAAAAGACCTGCCAAAGAAGATATAGATGTGGTTATTACGCACAAGCGGTTGTGTACGGTACAATTATACCTCCATCTGTAAAATATTCAATGATTGCCTTGCATTGGATTTTCATACTGCAAGCATGCTATAGAAAATTACAAAATTCCTCACAAATCAAAATCAATGAGTGCCTAGATGCTTAAAAAGTGTTTACAGAAGGCTTGAAGAAAGGTCAATGATCTAATTGTCGATCAGGCTATGAAAGAAGGGGCTTCAACAGACAGCTCGCCTGGTTGCCGAGCACCCTTTTGCAGGTGCTAAATAAATCTGCTATCTCATAGGGCTGAAGGCATTCAGAAACTGCTAAACATAGCACAGCATGTAGCTCTGAACCTTGCAAGGCCCACACACTTCTTCTTTCTGGTGCTTATCTGATCAGTCACCTACACATTTTAAACCAAGATGTGCCCATGTGTTTTGAACCACAACATGAAACATTGTCCCTTGATCAGAGGGGAAAAACGCATAGGGACAAACACATTTCAAGAGAAATATGTCTAACGTTTTGTATGCCAGAAAGGCGAAACCTTTGTCCCCCTCCAATATTCCCCCAAGGGCTAAAAAGAAAAGGAATGTGGGGCATTCCAGAATGCATGGGTGGTTTGAAAATATATGATGAACCTACTGTAATATGGACGATATACTCACCATACACACCCTTGTCAAGCAGCTGGATGAACTTGTCAATGGCAGCTAGCATCTCCCCCCTTGTCAAGTCCAGGAGGGACACCACTCTGAAGCCCAGCTGCTGGAGGAGGTTGGCCAGTGTATGGACATCCATGGTGGGGGCCAACAAGCCAGGATGGTGGGAGTAATTGAGGTTGCCAATTAGTAGAGCAACCTTGTCACTCGCTGAAACAACAACAACAAATTAAGGTAGATTTCCAACGATGGTAAAATGAGGAAGTACTGATAAATATCAGTTCCCCTGTTTTCACACAGCAGAGTAGATTCAGTCTAAAAATAGATTGAGGTTTCTTTTTCCTCCGAACTATACCTGTGGGTGTTGTAGGGGCAGGGGCAGGGGCAGGCTGGCTGGGGATCACTATAGGAAATGAAAAGCAGAAGCAAAACAAATCAAATGAATACTTATTTATTTATTTTCATCCTGTTCACTGATAAGCAGGCAATCAGTGAATACGTTTATTGATTTTTTTTTTTGACAAGCAGATGAAATAATATTGTATTGCATTAAGTATTGTATAAAAACAAATGTGAGTGCTATTTTAGAGCCTGTCCGCTATCTTTCAAATCTGCAGAAATGGGAAAGTCCCTACGTTCCAATCCTCAGAAGAGGAGGGAGAAATGCTAAATCAGGGGAATGACTGCGTAAGAGCTTTTGAGAAATAAGGAACTACTCCTTGGAGGAAAGAGAAAGTAAAATGGTCTCTCATGTAATCAAATAGATTCAAAGAAAAAAACATATTTTAAAAATGCTGTGATGTTATGTACAGTACCTATATCAGCTGCCTCTGTCCACCTCTCCGCTTGAACATTAGACACCGAGCAGAGGTATGTTCCTGTGTGTTCTGCCGCTGCATGGTGTATCTATAGGTGACACAATAGACCACATTCCCATTATTGCTTATCTTGTGGCTGTGTCCATGCACACACAAGTAGTAGAGTGAAAGTCAAACTTTCAGTAAAACATTAACCAGTAGCTAAAAGAGGAAATCTGCACAACAAAAATAATTGTAGAACAGGTGCAAAAGAATAAAATAATGCATCACAGTAGGGCCTCCATTCAAGAAAATGTGAGTTCTCAACATAATGTAAACAACCTCTATTTATTGGCTGAGGTAAGCTAAAAAAAACACGTTTATGGATCTACTATGATGCAGTAAAACAAAGATTTATGTTTTAAATCCACCACAGTGTTGTTTTATAGCCAACTAAGTCCAGGTTTGGCTGGTAGAAAGTTAAATGGCACAGTAATCATAAAGATCAGTCACTATCACGAACTAAGGTGAATAAACACCAGTCTGTTTGTTTACCTGCAGAGTGTCAGTCATTGCACTTTTGCCATCCAGGGCTTGTCCATTCCTGTACCACCGATAGTCTGGTAGAGGGATGCCAAGGGCGGCACAGGACAAGGTGAGTTTTTCCCCTCGTTGAACCGTCTGTCTTTTAGGGTGCGCCACAATGTGGGGTTCACCCTGCCATGCTCCTGGAAGGAAACGTTGGGAAAGGCAGGAAGCATTTAGATCTGAGGGGGCAGTCTGACCATTATGCATGAAATGACCTACCTAGGCTATGTCACAAAATATTCTCATTATGCATTGAATCAAACAATGCAATGAGTTAAATCTGTATTGATCCCTGTAGGGAAATGTAGGTGGCATAGAAACAACATAGTAGTAATAGTGGAACACAGGAGAGGTACTGGTAAGAGTAGAGTCAAGAGTCAAATTATTAAAGTAAATTAAAGATAGATATATATACAATATGTATATAGATACAGTAATCCCGTATGTAGACAGACTATAAAACATTTTTTTCAAGTTTAATTATATCTTGCAGAACAATATGGATTTCTTACCTGGCTTGTCGACATCCAGTACTTTCACAATCACCCAATCAGTGAACACGCAGTTACAGAAGCGATCATTCACTCGACACACATAACGTTGAGTCTTCTTAGCATCAAATATTAGTTCTGCTTGGGTAGCACCTGGAACCTTGAAAAATACATTATGAAGATGTTAGTTCTGCTTGGGTAGCACCTGGAACCTGGAAAAATACATTATGAAGATTTTACACAGAGACAAAGAGAGACGCAAGTGTGGCAGGTTGTTATGACGCTTTCCAAACTTAAAAAAATAAAAATAATAATAATACATTTTATTTGTAAAAACCTTATATTTGACACAAATCAAAGAATAAAAACAATTAAATTACTACATTTCAGAACAATGGTAAGAGACGCCCCCACCCAAACTATACACAGCTAAGAAAAAGTTCAAGTTTAAAAAATACTTAAGGCATCAATTTTATATACTTTTTTGTCCTCGTTTCAGATTGGAGACACATACCTCCTGTTCCTTATTAGTAAATGTGAACCACTGGTAGCCCAGGATGCCAGTTCCTTCAGCACGGACACTGAGAGTCACTCTGTAGTTGACCGGTACGCAGACAGAAAAAGGAGGACACACTATGACAAGATCTGAAACAAGGACATTAGAAATTAGGGACATCTGACAATAATTCCATTAAAGTTGCTTGTGAAACATATTCCTTGTTGTGTGTGCTTGTTTCAAAGTCCACAAGTTGCAGCATACCTCTGATCATCATTCTAAAGAACTTGGGGGGATATTCAGTCATTAATGCAGTCTGCATTGTCCTGTTATCTCTGCAAAATAGCATAACATATTAGCACCATTAGTCATGCAATGTAAAATGTCACGAATAGCCTACTTAATAGCATGTTTGCAACAATGTCATACAATGCTACAATCAGTGAAGTTAATCAGAAAAGAACCACAACCAACCATTGCCATCAAGTACATTGACAGACAGGACAATAACACAACATGATACACGACCATGTGCAAATCACGAACAGTCCATTTCAAAATCCTTCAATTAAAGTCACCATTGTAGAGTGATGGAAAAGTGGATGGAAAACTAGATGTGACGCGTATAGGCTTACGCGTTCACTTCCTCCATCTTAAATTTAACTGGAATACAGTGATTTCCCGGGAATCTCTTTTTAATATAAAATACTTTTAGTTTGTAATGGTTTAAAAGCACGCGATGAACATGTGAGCATTATTTGTTAGTGTATACTGTGTCTTTATGTAATTTGTTTATAAAACGTTAATTATAGACCTACATAGGCTACGAGATTAATTCACTATCATAATCATCAGACCAGAGCAGTAAGTAAAGACAACTTAAATACAAATGAAATTGCTTTTAATAGTAGGCTACTACATACCTGCCCTAACTGTTTACAGTGGCAGTCGGACGGTCGTCTTGCACACATCAGTGTGTCAGTCATATAGGCTACTAAATATTTTCAACAACAGTAACTTTTATGTAGTCTATCAAAGACTGTTTGACTTCCCTTTCCCGGAATACGACACACACCCACATTACCCATGTGCTGATAGTATAAGCGCCGCCTAATATTTCTTTGCATGTGTTGTTTCAAACTTTTTTATGTCAAAGAAGGACCCCCAAATTGAGACTTATTAACCCGCCCGCGGACCCCCATTTGAAAAGATATGCCTGCAGGGTCCCCCATAAGAGAATAATTTTACAGCTCTATAGGCCTAGCAGTGATTCCCAACCATTTTTATTTCAAGGACCCCCAGACAGTTGCATTAGGCAACGGACCCCCATTTAATGGCATTTCTATCTCTAAGACCCCAATTTATGTTGTAACAGGTCCATTTGGTTCCATTTGACTAATGTATACATTCCCATAAGGGTCCATTTGGTTCCTAAAAGTCCTAACTATTAGCGGGGGACCGTCACCCCCTGGAACTCCCTCAAGGACCCTCAAGGACCCCCCCCCCCCCAATCAGTTGTTTGAGTGACAGGGGACACTGTAAAGCTGTTAAAACAATGACACTTTCAACCTGGCGCCCCTTGTATTCTGGGAATGTCATCTAAAACTAAAATCTACAGCTGAGCTTGTAAATCGGCTATTTTCGGCACCGTTGTACGGCTGAAGTACAAATAAGGTCTTAAGACGATTCCCGAAAAAGGTACAGGTAAACTCTGACTCTGCACATAATGTAGTTCTGATTTTGCTTTGATTTTCCTCTCTCTCTCTCTGGATTCCGTAGTCCATAATTAGCCTACTAGCCTAGGCTATGTGTTTCTAATACATAATTTATGTCTTTTTCCAAGTAAACATACGGTATCTATTACAAGTTTTAAGGCCTACTGCTGACATAATTTATGCCCTGCTATAACGTCCATGTTTTGCACAAAACCACAACACGTGTCCCATAGGCCTATTCATATAGAGCTGGGTTCCTCTGTGTATGTTTATCAACATGTTTTTTATCAAGAAAATGCAAATTAAGTTGCATATTATACTGTACACTATATATTACAATACAATTGAAATTAAATATTATAAGCCTATCTATATAACTTGTAGAAATTGTATTCACTTTGAGTGAGTAAACCAGTAGGCCTACATAATCATTAATTTATAAATATGTAAATGAATAAATCAAGCACATAAACACACTAGGCTACTGTATGTCACAGCTTTGTAGGACTATGTTTAATACTGTAGATAAGTCATTCACTGCATGTGAAAGAAAGTTGATTATTTTATTTTATTTTATTGGTTTGACATTATGAAACTCATATGAGGTAGCAATGTTTTGACCTTGTGTTGCAATGCAATATCAAGTGAGGGGGACACTCTTGAGCAAGGCATAGGCTATGACATAGACATAAGCCATCACTTGTCTTAATAGATAAACCATATTCATTTAACATAATCAACACATGACCATAGTTTTGCAAATCTACCATGGTCATGGATCAAGTTTCTAAGAGAAACATGCAGCGTGTTTTTGTGTTATTTGAACTATACATCAGTGGTTCTTAAACTGGCGTCCGGGGACCCCCAGGGGTCTTTGAGGGGGTTCCAGGGGGAAACGAGGAGCAGTTCAAGCAGTTAAAAATTGTAGATCTAAAAGCTCACAACGTGTTTTGTGAGCTTGTAGATCGGGGCTGTAAAAAACAAACAAATCACAAATCTTGACATACTGGCAAATCTTCTCTTATGGGGGTCCCTGGCACACAATCTTTTAAAATGGGGGTCCTTGACGTGAAAATGGTTGAGCCACTGCTCTATTCATTTATTTGATCTTTTAGGCATCTATGTAAGTCTTAAGGCTAGTAGCGGAAAGTGTGATGTGCACTTGCACCTATTTGTAGGCCTCCTATAAATAGACCCCTGCTGGCATGTGTGCCCGGGATTGACAATTGCAGAGAACTGTCTGTTGGACTAATGCACCCAAAGGAACAGAAAGGATCTCAATGGTAAGTTGGGCCAATTTACAGTGTTTTATGCTCTCTGGTCTACATTAACTTCATGTTAATATCTTCAGGATAAATGGAATGTCTCAGGGTTATGTTATGGGCTTCAACAGCAAACTATTTGATCCTATTTATAACTTCTTACAATTCAAGTGCTCTTCTTGGTCAAACGGGAACAGTATGGGCTGTGAGCTCGTGTCTTTTAGTTCAATAACAGTAGCTTACACATGTTGACTTAGGCTACAATAGTGTAACTTTGCTATTAATTATTTCATTATAGCTTTAATGAAATGTTCCTGTAAATAATGTTTAACTTTTCTTTGTCCCTTCTTAGTGGCTTTTTCCATGGATAACACACTTCAACTCAAAACAGGGCGCTGAACCATGACAAGCTGAGCCTGTTTAAAACAAGGAGTTGTATGGTGCATTTTTCCCCAATTTTTGTGAATCACTTCCACGGACCATGACTTCCAGACGACCAATGCCCCGTTCTTTCTCTGCCAATGGGAGGACAAGCAGCTTCAGTGAAGAGGAGAACAGCCTTTCCAATGGCCGCCCAGAGCAGGGCCGCAGTACTTATCTCTCCAATGTCAGGCCTGAAAACAGGTATGATTCATGAATCTGTACTCTATACGTGTAAATCAGTGTTCATCTCTTCAACTCTTATTAAAAGGTACCCAATGACAGCTGTTGGTGAAATATAGCCTTGATCATGATACAGCAGTGTCGCCCACTGGAGAAAAAAGAAAAGAAAAATAAATCACTTGAAAATGTACTCCTTCGTATGAAAAAAGTATACATTAAGCTTAAATTGGCAAATACTGTATTTGTAGTAACAGAGAAATACTGCTTAAATGGATTGCAGAACAATTTGTGTTGTGGTTAAAAATGTCAAAATATGATTTATATGTCTTCAGTAATAATTTAGTGTATTATAGCGTATTTAATAACAATTTAGTGTGATCATATCTTTCAAATTTGGAGGCTATCATAAGGAAACACAATTTGAGGCTTTTTAAGAAAGGACATAAATAATCAATAAATAACTCATTTGCATCTCACAAGTAGGTTGAGTTCCTTGAAAGCATAAACATAATAGTCGTAGATAACTGAGTTCCATTTATTTGCCTCTTCTCTGAATAGCTATTCACGGTATTCTCACTACAGGCCTATGAGGTAATCAATACTTTTACAACATTCCTTCCCAACTAACATCTTAACATCACCTCCCAGTTGAGCCCATAAATGAAACAGCAAACCTGCACACCTTTTAACCATGACGTAAGCAATGTTGTCAAATGACTATGAGTTCAGTTTTATTGATGAATATTGACTTCAGTTTTCGATTTTCAGCCTTGCCTTAATTGTTTCGTTTGATGTCTCACGTTGTATGTACTGTAACTGCGTCACCTTTTCAACGCCTGAGGAAAATCTAATTTCAATGTCTCTCTTCACGACTTTTAATTTCAATTAACATCTTTTTCCCTTTTCTCTTAATCACAGTTGAATAATCAAGTAATTGGAATGCATTTGACTGAGAAGTCACTCGGATGACGCAGAGGGATTTTATTATTGCTTTAATACAGTAGCAGCAACATGCGATTGAAGAACATTCTCTAAAGCAACAGTGTTTCCCCTCCAGGAGTACTTTATGTACTGTGATGGCGCAGCTGACGGAGGACATACAGCCATCCTTTGACAGCACCCTAAAATCAAAGGCAGTGTCAGAAAACTGTAATGTGAAGTTCACCTGTGTTGTGTCAGGTAAGCCTGCATTGAACAACCACGGTTTTGTTCCACATGCTTCTGCTTGTCTTTTGGTCATGTGATGGAAAGGTTTCAGATTCAGATCATGAGGCCACGTGTCAGACAGGATGTGGTTAATTTCATGTCACAACAGAAGGCAGAGAAGCCCATTGTTTTAAGTGTCAGTTGACAATGGTAGATAGGCCTATCATTTATAAGGTTTGAATAGAATCGTGCAGTGTTTATTTGTTGTGAGATGAATTGCTATTGTTGTTTTTTATTGTTACAAACTACATAATCAATGTCATAGTGACAGTGCAAACTAGACTGAGATCAACTCCTTTTTGTAGTTTTTGGATCCGATCTAGACCAGATATAACTTCGCATCACCAGGCGTGTGGAAACAAGAGCAGAAACCAAGAGCACTGTGCTCTTCCAAATTGATTCCCCTTAGCCAGAAGCATCATAAATTGTAATATTTTTTAAAATAGTTTCATTTAGTTTGGTATTTATAATCGCTTATATATTCATGTTTTATTCCAAATCGCAGTGCAACTGGCGAGACTAGACTGTCTTGATTCGGCATTCATATGGGGAAACAAAAATAAAGCGACGCCACTACATAACAGAAAAACACTTGGGGAATTCTAGAGTAGACACTAGTCAGTTTGGAATGAAAACAAGTTTTACAAGATGTTATACAAATTCAAGTAGGGAAGTTTTTTTACAGTCCACAGTCATGATGCCACAGCCCGAAAGATCATCAATCTAAATTGTTATAGATTTATTTTTAAATAATCATCCATGTCCGTTGATAATTTTGTTATTACATAACAAAGCCTTATTTATTCACAAAGACAAGGAGAAAATAACATTTCATCATCACATTCATTGAATAATATTTTAACCACTTAAACCCTATGTACTTGACCCGTGTCCCCCATGCCAGGGGTCTATACTTGGTCCCCTTCTTTCTTCCCTCTTAACCAAAAATCTCTATAGCCGAAAATAGTCTTCAAACTCACAATGGATCGCAACGTGTTGATTTTCCCATTTTTGCCAAATTTTCACCTATTATGTCTTTCCCAGAATAGGGACACTAGGGTTCATGTGGTTAACATTACAGTCCTGCCTGACCTGCCCCCCCCCCAAATGAAATGGCAGTCCTGCTGGGATTCCCAGACACTGTGGGGAGGAAGTTTGTTGAAAACACAACAGCTACGGCTGGCCTCCAGCACAGCTATTCTGTGGATGGTCATAGGTCGCTATTTTCATCCATGACATGCTGAATTCCTTCAGAATCAGAAATGACATCACTCACAATGCCAATTCAGGCACTTGCTGTGCTGATTAGTAGGGATGGAGCTTGTTAATTGTTATTGATAATGAGCACCAGCGACGGCTCCAGAGATATTGTGACTCGGGGGCTATGGGGGAGCTGGCTTTTTTAGAGCAATGGCGAATACATTTGGCCAACAAACAATAATGAATACGACAAACACAATTTCTTTGCTTAGCGTATTGATAACTGAACAGACCAGATCTTTGGCAGATGCCAGCTCCAAATCTGTGGACTGTAGCTGATCGGATAGGGTTATTGTGAGGCTTTCCAGCATATAGTGACATGCAGAACAAACTGTCCATATAGTATGGTTTACATAGAAGTCAGTCAGTTGTCATTCACATATTCATATATATTACATTTATTTATTCCATAAATACTTTTCATCACAATTCACCGTTTGTCAGCCTTCTGATTGGTCCCTGAGACTCCCTGACTGGCCAACCAGAAAAATACATTCACTTTTTGCAAGCGGGGGTGGAGTTCTGCAGTCGGAGAAAGTGGGAGCCGTCTTTCACCGGCTGTCCGCACTGCGGAGCACGGCCAGGCCGCTCGCGACCATAGCGTTTGCGATCATTGTAATGAATAAGCTTCAACAGACTAGTTCACATGGACCTTATCAATGGTCTAACTTGTTACGTTTGGGTACATATATTTTAAATGGGCAGAATTTCGAAAAGCCAGCCTATTATGTGAGGAGAACAGATATAGTTCTCCTCTTCCTACCCAAGATGCAATGCGCGATTTCTATTCTCTCTCTGATCCAGAGGATTAAACTAATTAAAACATATATTTTCGGGGGAAAATTACTGTTTTGCTATGTAATTACTGTACCTTTTTCTTCCCTTTTTATTAATATCACGTAGATGTGTTTTTTTTGGTACTTTATATAGCTGTAATGAGGCTATGAAGGGAAAAGAAATCCCATCCACTTCCACTATAAAAGAATCTGCAATAGTGATTCTGTCCCACTGGGATTAAACAAATTAAAACATATATTTTCGGGGAAACCCCCTGTTTTGCAATGTAACTACTGTACCTTTGTCTTCCCTTTTTATTAATATCACCTAGATGTTTTTCCTTTGGTACTTTAAATTGCAATAATGAGGCTATGAAAGAAAAAAAAATCCCATTCACTGCCACTATAAAAACAATCTGCCCAGGGTTAATGTCCCATCATAGTAACAGGGCAGAATGGGGCGGGATTTGCAAAAGCCTGAATTGTTTGTGGGGAGAGGGGGGCCTAGTCCTTCACCAGGGGGCCCCCCCCCTGGAGCCGTCCCTGATGAGCACCTTATCGACCCTGCTTATTGATCCGGGCTTTTATCGAGCCCACTACTGAGCGTTTTCTAATATATTTTGGAAAGACGTGAGACAACAATACTGAACAGAACTGGTATCTTTTTTTATTGGCCAGTTGTGAGTGATTGTGAGTATCAGTTGGCAGGTATCAATACACTTCTTAGACCGACATTTTTGGGCCAGTGTGGGTGATTAGATTTAATTCTTGATTATTCCTCTTGTCTTGACTGTTTAAACATGATGTCATGGGCTGATATGCTCGATAACAGTCTCGTTAAGCCCAAAGCTTATTGATACCTGGTCTCGATAAAGTTGTTATCTAGTTTGTAATGAGCTCGGGTTTCGAGCTCCATCCCTACTGATTAGTCAGCTCCCGTATAACCCCCAAGGGAAGACACTGCTTGCACTGTCCAATCAAGTGCAAGCTTCTCACCCTCCTTCCATTACTCCGCTCTCCCATGGCAAATAAAGGCTGGATATGTGATAAAGCACACTACACGAGGCAATAGTGGTTCCAGTAATGCTTTATATGTCTACAGGTTATCCAGCTCCAGATCTGAAGTGGTATAAAGATGATATGGAGATTGACCGGTACTGTGGGCTCCCAAAATATGAGGTTCGCCGCAATGGAAAAACTCACAGCCTTCATATTTACAAGTAAGACAATGAGAAAACACTAGTAGTTAAACTATAAAGGTATGCATTTTGATGGATATGTTAACATTTTATCTATCACAGTACATATTTATGAATATGATCTTTTCTCTTTTCAGCTGCACGTTGGATGACGCTGCAATCTATCAGGCCTCGGCCAGCAACAGCAAGGGCATTGTCTCCTGCTCAGGAGTCCTGGAGGTTGGCACCATGAGTGAATACATGATCCACCAGAAGTTCTTTGCTAAGCTGAAGCAGAAAGCAGAAAACAAGAAGAGGGAGTTGGAGGAAAGTAAAAAGGTGGACAAGGAGAATGTTCAGCAAGAACAGAGGAAGAGACCCATCCCATCGAAGGAGGAGCCTTCGGTCCTCAGCACTGGAGTTGAGGAGGCAGCAGCACCTGTGACGTCCTCAGACAATAATGTGGACAAGACGGCCAAAAAGAAGATAAAGATTGCGAATGGTGTAGAGGCAGGACTTAGTAGCAGCAGCAGCAGCAATAACAGAATTCATATGATGGGAAATGGAGGTGAAAACTCATATGATGGGGGGATAGGTTTGGCGCAGTTTCTTGCAGAGAAAAATACGTTATCACGTGGGGAGAAACCTAAAGAGATGGATACATCTGAGGAGAAAAAGACATTATCTAATGTTGAGAAACCTAAAGAGATGGATACATCTGAGGAGAAAAATACATTATCTAATGTTGAGAAACCTCCAGAGAAGGATACATCTGAGGAGAAAAAGACATTATCTAATGTTGAGAAACCTCCAGTGAAGGATACATCTGAGGAGAAAAAGACATTATCTAATGTTGAGAAACCTCCAGAGAAGGATACATCTGAGGAGAAAAAGACATTATCTAATGTTGAGAAACCTAAAGAGATGGATGCATCTATTGTAGATGCCAGTAACAAGGAAGAAAGAGAGCAAGAGAGAAAAGGTAAAGAGAGGGATGCAAAGGGAAGAGAAAACTCACTAGCAAAAGTGCATGAAGGGAGAGAGAAAGAATTGGAGATTGAGAGAGAGAATGACAACAAAAGGCTGTCAGAGGCATCACAAAGCAATGCCCTAGGCCTAGATGGTAAAAAGGATGGTAAGCCTCATAAGGATCATGACCACCATCACATCCAGGCCTCCATCTCCTCTGTGCTCCACTCAGTCAAAGATTTCTTCTTTGGTAAGAATAAGAAGGACGTTCATGATCATAAGATACACGAGGACAGAGAGGTTGATCACCCGTTCTCTCCGGTTCAACCACAAATACTTAAACCAGAAACCCCACCAATACCAGAGCGCAAACGAAAGATTTCAAAAACTCTTGCACAAGACGTACCCATGGAGCTGGGTCAGGCACGGGAGATTTCAAACACTGTGGTCACGGAACAACAAGTGTTGCCATTAACGCCACAGGAACGGGTGGCTCGTATTTTATACAGAGACTTCACTCCAGCTCATCAAGAACCACAAGAGAGCATAGCTTATTCTACACAGCAGGGGCCAGAGGATGCTACGGAGGCTGTGGAACCAATGGATGTGTCCGTGGAGGTGGACAGGCCAGCTCTGGTCAAAGCCGTAGCCATCCCAGGGGCTCCAGCCAGCAAAGAGGTGAGTTGTGCCTTGTTGACTGACGACATGGTAACCATGTTTTGCGCAGGAGTAGGCAGCCTCTTAGGAGTTATTTATAGGCTGCACATTTGTGTGACAAGAGGTTAAATGAGCTTCCTCGGGCCTTCAGCCCAAAACTATGCAAACGATGTATGAACAGTTTGCTGTAGATCATGAACAAAACAATGACAACCTTCAACTACAGACTCACACAGCGTATCCCAGATATTGACAGTCAAGGAACACAAGTTACTTCTAATGCGTACAGTGGCAGTGAAGGGGTGAGTGAGTCAGCCTGAATGGACATGTGAGCAGCTGTGCAACCTAAGTGCGTCACTCGAGAGCACGCCCCCCCCCCCCCCTCTCCTCCCACACTAACACACACACAAACACAGTCACGCATCACATAGGGAAAATAAGGAACCAGCAGCATATTTTAACAGGGCACAAGTTGAAAGTTGTGCATCTAAGTACAAACTAGATGGATAGAGTGTAGGCACCTGTCAGACTCTGACCAGTAAGTATAAAGGGTTTAAAAGATACTCATTAAAAGTGAGTAATCAAAAAGTGATAAAGTGCATCAAAAGGGGACATTTTGATGTGTAAATAAAATACATCAAATACACAGTATTATTTAATGAGGCAATTTTAAGGTTGATTGTGGTGAGAGTGCAGTTATCTCATGTGTCAGAGGTAGTTGTGAAGCCGGAAGGTCAGAGGTGATTCAGGTCATTACAAAGTAACAGAGCTAATGATTAGGGGTGTAACGATACATTTAATAGCGATACAATACACATCACATTACAACCAAGTCACCGACTGCACAGCCCGCTGTCTGCATAATTAGTAATTATGCAGACAGCGGGTTGTGCAGTCGGTGACTTGGTTGAGTCTGAAGCAGGTCTCAGCATGAATCAAGGACCTCTTCACATTGGCCAAATTCTTTGCTGACTGCCACATCTTAAAATAAACCTCTTTCTCATCTGAAGTGGAGGGAGGAGGGCTTTCTATTTGCAGAGAGCTAGTTTGTGCCTTGTACTTAGTAGTCTATATTATATTATAATAGTTAAACTCTAAAGCCATTGGATTGTCGTGTAAGCTTGGAAATTGTTGTTGTTTTCAACACCAGTGTGTAGCAAAATATAAATGAGGTATATAGTAAGAATGCTGATAGATAATTGTTGAATTATTATATTAGACATTTTGTTTTGGATTCAATCTGTGACACTGAGTGTAGTCTCCATTGTAAAGGAACTCATGGGGTTTTGCTTAATGTTACGCGTGAACATCTCTTTGAAATTACATATAGTTGTATTTTGTTTAATTGTTTTATGCCTGAATGGAATTGAGGGAAATGTCTGTATGATCAAAATAGTCTGGGTATTAAAAAAGACCTGCTAGCGGCCCCTAGAGGCTGGGCTGCTCCTTTGGACCAACCTACATGCCATTCTAGGGGCCCATGGTCTCACTATTGCAGCTAAAATGGTATGACAATGGTATGTGTTTTTTAGGTCTATTATCAATAGATTGCCTATTATGAGATATCTTGTATGCAAAGACAATTTGGCCTGAGGGTGACAAAAGAGAAAAGGTTGAGGGTTCCTTCACTGGGGAGCATGAATGTTCACAGCAAGTTTCATGGCAAACCAGCCTTACATTTTATAAGTTGAGTTATGACCTCAACTTATTTGGTCTATGAAATGTGTCGATTGGTGACTGCCAAGTCAGGTATAAGATAAGGTACTGTAATTGTTTTTAAAGGGTTAGGTGTACATTTTCAAAACTAATTTTCAGTAACCACATGAACCCTAGCCTCCCTATTCTGGGCATGTTGTCATAATAGTGTTGTCATAATTCAGCAACATTTGCCAGAAATAAACATTCTGTGCAAAAATTGTTTATTTTTGCTTGTAATTTGAATTAGTATAATAGTATAATAGGGTGGTTAACTTCCTATGTCTGATGTGTGGTTTGTGGATTAGAGGAAAGTGCAGTAAAATGTGCTCCTCCACTCTCTCCACCCTGTTCACACACTGGTCTGCACCTGCTGACAAGCACTGGTTTTCTACATAATGTGGAACCGTGACTTCCCTTTCCCTATATTGTCATAATATAAATATATATGGCTGTGTTGTTGGAGGAACTTGGGAGCATTCACCTAAACAGTGTTTGCTCACAAGAACCTCCGTTAAATGAAGGGCTAGCTATTGCTTATTTTATTATTTTATACCCTTATTTTTAGTTAGTTTATTCTGAATGTGACTCCAGTTCCCTTCCATTGAAAGCAACGACTTCTGTTTACTTGCTGCTTTCTCCTGTCCAATCATATTGCAATGATGTCACAGAGGGTTGGAGCAATAAAAACAGGCGGATGGAAAGCATTGTCTGTCTGTGTTAACTTTGAGTATTACTATGATTTATCAATGATGGATTTACAGGGAAATAATTGTATCTCTGTATTCAGCCATTTGAATTATATTTTCTTAGCTGAGGAATATTTCAATTGATGTCTTGAAGACAAATTAATGTTAAACTGGTTATTTATACATTACATTTTAATTTCCCAAACACCATAATAAAAAGTAACCCATTTGGAATTACATAATGGTCCCTTGACCTTGCCATGGTACACAACAAGCTCACTCTTTGAAACACCACACCTCAAGCAGGTGGGAATTTCCCTTTCCCCTGGTGTTTCCACCCAGCAGGTAAATCAGTACTTTAAACCTCCCTTACCAGTTCAGTCCCTCCAAAAGGGATTTACCCATTTCAGTATGCTTGAAAAGTGTGCTCCTTGGAGCACAGATCCCCACCATATGCCGTCAGCCGGGTTGCCTACCCAGGCTGTGTTGCTATCTGTTGTAGCACCACCATGAGGCAGATTTGAAAGGGGAAAAAAAGAAAAGAAAAATAGTGACAGATCTTCCATGGCCTAGTGCAGTGGTTCTCAACCTGTGGGTCGGGACCCTAGATGATTAGCTTAATGTGAAACGTTGTTTTTCCACTCCTCAGTAAATAAACCATCATAAAGTTTAAGTGTACAGACTAGAGTGTATCCGCACATTTCTAAAGTGACAATTTAAGGACTTTTTAGTACCTCTAAAATGACAAATTAAACATTGGCCAAATTGTCAAATATTAGAGGCAGAAATTGTGAAAATAGCCGATCTACATGCTCACATAGAACTGCGTTATACAAAGTGTAATGCCTCAACTCTTAGTGCTTGTCAGGGTGGGGGTGGGGGGGGGGGGGGGATCCCCATAAAATATGATTATTTTGGGGGTCGCTGCCTGAAAAGGTTGAGAACCACTGGCCTTGTGGGAATGGGCATGCAAAGTTCACAGCAATCGGAACCCTGTGTTCATGGCAGGCATTTTGTGGCAAACTTTTGAAGCCAATCGTAGCCATTTGGAATGGAGTATAAGAGAATTCTGACATATACTGTAGGTCTTGACCACATGACTACAGAGATAATGTGTAGCAACAAAATCTGTAGGAGTGGTAGTAGACAATTTGTTTTGAAACACTGCCCTCATGGCGCTATTACAGGCCAATTTGACAGCTTTGGGACAGAGGTTCTTCCTTGGCCTCAACTCAACTCAAACCTTTTATTTGTGAAGAACATATTACAACGACAAAAGGTCGACCTAAGTGCTGTACAGGTGCTGTCCCAGGAGGCTTCTTGCAAAGTTTCACACCGATCGGTCCAGCAGTGCCCGAGATTAGCTGTTTACAGATGGACAGATACGGACACACGGACTCACAGGAGTAAAATAATTATCCTTTCTAGCCTTGGCGGGATTATAAACTTTTGAAATATTTCCCTCACAGTTCAATTAACACTGAGGCACGTTTTATTGTGTGATATGCTGTGGAGAATTTAGTGGATGTCTTTCCCCATTTTTGATTGCTAATTTGCTATTTACAAGTTAATAAACACTTCCCACAATTCTATACTGTTTGTCAACAGGGCAAAACACAATTTGTCCAAATCTGTGTTTCATCTTCATGAAAATATCAATCTACCTCAATCTCAATCTAAAAGTATCATTGTGAAAGGAAAAGGTTACCATACATTTTACACACCTTAGAGTCACATGGTTAGCCATGACAAATGTAAAAAATAGTTTGTGTTTGTCTGCAATAGGCTCTGCATCAGGCCTCTGCAAACTGTCAGATTTAAAATTATAAAAACTGATTTTGCATGCAAAACTTGTATGAGTTATGATATGTTTCATGGAGTTAATTTTTAAACAATGACTATGATGCACATGTTTGAATGTGACCTAAAACACAGGTCTTCAACAGGGGGTCCGGGCCCCTAGGGGGTCCTCAGAGTTACTACAGGGGGTCCTCCAAATCTTTGAGTGATAGAAACATTTTTTTTCTCGTCCATATTCTGAGAACTTTAGCCAAAAATAGCAGATCGAAGACACTGAACCCCACATTGCCTCCAATGAGTCGGTCGGTGTCAGCTTGCCACCATTGGTGTGTGAATGTGGGAAGTGAGGACGCTGGCCAGGCGTTGACACTAATAGGCTTGCCCACCTGCCCCCGGCAGGTAAATAAAACCTTCGGGCAGGTGGAGATTTCTTTCAGGTTGCCCGACTGGGCAAGTGCTAGTTTGAGAGGGGACGCAACCGTCTATAAACACAACACAAGATATCTGTCTAAACACCTGAACATGGCCAGAGCGCTCTGTCTTCTGGTCTGTGGAATGTAAAATAAAAGCACTGTTGAGCTTTAATGAGCTGTTGCTACACTTAAAAATATAAAATAGGAGTGAAGTTGAACCCATAGTTCAACTTCCTATGATACCTATGATACCCATAGATATTTGGATAAAAATTGAGATATGACTCTTTTTTTTCCCCGCACAGCCCAGAAAGTAAAAAAAAAGTGTTAAATTGAACGGTAATTCAAATTTTACCTATCATTTTATAATGGACGATTTACTTTTCGGGCAAGTGGGCATTACCTTTGGGCAAGTAGAATTTGACCTGTACTTGCCCGACGAGCAAGTGCCTCTGAGACCTTAGTGTCAACCCCTGCACTGGCGTCGACTGTTCGCCGCTTTACCTCCCAATGTATGAATGAATGAATGAACCATTGTAAAGCGCTTTGAGCACTTGGAAAAGCGCTATAAAAATGCGATTCATTAGCCAAAAATGGCAGATCGTAGATCGGCTATTTTCGGCAAAGAGCGTTTGTTGTAGAGGGGAAAAAGAGCAGACTGAGTACAGAGTGAAATGTGAAATTTGGGGAAAAGAGCAGACTTTCAAGTGGTCAGATATCGGAAAACACTGAAATAAATATACTGGTGATTGTGCTGTCAAACAATTAAACTATGGAATCTCTGAAAAGGTTGTAGGGGTCCCTGCTTCATCTCTCTTTCAAAAAAGGGGTGCTTGGCCTGAAAACGTTGAAGACCCCTGACCTAAAATGTTTGTTTAATCCCTTTCAGGTTGCACAAGACTCCCAGAACATCCCTATCATCCAAGTTGTTTCAGCACCGGAAGCAATACCAACAGTCCTTATGGTTTCACCGGGGCCTGATCACAATGCCACAACTGAGGAAACAACAACCCGGGGTCTTCCTGGTTCTATCAACTCCCCCAATGAAAATCTGACTGGAACTTTGCACAAGAAGGAGATTCACATCAACGATCTTGGCAGTGACCTGGAGACACAAGTTAATCAGTATCCAAGTCCTCTGCGGAAAGAAGAGAATGATGAAGTGAAATCAAAGGTACAGCCATGTCCAAATATAAATATTACTGTGTTTGACAAATGGAGAATAGAAAATAATAATAATGATAAAGAGAGAACAGAAACATGTGATTCTAAGTCACCAATTCAGGTGCCAGTTATTCTGATAATGGATGAGAACACCACTGCACCTGACAGTGCTAAGAATGAGAATTTCAAAGCCGAAATGGAATCTGGCCAACTTACTCAGGGAATGAATGCGGAATTCTCTGCCACTGTATTCCCAGAAAGATTAGAATATGACGGCCTAAAAACATGCACTCCTGTAGCAGTCGGAAACATAGATGACCATGATCTCAATGGAGAAAAGAATTCTACGTCAGCATTGGAAGGAAATGATGTGTTCACTTCTGCTTTGGACAGTGATTTAGACATTAACAGTCTAAAAATACCAGACCAGGCACTTTCAGAAGTTAAGAGCAGTGAGGGGAATAGCTACAGTTTGCAAGGAAATTATAGGCAGACCCTTACTATTGACAGAGAGTTTGAAACAGAAAAACAGAGATTGACTCAAATAAAAGCAGAGGACTTGGGCGAATCAAAGAACGGATCAGAGACACAATGTAAGGGAGGCAGCGTCTGTAGATCTGAAGAACCCACTATGGTGGCAAATCAAGATGGCAGGGAGAGAGACTTGGATGGGCCGACAGAGAATGTTCCAGAAATAAAAGTGTTCACTTCTGCAATTGCAGACATCCCAGATATTAAAGTAATAGCACCAGAGGTAAGGGTTAATGATCAAATAATAATCCCGCAAATTGAAATAATGGAGCCTGAGGTCGTAGAGTGTGTGCCGCCACTAACCAACCAACCAGATTCAGGGCCTCTCATTTCTCAAAGAGAAGATGCAACCGATATGCAAGACCTAAGAGTCTCAGAACATAATATGTCCATTTCTCCAATGACTGAAGGCATTAGACCCGCACAGAAAACTCTGCCAAATGAAGACAAGCTCCCACAAATGGAAACAGTACAGGATATTGCGCAAGTAGACAACAAAATAAAGATACACAGTGGAGAGCAGCCAAATACACGACCCGGTGAGAAGGTCATTCAGAGAGACTATTCAACACTTCCTATTATAAATGTTTCCTTTACTGATGACAGCAACTTTGGTGATGATATACATGTGCACATGAATCCTGTCTTAGATACCCCACAGACAGATGAAGTGCCCAAAATGCCATTGTTTGTGATCCCACCAATCTCTATCACTTGTAATGACAGCCCACCTGGAGTCAAATTGCCCACTCAAATTGAGTATACACAAACACAGGATCTTTACGGGATACTGCAAGGAGTAGTACATGATCTTGAAACGAATATTACCCGCCTTGAGTCAGATGAAACTCACAAGAAGGAACAACACAGAGAAGCAATAACAGAGAATGTAATAGAGAACAGCCCCTCTGTGGGAAGTAGAGTTCAAATGCCAACAGAGACAACCCCTGATGTCTTCACACTGGTTAAAACAGCAGAAAATACAGTTGTCAAAGAAACAGGAATGGATAAACCCATCACTGAGTCCAAAACATATCCTGATACAACTACTGAGGAGCTCCACAGAGATAAACCTTCCGTTAACCGACTGGGCTTTAAAACCCCCACCCCTCCTTCGTTGAGTCCAGCCAGTCTCCGCAGGTTTTTGTTCCAAACTGCTCCAGGATCAGATACTCAGGCTGCACCGTCTGTCCCTGCCATCACCGTGGGTGACTCCCAAGGTGACAAGACTGGCGAGGAACTCAGTGGGGGATCGACACCGACCTCCTCCCTTTCCTGTGAGAGCAGCCCCCGGCTGAAACGGAGTGACAGTCTGTCGCTCATCCGCTCTGCCACGCCGGAGGAGTTGGCTTCTGGGGCCCGACGCAAAATCTTCGTCCCCAAATCGAAAGGTGAGGAGGGAGAGGGCATAGCTATTGGCGTAGGTGCCCTGGAGAAAGAAGCCCCATACATGTCACCTGGCCAGGCACGCAGGGCAGCATTACTCCAAGCCCCTGTCGGCACCCTGGAATCCCAAGGCATAAAAGAAGCCCCATACATGTCACCTAGCCTGGCCCGCAGGGCAGCATTACTCCAAGCCCCTGTGGGCACCCTGGAATCCCAAGGCATGAAAGAAACCCCGTACATGTCACCTAGCCAGGCGCGCAGGGCAGCAATACTCCAGGCCCCTGTCAGCACCCTGGAATCCCAAGGCATAAAAGAAGCCCCATACATGTCACCTAGCCAGGCCCGCAGGGCAGCATTACTCCAGGCCCCTGTGGGCAGCCTGGAATCCCCAGACATAAAAGAAGACCCATACATGTCACCTAGCCAGGCTCGCAGAGCAGCGCTACTCCAGGCCCCTGTGGGCACTCTGGAATCCCAAGGCAAGAAAGAAACCCCGTACATGTCACCCAGCCAGGCTCGCAGGGCAGCTTTACTCCAGACCCCACCAACTCCACCGATGGAGAGGCGCTCCCCTTTGCTGAGCCGCCGAAAGGCTACTCTGGAGGTGCCCGCGGTCGTGAAAGAGGCTCCAAAGGAGGAGCCAGACACCAAGCCAGAAGAGAAGCAGAAGCTGGATCCATTCAAAGGTAAAGTGCTAATTTGGTCTGAATTCTATCTGTTGTGATTGTGTAACTCTGTATAGTTTCACAGATTTCCCATTGCCTTTGTCTTGTCAAGACATAATTTCTGTAATTTCTGTCAAATTTCATAGCCATGCAAGACTTTTCAGCAGGGGTGGAAAGTAATACAAGTAACCTATACTGTCATTGAATAGTTTTTTTTTCATGTACTTTCAGGATTTAACTGTGATCACATGTAAAACTAAGTAATTGTAACCCAAAGTCTTTCAAGAGCTATGTTAGAACCTTTACTTGTATTTCTCAACACAAGTGAAGTACAGTACTTCTACTTGAGTAATATTTACGTTAAGAAACAGTACTCTTACCACCCCTGCTGGTCAATGTATTGCAGCTTGAGGAACTGGAAACATTAGAAAGTCTCCACTCTCTAGTGCAGTATATATTTACCTTGCGCTTTCTGATGGCACCCTCTCTGTCACAAACCACCAGCTCCTCAGGTCATTCGCAAGATCAGGGGGGAGGCCTTCCCAGATGCCTCTGGACACCTGAAACTCTGGTGCCAGTTCTTCAACGTGCTGAGTGACTGCACAATTAAGTGGTACAGAGATGAAGAGGAAATACTAGAGGTCAAACGAAGGTAAATCCCTGGCCAACAAAATAACCCCATGTGTCTGTAATCACACCCACAACGAAAGCCCCAAGATCACTCATGTGTGAGACTAATGTAACCCACCTCTATAATTGACAGCAATCTGCTCTATGCAGAAGCACCATTGCTATTGATGTGAGAATTCCTCAGTAACCAACATGACTGGTTAAGCTGCACTGGATCAAAACGTGAAACAATAATCTACAGAGGATGAACACATTTTAGCTAGTGTCACAGCCCCCCTTTCGCACCAGAGCTCTCGAGATCATGTAACTATGAACCCCACAGCTGTGACATACAGAGGTAATGTTCTGGCCAGACACAGACCCTGTAAGCTGAGACACTGTTTCACCACCTCCAGAGGGCATTAAAGGTCTATATATGTGCTATTGGCTGCAGTGTCAGCAGAAAACTCCCATACTTAATCACGTGAAGTTCCATTTGCCCCACGCTGCCCCCTTGTGGGTGCACAATCGCTTGAGAGCAGGTGCTTTTCAATTGAGCTCATCCAGCCCCATGTGTTCCTGTGTTTCTCCCTGTTTTTCCCATCCAGTGGAGGAGATGAGAGCCAAGTCGCACTGGCTATTGTCCAAGCATCCAGCCTAGACTGTGCGGTGTATGGTTGCACCATCACTAACGAATATGGGACTGACACCACCGACTTCCTACTCAGCGTTGACAGTAAATGAGGCCTGCTGCAAATGTGTGTGATGTCTAGATCTAAAATTAACAGATTTTCCCCCCTTCTGACTATGCATTTTATATTTTACAGTTATGTCTGAGATCCTGCTAAAAGACGACATGGAAGGTAAATCTCCTGGCATGGCTGTTAACAGCACAAGACACTTATTTCTTAGAACAGGTTATTTAAAATGCAAAGTACAAATACAAACCCTGGAATCTTTTATTGATGTTGAAGTGTGATTTTTTTGTTGTTGTTGTTGTTCTTCCTTGCAGTTGGAGAGGAAATAGAAATGATCCCCATGATATTCACTAAAGGCCTGGCAGACTCTGGCTCCTGGGGCGAAAGGTTTTTTGGCCGCATCATGACCGAGGTGACACAAATTGGGGATGGTTGTGCACACAAGGCCAGCAAAGTAAAGGTCATTTATGGCCTGGATCCTGTATTTGAGTCTGGAAGCACCTGTATCATCAAAATTAAAAACCCAATTTCATATGGGACCAACAAGGGGAACAGCCTGGCAGAGAGAAACCAAGAAATTACTAAGCAAGTAAGTGTTTGATTGCATGTCTACAGAACAGCACTTGAGCAATTTATTTCAGTTTGTTACAACACAGTACTGTCACGCTTGCATAAAGACATTGTTTCTGTGGCGTTATAAATGTTATTGACCTCTTGGTGACCGTAGTGATATTTTGGTAATATCGATAATTTTGGCTTTCCTATGTTGTAATTACATTTTGTGATCAAATAAATTATTTGTTTTTCCAGGAGTGCAAAGTTCAAAACTTGATTCGGGAATACTGTAAAATATTTGCTGCTGAAGCTAGAGTGCCTGAGAACTTTGGCAGTGGACTAGAGTAAGTAATGCTTGAAGTAGAGTTGCAGAATGAAAGGAAGCACATGTATAAAGGAGTATCTTGTGCTTATCAACCTTTTCTTCTGTGTGCCTACAGAGTAATTCCTAAGTACCTGATGTATCGTCCAGCAAACTCGGTACCATATGCCACCGTGGAGAGTGAACTGGACGATGTATTCCTGAAGTACTGTTTAATGGATGCTAAAGGCAGGCTGGTCACCAGAACCATCTCTGAGGTGGAGCAGAAATGCTGCACTTTCCAACACTGGCTCCATCAATGGACCCATGGCAACTTACTGGTCACTCAGCTGGAGGGTAATTAAATTAAAAAGAATAAGTGTAAAATACTAGTATACTGTATCTGACAGCAATCATGGTTACTGAGTGTACAACGTTCTCTCTACAGTAGCTCCAATTCTTAATACATTTTCAGTTCAGGTTACCAATTTAATCCAGTCAGGAGAGAAAACTCCCCCCATCACTTCCAAGTCGCCTTGTTTATCCTGTATCCTGTTTGAGTTGTCTCTCACTGATTGGATTAAATTGGCATCCTGACCTGAACATTTGTTTTCTACTAAAGAGATGGAGCGACTGTGTGAGTGACCCCTCTTATTTGAACAAGCACTATAGCAACGATTACAATCCAAATGTATTTATTAACACATTTCTGCATTTTCTTTTGTCCCACAGGTGTTGGAGGAAAGCTCACTAATATTAGAGTTGTGACCAAATCCAAAGGGTTTGTATCTAAATCATATCCAAACCATGCAACGTGTGTGTGTGTGTGTGTGTGTGTGTGTGTGTGTGTGTGTGCGTGCGTGCGTGCGTGCGTGCGTGCGTGCGTGCGCGCGCCTGCGTGTCCATGTGCGTGTGCGTGTGGTGTGTGAGAATTCAATTCAATTAAATATTAGTGCTGAATTACAGTCCCATTAAAGAATGTCTTCTGTTTTCCAGTTATCAAGGTCTTACGGAGGAGGGCTCCCCGAAAGTGATTGAACAATTCCTGACCCACCATCAGTGTAACTACTACTGTGGGCTTCTTGGCCTGCGCCCCCTGAAGACCATGGATAGTCTGCAGCAGCCATCCAAGGCAAAGGGCTCCAGAAGCCCCATGCTTAACCGCAAGAGCACAGGCTCCAACAGCCCCCTGCTGCAAAAGAAAGGAACCAGTCCACAGATACCCAGGAAGGCCGGTTCTAGTCCAAAGGTGGTCAGAAAGGCTCAGCAGACAGAGGATAACAAATCGGACACTAAACCCACAAATGACAACATCACCCTCGATGTTGTCCAAATAAGGTAGAAAAGGAAGGACATGGCATTTTCACACTTCTAGTGTTTTACTGTGACAGATTTTCTTTTTGTTGTAACACTTACACCGCCGTGTAAGTTGGTGTAAACAAATTACAAACGTATAAAGTTCTTTGTGAACTAGGAGGAAATAAGAATGAAAGCGAAGGGATTGCCCGTTGACCCCACCATGTGTGAGGGTTACGTAACCTTACTGTGAATTTCTCAGTTGTTATTACTGCAAGTGCAACTGCAACTAACCCGGCTTATACTGTGTGAGCATGGTTTAAGCCTATTTCAGACCAAAGATTCACGGTGAGACGAAATATTCACGGCGAGATGAAACCGCAGCGGTCTTAGAAAGCACAGAGGTCCGAACTTATGGGTTCCAGAGACCACTGCTACTTCTGACTTCAGTTGAGAAGTCAACATTTTATGTTCCTGATTTTAAGTGATGTTGTGGGGGATGGATAAGAAATGTCTTATCATCTCATCCACAGAAGAGCTCCAGCATTTATGTATCTATTACTAAAAGCTGCAAGGAGTGCCTCGTCTGCTATGTACATCTGTGATGTACAGTACTGTTTGTGTCATGGGCATATGCTTTTGTTGTCATTTCTAGACATGTGATGTTTAGTTGTAGAACAGGTTGTTCCTAAAGCTCTACAGTAAAGTTGTGCTATGGATAGTACACCTCTTCAACAAGAGGGATCTTTGTGTGCATTGTTGCCACAAAAAGGTTTAGTTTATTAAAATAATTTGTACATGTTGATTATAGGGGGAAAAAAAGTAGTTCCATCTTTTACCAGTACCCGTATTTTATTTTGGGCTATGTGTTGTTGAATGTAAGAGAGAAAGTCTGGGGGTGTACAACAATAAAGTCTTTAACTATGGAAGGCACATGCTCATTCATTGCCATTCAAACTCACAAGCCAGTTCACAGAAATAAGGAGAGCTTCTTAATGAGTTCCACACATTTAATTAGCTAGTTAAAACTTGACCCATGGACCATGGGATAAACACATACTTTGCTGAAATTGCAGGTTGGGGATTTTTAGAAGCCTGTTGACCACTCCTTTGTTGAAATGTCTCATTTTTAGTGCCAGTGTTGTAATTTGTTATCAACAATTGCATAAGCTCACATTAGCTTTCTTGATTAATTCCAACACAAGGCAATTTCTAATTTCAATAGAGACTGTGAAAATAATTTGCCAACATTTGATTGAGTGCCTGAGGGAGTGAGCGAGTGACAAGAACAAGATAAATAAATGTGTGGGTTTACAATGTGCAATCTAACTCTTTGGTATATGTTATGTGTCAGCTGATTTTCTAAAATAAAAGTATAAAACATTTGCATGAATGATCTGCATATTAATTATGAGTGTCTTTTAATACTTCATAAGGCATAAAGTCACATTTTATTTGTATTAATAGAAAGAATATAATCTTGTTTTCAATATTAATTCATTAATCTGCATTAGAATAAAATAATTCATATAATTCAACATTTATTATTACATTCCTCAATCTGAATATCAGAATACAGTATTTGCTGAGATATTGCATAGGATGTATGTATTTACAATATGGAATATACAGTAAAATCTGTATATTATATTAAATGAATATCTAAAGACAATAAGACATAAATACATGGAAACAAACTTGAATGAAAAAACATACAGTGCAATGGTTGGTTATAGTACATCCAACTATATACATAAGGGAGAAATCCTGTCAACTGTGTTTAAAATATAAAGCGATCCATAGGTCCAAAGAAACAAACTACTTACAAACATTATCAAAAATAATACCACAACATTTTGTGAAATGGAGTGTGACATTTGCTGTTGTGTTCCATGAGCCCTCAAACGACATTGTCCCATTGTTGTTTGTTGTGCTGCAAGAGACAATATTCTTACTTTAAGAGAGCCTGTATCATTGACCTGCATCATCCAGAAATATTTGTCTGACTCATTTGAAATTTCACTCCTCTTATTTCAACAGAGTAAAAATATAAATCACAGAATCCACTATAACTACATTTGGACATGTTTTGGACAAGTATAAAACATTCAAGCTCACCTTCCAAAGAGGTCATTACAGCAATCATTAATGTTCACATCTGTGGCATTAAAAACAGATGTTTTGAACACCTCCACGCAGTCCAGTGGAGGAACAAAGAGGATTCCTGAGAAAACAACAAACCCAGACTTATGCTTGATTAAGGGGGTGCGTCCACCAAATCATTTATTGTATACTTGATCGCATGCAGAAAATAGCCGATCAACAAGCTTGTATCGTGTCATGGATACAACGTGTTGTAAGCTTGTAGTTCTGCTATTTCCGATGCGTGACATAAAACCAGTTCAGTGCTCAAGCAGATTTGAGATTCAGGAATGTAATTCAGAATGTACAGTGCTCACCTGCAATGCAAGCATTGATAAGAGATACACAGGTCCCAGTGAACAGGGCTCTCAACACTAAAGTTGAAACATCACTTCTTCTGGAGGGACATATAGAGGCTATGACAGACAGATGAAGCAGGCATTAATCAGATCTCATTCCCCAAATACAGCAAGTATCGCTTCCTTGTAAAGGTATAGGCTGCGCTGCAGTAAATACAGGCATCCTGTGACAAGGTGGAAGAGAACCAGCCAGTATCGGTACTCACATAGGCCTCCAATCATAATGCCGATTGAGCTGAAGTTGGCAAACCCACAAAGAGCATAGGTGCAGATAATCTCTGAGCGCACCTGCAACAGGCAAAGCCAACAACGTGTCAAGGGTTTCATTTCAGTTACTGTAGACGTTTAATCACTAAAGCCCTTTCAACATATTACAATTTGTCCTTGTTAATACTCCCACCCCCAATCTAAAAGCTCACAAGATATAGCATTACGATACAATTTCAGCTTGTAGATCTACTATTTTCAAAGGATTTTTGGATATAATATTTGTGAAAATGTCAGCCTATAATGCCATGCCCAAAATAGGGGTGCCATGGTGCTTAAGGAGAGCAAAGGTGTGTGCAAACAGCAATCAAACCAGTTCTAAGCACTCACAGAAATCGACTCCTCAAGTCCCTGCAGCCTATTGTCCTTCAATGCAGACAGTTTCTCATAAGCCAGGAACTCGTTCAGGAACAGCTTGGTGCCAATTAGCTCTGCCACAATAAAAGACTCTTCATATGGTATTCCCATCATGAAGGCCACAGGCATAAACACATATTGGCAAATCATCTGCAACCACAAAGAAAGGGTGTATTTTACACCAGCAGTAAAATAAAGTACATGGTACAGTCCAACCTTATCATAACAGCACATAATCATGTAAATAATATTAGGTTTACTTGTTAATTTTACAGTAATTTACAGCAACAGTAACATTAATCACAATACAACATAGCGCCGTCAAAACATCATGTCAGTCTTCTGTGCACCTAAAATCTAGATTACTATGAGTGGCATACCTCAAATGAAATGTCAGGATATCCCACCATACCACCAAGCCATCTCAAAGCTGCATTGATGAACTCCAAGATGGCAAGAAAAGCTATCAAGTTTGCTGCTATGTTAGCAACCAGCCCTATTGATGCAGAAGCTCCACTACTAGCAGCCTCCAGAACATTCCGTTCGTCGCTGAAATTAAAACGAAACAAATCAGGTCATAAAACACAATTAATGAGTCAGAATGAAAAAATCACACCCGTGTGAAGTGGAGCTGTGTGTGTGTGTGTGTGTGTGTGTGTGTGTGTGTGTGTGTGTGTGTGTGTGTGTGTGTGTGGATCATGTGTACCGATTTCTACCACTTTTTCGAGTCACGTGTTCAAATACTGGATTCTGATTGGCTAAATTCCGGAGGTTATGAGAGGACAACTGCCGCAAAGTTGTGTGTCCGAGATCAATGCGCCTCAGTGTACATCCGGGGACTTCAGGAGGTAGTTCCCCCAACCAACAAATGAAGGTCGCAGCGGTCCTATGTTTACTAACGTGCGTACTATCGTCGCCGATTTATTTGGATCCAATGCAATCCGCCAACTTTAAAGCCCCTTTTCTCTGAACCTATGCCTTTCTGGAAGCGAACAGCCTCTATTTACGGCCGGAACGGTGCTTTTAACTGACGTTAGCTTAGCTGTAAGCTAGACGCATGGATTACTATGGAGTTGGCGCCATCTGTTGGTGAGTAGAAGATGTTGTTTGTGGAACTATCTGCTGTCTCGCGGAAGTTTTATAGGCAATAATGATTGTAACTTAAGATCCTTGCAAGTTACAACTATGTGTTTTCTTTCATGTATACGGGAAAAAGTGGTAGAAAAGCTATTTACCACTCGGGGTCGGACATTATGCTCTCATAATGTCCTGAGTGCGGGTGTTATCGGACTCGGCTGCGCCTCGTCCGATAACACCCGCACTCAGGACATTATGAGAGCATAATGTCCTCTCACTCGGGGTAAATTGCTTACTTTTGTGACATTTGAAGAAAATATGTAGGAAAAGGAGCAAAAAGTGTGTTTTGGAGAAAATTCAAGATGGCGGAAAATCTATCATGGAAAATCCCCTATATGGGGAGATGCGTCATGACCCAAGGAATCCAGGGAAAAAATATTTTTAATTTTCCGACCTACGGTTCAAGAGTTACAGGCCAAAACGTAAAGTGGGGTGTTATAGCGCCACCATGAGGCCAAATGACACAATTATTTTTTATTTAATCCTTGAAATCATTATGAACCTCCTCTCCAAGTCTTGAAACTGTAGCCCCTGTGGTTTGCGAGAGACAAATAATTGAATGTGAGTTTTTGCGATTCCCATTCTAAGTCAATGGGGAAAATTAATTCACTAATAAATTAATATCAATTAAACTATAGAACCTTTCTCTTAGAAAAGTAATAGCCCACGATTCCCGAGTAAGCCGGTCGATTTGACATATGGCGCGAGTGTTTGGTGGCAAAACTGTGGGACTAGTGGCGTGCCGAAGTTTAGGAAGTTCAGGCTACATACACACAGACACACACACAGACAGACAGACAGACACACACACAGACCCACACAGCCACGTATAGGGAGCCTGTGTTTCACACAGCTCCAAAAACAATTAACAAAAAGCTTTATACACACCCACAAGCCATTTTAATGTCTTTTTCTGACTTAAACTTGGACTCCTCTGTCTCAGGGTAAGACAGTTTGGCCATGGCCAAGGCACAGGGAGCAGCCATCACAGATGCAGATATCAGAGAGGATGCATCAATCTGCAATGTGTGAAGAAAGTTGATGCTCACTCAGCGTGGGGTGCACTGGGGTCATGATGATTAATCAAAGAGTTATGAAGCCTAATTCATACCGATGCCGATCACAGTTTTTCGGTTGATATCCAGTTATTTACGATGTGCGACATAGTCGTACATGAAGTTGTAGCAAGTTGTCAAACAATGAACATCTGTGATATCTGACATTCTATGTGCTATAAGTATCTTGAAATTGTAAAAAACACAGTGGCGTGAATGACAAAAACATTTCAAAGCTGTCGAGTTCAAGACAAATGCCCATTGCCACTGCTACTGTACTGTAGCAGTAAATCATTATTTACGTTCCTTTCTTTAACTAGCTTCTTTAGGTACTGTAGCAACTACATTAATAAAACGTAGCTTTACAATTTCATGTTTTCTTGTGCATGTGATGTAGGCCTACTTGTGAGAAGCAAGCACTAGGAAGGTCAACTCACCCCAAATGAGATAAATGCCCCCATAACACTGCCTGCAATGGTGGCAAACCCACCAACCATGACAGCGTGGACCTCAGATTTGGTCATGTCCTTCAGGTACGGCCGGATGAGCAGAGGAGCCTCGGTCTAATGGACAGAGAGACATACAACCAAATGCACATACCTGAGTTAATAATATGGGCACAACAACAATATTAATAATATAGCATGACTTTTTTCTTTATTTACTTGATCATTTACACTTGTGTTAGATAACTAGAGTTCATTTACTCTGATCTTGCACTTTGTCGCTCTGAATAAGAGCATCTGCCTATGACTAGTTTGACGAGTTATATTAATAGGTTTTTGTTTGAAAGCTGTGAACATGATATGATATATGATATGATATGATATGATATAGTACTTTATTGTCAGTTCACACTGAAATTTGTCTTGCAACACAGCAGCCATGTATGCGACACATAATATATATACAAACATTTGACACAGGTAACAAAAACAAGACAGGTTTACATACATAAGGATAATATAGACAAGAGCAGTGTCCACCGCCAAGCCTACCTATGGCCAAACTCCTGATTAAGCCTTAAAGTGGACTGATGGACAAAGGACCTTTTTAGTCTGACCTCAGTGTATGCTGTAAGACACCGTATCTCCTTCCTGAAGGCAGCAATCTATATTCTCTATGCAACACATGGCTACCATTAGAGGTAATATTTCTTGCCAACCTTAGGATGCTGTTATCATATGTAGTCGTATATAGCCTCTGAAGTGGTTGTCCGACTATCTTTGAACAAATGTTCAGTTGTTGCAGCAGTTGTGACTTAAGGGCTGCAGACAAGCATCCATACCAGGTGGTACTACAGTACTGAAGAACACTCATAATGACAGACATGAAAAACACAAGAAGAATCTGTCTACTAGCACCAAATGATCTTAAACGGCGGAGGAAGTAGATTCTTTGCTTTGTTTTCTTACACACAGATTCAATCTGATCTTTCCATGACAAAAGATGGTCTATTACTACTCCGAGGTATACATACGAACATCCTGCACACACATGGTGCATGATCTGTGCATGGGCATGCATGATCCGTGCACTATACATTACATGGAAGTCTATGGAGACTTCTGGCAGGAAAACCTGAAAGACGGCATATTCAAAATGGCAGTAAATGAGTTAAATGCCTAAACTGTATAACCACCCTGCCTAGCCTACTTAACTTAATTCACTGGTGAAAACCATACTCATTAAACTCAAATACAAGCTACAAATGGACTACTCTTCAAATTAAGATAAAAATTATAATAAAAAGAATTAATGATTGCCAGGACTTCTGTGCTTTGGAATGCCCTGCCCGAGAAGCTCAGGCTGACAAAGATCTGTGTAATCTTTTAAATTAAAATGTATATGTTTACACTTTTACTGTTTTGTTATTGTTTTCTTATTTTATTTCTGCCCACTGCCATTGGTTCTTCTACTTAAAATATATTATATTCCAAATTTTACTTTATGTATGTTTTGTTTATTTGTGATTTCTATTAGGATTGTTGGTATATTTTGTATGTATTCATTTAAAGGTACAAATAAAGATGACTATTATATTTCAGGTCTAATCTAGTCCAGATTACCTGTCCAACAAATATGTTGCCAGCGACACTCAAGGTCTCAGTGGGGGAGGTTCCCATCGTTATCTCCAAAACCCATGATATCTGTGTGGACAAAAACATATGGCTTAACAGCACACCAGCACTAAAATACATAATGACATATAAACTATGAAAACAAAAACATGTCCATGAGGAATCTATTTTTGAAAATATATAAGAAAATACTTTACATTTATATTTGTACAATCAGAGTGGGCACAGAAAATACCTTTCAGGCAGTCTTAATTTATCAGCACATTGTACAGTACTGTAAGCCAGTGGTTCCCAAATTAATATCTATTTGGCCACAGACCCCGTTCTGAAAATATTTCGTGCCAGGGATACAGGGAAACATAACTACAACATCAACAACATAAATCTCTTTATGTTGTTAAAATGTTTCAAGCATATTCAAAAGATATTCAAGATCTTTTGAAAGTAACCCATCTTTAAGCTCACAATGTGTCGCGATACAACGTGATGTGAGCTTGTAGATTGTTGGCCGATGTACAGTATATAGGTTTTTAAAGTGGTTAAACTGACAACAACTTTTGCTGGAGACCCCCTGGAGTCCCCTCAAAGGACCTCGTCCCCGTACCCCACTTTGAGAAGCACTGCTGTAAAGACTAAAAGTCCCAGAAGGACATTTCCGTGAATTTTAACTGTACAGTAAACACTACAGTTAGTCATGTGATGCAATACTCTGAAGAAGGAAGTTGCATATGCCGAAATGTTGGTTGTTTCTATTCTCTGTGTCCATAATAACCTTTGTCCATAATAACCTTTGGCTATAATGGGTGTGCAGCTGCACAGAAGACTAGACACTTCATGGAAGAGTTAGCGATGTACCTTCACTATGACCCACTGCATTATCCCAAGAAAGTACAGGACTGACATCACACTGCTGAAGAACACAACGATGGGCAACGCCTGAGGAAGCAAGCAAATGGGAGTTACAAATGGTTAAATTACTGTGTGGATTTTAAACACTTAATTAACCACTTACACGTTGTACATGATCAAATAGCTAAAATAGACGATCTACAAGCTTACAGTTACAACAAAAATAATTGTGTGTGGGTGAATTTTTTGGACACAAAGAGCCATTCACTGCCACTGACCTGGAATGCAAAAATGCCTTCGATCAGCTCATCTCCAAAAACAAACGAAGATCCAGCTTTTGTGTAGTCGAGAAATATCTGAAATCAAAATCCATAAGAGAAATATTAGCTGCACATAATATGTGACATATGCACGTGTGTAATTACATTAAACTACAAATGATTTGGAACTAACCTACAGTGGAAAAGTCTAGAATGATGTTGAGAGTTTATAAGTCTCCAAGTGTATCAGAGTAGAGAACATCTGCTTGTGCATACTGTATGTGCCACTGATTTAACTACTACTGTACACTCAGTCAAACAATAATGGCCTATGGCAGGTAAGGAATTCTTCCAACAAATGCATACCTGCACTTGGTTTCCAAGCCATTTGAAAGCTATGAGTCCTGGCTCTGTTCTTATGACAAAAAGCCCAATGCAAAACTGCAAGCCGAGACCCCAAAACACAGTCCTCCATGACACCTGTGAAAATTCAGAACGGAAACATGACGTGTGCACAACACGCAGCATTACACAACAGACAGAGCATCCATAAATATGAAGCACTTGTTGTTAACCTTAAAGGTGATAGAGACACAAGGCTAATAGATATCGTTGCTGTAGTGTGGAAACCTCATGATGTCCAAAACTGTTATTTAAAAAAATTCTGTAATAACAAAAATGGCAAATCTGCCCAGCTCAAAACGTGGTGCAATGCGACACGTTTTGAGCTTGTAGATCGTCTATTTTAGCTACTTTTGTGTGACACTGTAGTATGGTAAAGTTGGGCATTAATTTAAAATATGGAGATAAGAGTATTCTGCCCGACAGCAACGGTATCCAAAGTCTAAGAAAAACAATGTACAGATAACAGGAGAGATAGCAGACGGGCACGTCAGCAGGAGCAGGAGGAATAGTAATTTATGTCTGGCCTGAGAAGGATTGACTCCTTTTAAAAACCCACCGCTGCCCTGTGCACTGAGAAGATGAACATAACCAGGATGAACGCACAGACACCTGCAAATGAGATGAGCTGTTGAGGGCGTTTACTTGTGTCTATCACGAGCCAGGCCACCAACCCGGCAACGGCCACCAGGATAAACACCCTAGAGAGCACAACATCATGACAATTACACAATTACAATTTCTTAAGATATTCATATCCAGACTGACTTTACAAAAAGTGTATATTGATACATGCAATAACACTGTCAACTCAGCTCCCTACCATTTGAAACCTGTGCATATACGGTATAGGTCTCTATTATATTTATCTACGATACCATATTGTTATTACTCACCATTTAATCCAGCTCAGATTAGACTTGAAGCATTTTACTGCAGGTTTGAAACACCGGCTAATGCTTTCCCCTTTGTATTCCTTTACAAGGTTGTAGGCAGTGGACGCAACTGCCACACTGGTTAAAACTACAAGGGCAACGGCCCTCTGGAAGTCCATTACACAGGCTGTGATGAAGTACGCCACATAACCTGCAGCAGATACACAAACGTGCTTGGTTACAAATGAGTACAACATAATCAGGAATGATGCCATGAACAATGCCTGAGCAATCTTACAGAAACCTTTATGATTTCATGCTGTTTACGTTGTTCATCTATTCTGCCTTGTTTGTTTCCTTGTCTTAGTCAGTTGATACAGGTTTGTGTGAAGCAAAAATAAAACCAAATGAATGCAGTAAGAGTATGACATATGAAAACATATACTGTACCTGCTCCAAGTATGCCCAGCACAATGTGTTTGAAGGTGTTTGAGTGTTTCTTAACAAAATCCTCTGTGGCCGTAAGCGGCTTGGAAATCTTGCTGTAGTGCAGATCAAATCAGGAGTTAGTGCACTGCACACTACACAACAAACATTCATTGTTATATAGAAAATCTAAATTCTCTTTTTGATTACTTTCCTTACTTTCCCTTTTAAACTGTTCACTTTAATTGAAATTTACCCTACCGATTGCACATATTGTAGTTGTAGTTGTAATTTATTATTGCTCTTTTTACACATGAACATGTCATCTTAACAGTATGCAATATTGTGGTACAAGGAATAACTTATTTTAATTCACAATGCAAACTTATAACACCACATTACATTTTCTTTTTGCACTATAATGCATACAAGTAGGCTACTGTCACAGATTTGTGCTGTACTCAATTCATTTACACAATTACAATCCAAAAGAAAACAAACCTCTTGTATGATTCCAGCCTGTTGCGAGTTTCCTCCTCTTTGATACTGCCAGGAATACTTGTATCATAGATACCTGTATCATCCCCCTGAGAAAACAAATGGCAATTATATTCTAACAATCACAATTTAACATGTAAATTACCAGTAAATACATACCTGTATTTCAAAAGCCTGATTGTCCACACCATTTCCATTGGCATGGTTCACAGCTTTGAGCTCGGTACCGTTGGCTTCCGCTGAAACACAGTCAACGAGTCAGTGTTTACTAATACGTACAAGCTTGGAAAGTGACCATGTCAGCTACCACAACTTGGAATAACAAGCGAGTAAGAAGTTGTGTTTGTATTTCCTCAGTGAAAAAAACTGTAAAATAATTCCACACTGTCCTTGTGCATATCTTGTGAAGAATGGTACACAGAAAAACTAAACAAGTTCAAAACTAAAACAGAAGCAGTGTGTTAAGAAAACCAGAGCTAATAGCTTACTCATTGTGCGTCTTCTAACCCATGCAGCACAAATGCTGTGTTGTAAACTTCTGTGGGGGAAAATATACTCTGCCCTCCATATAAGATCTTATCATTAATTAACAGACATGTTACGTGCTGCACTGATCAATTTCTTAGGAAGTGCTGGACACAAGGATGTGATAATGTCTTGATAAGGATTATGTCATAAACTGTAACAGCAATATTTTAGTTGTGACGTTCCAAAATAACAGATAGAAGTTGATTAATCATAGCTGACTTTGAGCTTTATCAAGCACTACGTGTCTAGCACACCCTGTGAGTTAAAAAAAGACAATCTATTCATCCTCATGAACAGGTTCATTGGTGGGGTCTATTATATTAGGTAGTCAATGAACATGCCTCAGAAGATTATTGTGTAAACAAAGTCATAATACTAATGAAAGCTGCTAGCATGCAGTTTTCCACAACTAATCAGTTGATTGCAAGGTGCTATTTACTTTGTGTACACAAGATGACAACATTGTGCAATATGAATTTTATAATTAATCCCATTGACAATCACACATTTTGTTAGTTGAGACACAACTTCTCTAAATCATTACCCAAGTATTGACTAAACAGAGGCATGTAGTTGACTATTTGTTACACTAATGCTTTGGATAAAGAGCAGTGTTGCACTGTTTATTGACTTATCCAAGGCCTTTGATTCAGTAGACCACATTTTACTTTTGGTTTTGATGATAAGTCCTGTAACTGATAATAACACTCAGCCCTGAGTTTGCAATCACCACACCCATTCACAATATTACTTCGTTTTAAACATTCCCACTGTTCGTTCTGAGCTGGGTCTGAAAGGGACTGCGTTTCATTACTATGCCCCTCACATGTGGAACTGTCTACCGTCAGTTTTATAATTGGATAACTTAATTTAACTTGCTCGCTTTAAACAGCTATAGTGAAAAACATTCTGAGATCTGTCTGTACTTGCATGCTATATTTACTGTAACATCATTGGAAAAGAGAGCTTGCTCTCAACTGACAATCCTGAATAAATAAGAGTGTGTGGGGGGGGGGGGGATTTAAGTCAAAATTAATCAAAAGTAATCCAAAATTGTGATTTTATGTTTCACAATTATGTTTAATTGGCAATTAATTCAAACATTTTACTTGGTCAGCTGTTGCTCCTTGCCCTGCTCTCTTCACCAGCAGTGATGTCATTACGTGCGCATCCTGCATCAAAAACTCATTCAAGTCACCCAGGGACTCATTCATGTCATGGTCCTGGGGTCCCGGGGATGCGCCTCCATTGAAGTCCATGTTAAAATAATTTACCGCGTCGCGGTAAAAGAAAAAAAAATGTCCACAGACACCCCTATTGTTCATGGGTGAAAGCATCCTACTTTACCCTACGTTAACACAAATAAAATCCACATATGAAAGTCTTAAACAGGCGATAGAAACGTCAATGTTTTGATTCCACCGACGTCCGACGCCATTTTGCGCGCGTAAACTTTATATTGAGGACTCATAAAACTTTTCTGGGACCCATTTGAATGACCACCTGTGGGTCCCGGGACCCATTACATTGAAAACCTTAACATCACTGCACCAGTGCACTATGATTATAACCAGAACATTATACAACCTGCCTCTCCACTCATCTGACATAACAAAATGCTTTATAAACATGCAGTACCAATGTAGTACTCATAATTACTTAAAGCAACAAAGTTGTCACTTTTCGGTAAATCATTGTGATGTTCAATACATCATAATACCCTGTTTGCCTTTTATCAGCACAGCCAATGATAAGTTGTGATGTTCCAAAGAAGTTGATTAATAATAGCTGACTTTTCCTTATAAAGGGCTACGTGTCTAGCACAGCCTGTGAGGGCACAGATAGTGGACACATCCTCAGCAATTTTATTGGTGCATGGGGTTTGCCTCCCAAACACGAGGAGTGGGCTTGTTGCCGGAAGGTTCCCAGTTCGATTCACTGTACAGTTTCAGCTCAACCACCAGTGGTTGTGGTTGTAGTGGGCCCAATCTCACGATGAAAGGGCCCATCTGGAGGAGGTGGAAGGCCTGTCGCAGTGGTGCCAAGAAAGTTGCCTCTTCCTGAACGCCGGAAAGACCAAGGTGATGAGTGCAGAAGCAGAGGACTAAAGGCCTCTCCATACTTCCACCGAAATGTTCGGTGAGTTGTGTTTTCCGACGTGCAAATTTCCGAACTCTCGTTCGGTCCAATGCTTTTCAGAAGTCCCGAGGGATATCATTTTATGGTAGAAAAGGACCTTTTGACCGAAAACGGCGGTTTCGGTTGAAGTATGGAGAGGCCTTTACACGCCCCTCCTGGTAAAAAGGGAACCAGTCACAGAAAACCTGACTCAGAACCTGATGTGATTGTGCACACAGTAGCTGTGGCAAAGGGCAAGGCAATGTCTATGTCAATTCAGGCAGCTGAGGAAAGGTGTCAGAGAAGCTCCTGAAGTTTTTCTGCAGAGCATCCTGACAGGGGTCTGACTGCAGAAGCTGGTGAGGTCAGCCGAGCACACCCAGGGGGCCAGTTGTCCGGATTTAAAATGAAACAAACACAGAACTAAAAGTTCCTATGATAAGACGCTAGTTGCGCTGTTCTGGTACCCAATGGGTTCCCACCGTCCATCACTGCAAGACATACTGTATTGCTATATATCATATTATGATAGCAGGCGCTTGAATAGGGCAAAAATAATTATGAAGGACAAATACCATCGCAGTAACAGACTGTTTATGATGTATGTGCCGTTTACTTCTTCTTTCTACACATTTGACACTGCTGCTAAAGATATACCGTACAATACATTCTACTCTCGCATATTCTGATGCTGTTGCTAAAAGATATAGTACCAGCTTTAAGAGGTTTGTCATACTCACGTTCTACCTGCACTCACATTTTTTAGTACCTTGTTATAGTTGTGTTAGCAACATAAGAAACGTTAACTTGTAAAGCATAGACTCACTAAAATGATATTTAATCGGCAAATCTCTAACCCCTCTGTCAGTGAAGTTTATAACAATATAAAAAGTTCTTCAGCTCACCACAGCTGGTTTTCCCTCTGAAATCCATTATAGTCTGTCAAATATTAATCACATTGGCACGGTTAAACTGGTCTTTCAGTCTGTCCTTGTTGTCCCAACTGGTCTTTCTGATGGTTCACTGGAGGTCAGCGTGAGATTAAAATATATAGTCCTTGTGCTGAGGGTTTGTACGTCATGTACAGTACAATGCAGCGCAATATTCATCATAACATTAATCATCATGACCAATTGTACTTTTGGGAATTAGGTTGAAGTTAAATTTAAATGATTTCCCAATATTTGTTGACACACAATTAGTTACCATGCTAAATCAGTACCTAATTGAGCCATAGTTGACTGACTGTTATAGGATATGAAGTCGGGAAATAACATGTAGGATACAGTACAATGTATTGTACATACTGTATATGCTGCTTAGTGTCTGTTTGCAGGGCTGGTCTGTTACACATAGAAAATTACAAAATAGCGATTTGGGAGGGGCTAGTATTTAGTTTTTTACATTCAGTTCAGTACATTTTATGTTCAGATGAGTGCCTGACATAGATAGGGATCAATAGTGAGCTTGTATGCCACAGCAGTTTCAAATTATGTTTTACAAGGACACGATATTTAGTAGAGCATCAGCTAGTGTCTAATCCATTATTGTTTTTATGATGTCCATCAAATGAATCACAATAGTATTACTCTGTAATTTAAAGTGTATCTAAATGACAGCTGTTTGTTCCACTCATTCTGTCTCAAATCTGTTTATTACACAGAAGTTCACAGACTATCTGCCTGGCCCCGAATTTGGACATGGCATTGGCCAGGAGCACATAAAAACCAATGAGGCTTCAGTCCATCTGGGATAGGATGAGAAATATGAAGTGGGTATTCAGCGATACATTAACAGTTCTTTATTACCTCAGTTACAGATTTTGCTTCATAACATTAAATTTATAAGGCCTTGGTTGACAGACCAAAATACTTTACTTCAATGACTTATTAACCATTGACTCACCATTCTCAACTTAACATATTTAAGAAGACAAATAATACAATATAGGTAGGGATTTGACTAAAATGAAGAATAGGGTATGCCAATCATTTTCATCTGAGGAGATTACATAACAATCAATCTCCATTCCTTTTTAGCTAAGAAGGTGAGGGAATAAAGAGTTTCTTCTTGTTCTGGTTTTGCAACAAAGCATAGGCCTACCAGAGCGATTACATTCTTGTTCTTCTGCTCTAAAGTTCTAGTTCTGACTGAGATGTTGAAATGCCAATATCTCATAATTATGCTCTGAAAACCTGACCCGACTACTATTCATGTGAGTGGATTTTCAAAAAACGTAGCCTAATTCTCGGAAACAGATATTGCGTGTTTTAGTGAAGACACCCATTGTATGGAAATGCATGCTCTGCTGCGTGCTTCGGTCCGCGTGCGCCGTCACGCACAGTCTGTCACTCGTGCAGACGTGCACGCTCTCAGTTGACACAACGGTTGACACGCATGGTGGGGTGAACCACGGCCGGAAGACATGTAACGGCAGCCTACTTGAGTCCATAGCCTGGAGGGATGTCAGCTGGTTGTCAGGCAACTGCGGCGCTGACGTAAGACAACTCCGCCAAAAAGCAGTGGTGTAAAGTGTAAAGTAACTAAGTACATTTACATTTAAGTACAACTATTGTACTTAAGTACCATTTTGACTTTTTTAGGTATTTTATTTGTACTTTACTTGAGTGTTTCCAATTCTCAATACTTTTACTTCTACACCTGGCTCAATGACAACAGACTCTCAATTCACCTAGGCAACTGAATGTATCCTCTTTGGATCTAGTCAGAAACTTAGCCTAGTTGAGAACTTCACAATTAAAGTAGGTGACACTGTGATAGAAAGAAAAAACTACATCTGCTACCTGGGTTGCATCCTGGAGGCTAACCTATCCAGTGAAAAAATGACCACCAAGGTCATCAATAAAGTCAACCAACGAATTCGCTTCTTGCAAAGGGTTGCCCCGCTGATCAATACTAAATCCCGAAAGACACTAGGAGGAGCTACACCCCGCCATTCCGAAACACCGCTATTCCGAACGTTGACTTCTAACCCTAACCCTACCCCTACCCCTAACCCTAACCCTAACCCTTACCCTAACCCTAACCCTAACTAACCCTAACCCTAACCCTACCCCTAACCCTAACCCTAACCCTAACCCTAACCCTGCTTCGGAATAGCGGTGTTTCGGAATGGCGGACTGTTGCCACTACACCTCCAAGATTCCCATGTACCTGACGGGGTCCGCTCACTATCCCGACTATCCGCTGTTCCGACTAGCGTCGACAGGTTAGTTACTTAGCGTTGGCAGGTTAGTTACTTAGCGTCGGCAGGTTAGTTACTTAGCGTTGGCAGGTTAGTTACTCAGCGTCGGCAGGTTAGTTACTTAGCGTCGGCAGGTTAGTTACTGAGGTAAGGTTTACTGAGGTTAGGTTTAGGGTTGGGGGTAGAGTTAGGGTTCGTTTTAGTGTCGGAATACCGGCCCGTCGGCACAAACTACTTCTTAAAGGTCAAGGATGTTCACGACCACAACACCAGAGACAGCTCCACTAATCATCATCAACGTAGATTTAACACTAAACAAGGCTCTAACTCGTTCTCCTGCTACACCATCAACATGTGGAACGCCCTTCCTCAAGCCCTAAAGGAGAGCAAATCCCTAGCCTCCTTCAAAATTGGTATGAAAAGTCACCTTCAGACAGCTGCTACCCGTGACTTGTAAATAGACTAAGCCCCCATGCCCCCCCCCCTTTTTTATTATTCTTTTTTCTGCCTTTGTATTTGATGTTATGTTTTTGAAACTGATATTATCCTAGATAAAGTACTATGTTCTATCCGTCTGTCTTTCAATGTTATATGAGATACTTAAAGTGTGGTTCCTGTGGAAATAAGCCTCGGCTTTCTAGGATCTCCTTTTAGTTGACCTTGTACCAGTGATTTGTACTGTCATGAAACTGTACTTTTTTCTATTGCAAACTTCTAATAAATTCTTCAATCAATCAATCAACTCCATTACATCTCAGAGGCAAATATTGTAGACCTATTTAATTTACTCCTATATGAAAACTAGTTATTAGTTACAAAACACTACTTTTGGTACTTTAAATACATTTTGAAACCAATACTTTTGTACTTTTACACAAGCATATTTTGAATTCACGACTTTTGCTTGTAACAGAGTCAGAGTCTATCTATCTATATTGCAGAGTAGACCTATTGATAAAACATTTGAGTACAGCCCTGCCCTCCCCTCCCCTGCCCCTTCTTTGTACTGTTTTACTGTTTGTTTAGACTTACTGTTTTCTTTTTCTTTTTTTGTTCTTTCATTTTATTTTATTTACATATCTACTGCATAGTACTGTGTTCTATTCGTCTGTCATTCAATGTTATATGAGATACTTAAATGGTTTCCTGTGGAAATAAGCTTAGTCTTTTCTAGGATCTCCTTTTAGTAGACCTTGTACCAGTGAACTGTACCGTCATGAAACTGTACCTTTTCCTATGCAAACTTCTAATAAAGTCTTCCATCACACTGCCATGCCTGCCTGGTACCCTGGTGCCTGACAACCAACTAACCAATCAGAGCACGACTAACTAAACCGTCCCGCCGGCCGATGGGATGTGGGTTTTTTGGAGAAGAAGGGAAGTCAGTACAAGACGACGTCAACGCCTGCACGGCTAAGCTAGCTGTCAACCTTAAACTAGTCCCAATATAGAATTCATTGGAGGTGTCCACTTATAACCGGGTCAGATGGTAAGCGTACAGTATTGCGTCGATTAAAGGCTTCACTAGCTAGCTAATTTCATGACTAATTTTAATGACAACACGTAGCTAAGATTGCTAGCTTGCTCGTCGCTAACATTAGCCACAGGGATAACTACTTGGTACAGCTAGCTAACGTTCCAAAACCAAAACAACTCCACTTGCTCATGTTGCGAGGCCTTGCTTGCAGCTTCTTGGTCGAGATTGTAGCGACACATGTATGCACACTGTCATTAGGCTTGCTAAAGTTAGCAAGGTCACAAACATGATCTGTTTTAGTTACTTGGTGATAGCCTTTGAGAAAATGGCTCGTTTTATGTCATCATCACAGCAACAATCTAAAGAATGTATGGCTGCTGTCATATGTGTAATATGCAATGACAGATTATATTTGTGTGTGTGTGTGTGTGTGTGTGTGTGTGTGTGTGTGTGTGTGTGTGTGTGTGTGTGTGTGTGTGTGTGTGTGTGTCTGTCTGTCCAGGTTTTAGACAGGCCTACCGTCCAAACATGGGTGACATGAAAACCCCAGATTTTGATGATCTTCTGGCTGCCTTTGACATCCCAGATGCCACTGGGTTGGATGCCAAAGAGCCCACCCAGGAGAGTCATGAGGAGACAGAGGGTCAGCTAAAACACAGTGGCATATGCCTGGAAGACGACAGCTTACTGGGTCACCATGCTGTCACTGCAGCAGACGTCCCTGTTGTGAGTGTTATTGTCAAAAACACAAGTCGCCAGGAGTCTCTGGAAGGTTTTGGCGACGGGCTGCATCCAGTCCCACCATTGCAAAATGGATACAGGGGACTGGAGACCTCTGTTGACTCCAGTGAGTCGCCTAACAGTGGCTTTTCCAAATCGTTTGCATCTACACTGAATGGAGACGCGATGGAATCCAGAGAACTGCTCGCAAAGGCACCCATTCAGCATAAACCTGAAGCAACGCCACTCTTTTCACAATCTTTTTCTCAGTTTAGTCCCATCTCTAGTCCTGAATCTGAAGACACTCAGAGTAGTAGAGTTGACAGCTGTCAAAAACAAGAACGACCCTACTTCCCAGATCCTTCCGTTTTGGTGGAACCTTCCTTGTCAGACAATCGGAAAACAATATCTCTCAGCATGTTTGATGGTTGCCCTGAGGAGAGTGACACTTGCAACACCCTGAGCAGTATAACAGAATCCACCAAAACTGAACATACACTGACTGAGGAGCCTTCCGGAAGTTACAACAGTGACAAAGAAGTTTGTCATGACCGTATACTTCCTCCTCCAAATGACCCACACCAAACAACGACAAACTGTGATACAGCTGCTATGCCTGACATGCCCACCCCTCATTCATATGTCAAAACTCAGACATCTTCTTGCCTAGAGGCGCTCGTGGCTCTGAATACTGGACAGGATCACAGTGAGCAAACTAATCTTAGAGAGACATCAGTGGTTCAGAGTGACTCCATAAAGGCCAGTCCCAAGGTGCCTACCGGAATATCACCTCAAAGTCCCAGTAGTCCTCTGCAAGCCGTGAAACGGCCGATGAAACCCTCCGACAGCCCGGGAAGCATCTACAGTGACGTCAGTGCCAGTGGTAAGGCCTCACCCGCAATGGCCTCTGGTTCGCCCCCTGCCATACCCAGGGTCAGAATTAAGACGGTCAAAACCACGTCTGGGCATATCAAGCGCACAGTCACCAGTGTGTTGCCTGATTCAGAGACCGATGAAGATCAGTCAGCCTACGAGTCAGCCTCTCCATCTCAGAGCATGATCAGTGAGGATTCTTACTGCAACATGTCTCCTTGTCAGTCTCAAAATGTGGCTGGTGATATCACTGTTGGAATGCCTGTTAAAGGTGCCCCAGTTAGTACTCCTCCATCAAAGGTTGTACACAGTAATTCAGAGGGACACCCTCTGAAGCCGAATCTAAAGCAATCCCCATCAATATTCCATAGCGCTAGTGGCCCTGTGAATAGATCATTTGCACAGCAATTGGAGAAACCGAAGATAATTCCTTCAGCCCTAACAGGGCAAGCTACGAATACGAACTTCCTTCCCAAAGCAATGCACTTAGCCAACCTAAACCTGGTCCCTCACAGTGTGGCTGCTTCAGTTACGGCACGCTCCACGTCACATCAACCGAGTCAACATGCTCTCTCCTCATCCACAGTGTATAGCACTGTCCCACTGGTGCATCAGGTTAAGACGCCCAGCCCTCATCCAAACACCTCCGTTCCTAACACAGCAGCAGGAACCTTAAACAGACTGTTGAACAATGCCAACCCTGTGCCTACATATGTGCCCAATCTGAATCCTCCTCCAGAGAGCAACATCAGCCTTCCGCCCCGTGGATACTGCTGCCTGGAGTGTGGCGACTCCTTTGGGGTGGAAAGGAGTCTCATACACCACTATGGCAGGAGAAGTGTCCACATTGAAGTAGCATGTACCCATTGTGCAAAGACGCTGGTGTTCTTTAACAAGTGTGCCTTGCTGGGGCATGCCAGGGAGCATAAGAATAAAGGGATGGTGATGCAGTGCACTCAGCTCTTTATGAAACCCATTGCAGAGGAACAAATGTTTGTACCCTTGAGCACAGGATCACTTGTGAATGCGGACATTCGTGTCTTACCATCACCCTCACCTAAAAGCCAACCAGTTATGCCCCTCTATCCAGACAATGTCATCCGGCACCGTCTACGTTGCCTGGAGTGTAACAAGCAAGTATCAGACTACAGAGCACTTGCAGGCCATTACCAGAGGTTGTCAGAAGATCTGGAAGGGCTGGCAAGTAGATATTATATTTTACCTACAGTATATGAAGAAAAAAAAGATACAAAAAGTTGTATGATGGCTATTTCTAATGTAATGTTTTTTTGTGTTTTTGTTCCTTCATTTATCACATCTAGACATGCAAGGTGTGTTCCATGTTATTACCCAATAGGTGTAGTTTCAAAGCCCACCAACGCATTCATGCACACAAGTCTCCTTACTGCTGCCCAGAGTGTGGCGCGCTGAGTCGCTCTGCAGACATACAGAAGCATGTCAAGGAAAACTGTCTCCACTACACACGCAAGGCTTGGTACAAGTAAGTATTTCCATAAGGCTGCCTTAATTACTCATTTAAGAGTGAAACGAGTAATCCATTGACAGACATTTTAGTAAAATTTAGTAAAAAAATACTTGGTTTAGTGATATCGTAAAAATAAAAATGTGTAATATATATTTACAACTTCACCTAAATATGAATGCTTATCTTCCAAAGAAAAAACTATTTCAGGATTTCAATTTGAATTCAGATAACTTGTGATGAGCATTTATTATTTCGTTTTTGAAATGAATAGATGTGCATAGATCAGGGGTTCCCAAACTTTTTTGTCTCAGGGCACCCCATGAATATTCTTTTTAATCCGAGGCACCCCTACATTATAATTTTCACTCCCAGCACCTTATATTTATAGCATATCGTCGTTGTCGGGTGGAAACCTTGTATGTCCAAAACCGTTAGTTTTGTATTTATCATCTATAAAATGTACTAAACTAGTGAAAACAGCCGATCTACAAGCACTTGCTTAGATCTTGCTTGTAGATCGGCTGTTTTAACTAGTTTTGTGCGACAGAGGTTTCTGCCTGACTGTGACGATATCTTAGTGATTATGTTGCGAGGAAAACATTGAGATAATAACCATTTTGGTTAGAACTGACTGAAAATAACTTTGTACTTCAAGTTTAAAATGATACTAAATACTTCCAAATAAATTCCAAATATTATCAAATAATCTCGATCGCGGCACCCCTGGACTGCCGTCGCGGCACCCCAGGGTGCCCCGTCACCCACTTTGAAAAGCCCTGGCATAGATAGATGAATAATCGAAAATATTATGGACAGAAAATAATGACTAGTTGCAGGCAGCCCAAGTGTTGGTGTAGGTCAAGGCCTAAGTGACTGAAGACAAAATGTGACTGAAAAAGCTATTGGCTTTTCTCCCCTGTCTTGCAGGTGTCTTCACTGTGACATGGTTTTTAAGACGGTTCACGGTCAAAAGAATCACATCGAAGAAAAACACTGTGAGGTCTTTTACAAGTGTTCCATCTGTCCAGTTGCCTTCAAATCCTCTGAAAGCTGTGGCACCCATATACAAAATAAGCACGACAATAGCAAAACATCACCTCAGTAAGTTAACCTCTTGAATCAATGGCAGCCCTGTTTAAAGTTTTACCTTTTTCCTTTCGCAATATGTTTGGCACATATAATGACTTTTATTATTTTTCTTTTACTATTTTATTGTTTTTCGCTGTCTTTCAGGTTAATCTTTAAGTGCTCATGCGAGACAGTGTTCAAGAAAAAGCAGTTATTCTTTCAGCACTTCCATCAGAGTGCCAGCAAGCGAGCTACTTGTGTATTCAAGTGTCCAGACTCAGAGTGCACTTCAGTTTTCCCCCAAAAGCAGGTGTTGATGCAGCACTTCAAGGTTGGTCTTGACTTGCTTGTCTTTTTTTCTTGAGATACGATTCGAGATATGATCAGCCTCTGAGCAAATAGTGATGTATTTCCGCATTATTCTGATATAATCTTTTCAGAAATATTAACAACAATAATGGATTCATTCATTCATTGATTTTATATGAATTGCAAATACTCTAAAACATACATTCAAAACACGGCAGTTCCTTGAAAAATGCAAGGTTGGTGTGACCAATAAGAAAAGCAAGGTCTGCACACTGGATTATGCTCCAAAGGTTCCTTACACCATGGAGGTGACGTTTTGAGCCTCACAGCTCTTCATGGGCACTTCTTCTTAAATTTTATTTTGGTGTGACCGATAAGAAATAAAGAGTGAAGTTAGGTCTTCCCCCCAACAAGGTCCAGTTTGGTACGATAATTCCCACTTATTTTGAACAAGTGCCACTACAAAAAAGCTTGAAATGGCAGTGCAGTTTTCATCATCCATGTACAAATCTACTATTAGTACTTGAAAGTACAGTATATTGTTCTCACGTTTTGCACATACATACAGTAGATATGGGTACCTATGTATGTGTACTCGTCTTCTTTGTGCACTCTTTCTTATTGCACACACTATTACTTACTTTTTGTTTGTGAAACTGCAAACATTTTTCTACTCAGGCATTAATAAAGTTTTGTATCAAATCTTAAAAACGCATAACAAGTACAACAGTAATTATTTTCTCTGTTCGTCTGTGCTGACTGATGTCAATTTTACAGACTGTGCATGGTGGTATCTTCAAAAGGGAGGCGGAAAAGAACGGTAATCAGACGGAGAGGACGACTCAGCACCAGGAGACAGTATCCACAGTCCAGCAGCCCAATATTCCCAGCACAGCTAAACGCACCGACACTAACAGAAAGAGAGCAGAGCAGGACCGCAAACCCAGTCAGAAGCCTGCTGGCTGGACCTGTGGCGAGTGTCTCCAGACATTCCCTGAGCGAGACTCCTATATTTCTCACATGAAAAGTGACCATGGAAGGGTGAGCAGTTATGGGTTCTCCATGATGTTTTATTAAAAACATTTTTGTCGGGAGTGTGTTTTATATATTTTACTGAAGACCTAGAATTTAGGTATTTAGCAGATGCTCTTAATTCAAAGCAAGGCAATCAATCCATCAACATCAATACATCAAATGCATAGAAATGTTAATCTAAGAAAAACCTTCACTTATTTGTATTGGAGTAGTTGATGAACTCTTAAGGCATGTGCACAAAATGTACCATATTCACACAATCACATGGCAGCCATTTTAATTTGCGTGTTTTTCAACCCTCTAAATGAAGAAGAGCAAAATGGCCACTGTGTGAATAAAAATGATCAATTATTTTTATATTGTTATGCTAAAGTTTCGATCTTGGCATCAGCTCGTGGCATATTTTTCTATATAGAATCTGTGAAGCCAACTGTGTATTTATATATATATATATTTTACAGTCCATGAAGAGGTATCCGTGTCGACAGTGCGAAAGGTCTTTCAACTCTTCGACCAGTTTGAGAAGGCACATACGCAACGACCATGATGAGGTTAAGAAGAAAACGTACTCTTGTTGGTAAGACTTTATTTAATAAAATATGCAGTCTTGTCATTCTTTAAATCATTTTACAAAAATGTGTTATTTATTATTCTGATGTGGTGTGCTTTTCATTCCCAAGGTATTGCACAGATACGAAGACCGTGTTCAACACAGGTGTGATGTTGAAGAACCACATAAGTCTAATGCACGGCATCAAAAACCCTGATTTAAGCTTAATGCCAAAAACACCTATACAGGAATCCAACGTCTTGAGAGAGGTGATTTATTTTCTTATTTATATATTTCATTTATCTGTACTACATAGAAAACAACATGCATTATTACAGTAACCAGAAAACAACACGCATAATTACGGTGACCACAAGGAAAATGCATGTTATCAGTATTTGTTGTCATTCTCAAACGGTGGCTTGTTTGTTTGTTCTAACAGGGACTGGGCACCAAAAGACCTGCCGCAGACACCCAGAGCGAGAGGCAAGACTCTGCCGTCAGTCGAGACGTTTCGTCGGCCAAGCGTCCGAAGGCTTCGTTTCGCTGTTCAAAGTGTGGCTTCACCACAGAGGACGGCACTCAGTTCCAGGAGCACATACCTCAGCATAAGACCGACGAGAACACTCCCCAGTGCCTTCACTGTGGATTATGCTTCACATCCCCAACATCGCTCAACAGGCACCTTTACATCGTACACAAGGTGAAAGAGCCCGAGGGAGACGAGAAGCCCCGGTCCTCCGTGGCGGAACCGGAGCTTAGAGGGGAGGTGCAACGTGCTAGATCATCTGAGGCTGGTGCAGTGAATGAATCACTACAGCGGTGCTCAGACGATGCACGTCAGACAGAAGAGAAATCGTCAGGACCACACTGTGATGGCACCTTGGACTGTCATTTGAAACCCAGCTCAAAAGCTCAAACACAGGAAGTCTGACTCCAGTAGGCAAATCAAACATCTCTAAAGCTGCTTCAGTATCTCCCATCTTTTTTAGTTTTTTTGAATTTTTTTATTAAAGTGTATGTGATGACGACATACAATCCTCGCTTTGAAGCAGTACTTGTGATGTTTTGGGCTCAATTGATGCCAGATGTCATGATTGAAATACACTCCTAAATTTACTGAAATGCAGTATTTTTGAGAAGATAAGATGTTCATATTTTCACATATTTCTTTTGAATAGCTCCTGCATGTTGGTATTATATAGACTATATCTGTCGAAGAGCCTTTGGGACACACTCACAATCTTAGAACCATAGATCTTTAGTAGTATTTTCTAATTGTTGCATCCACCCAAACAAGATACTCAGGAATGTCTTAATCTTTGGTCAGGCCTAGTATTGACTGAATGACTGTAATAGAAGGGAGGAGGTGGATTTTACCGATGTTATTAACAGCCATCCAATTAGTGTACATTCGTGTTAAAGCATTATTTATTGCAACACAGAATATTAATACCTGAAAAATGTATACCTGAATGAAATTCAGGTTGCCGAATGCAATACCAATGAAGTACAAATGTATTGCACCCATAAGCATTTCTAATATATTTATATACATACACACATTTATGGTCAGCATTTAAACAAAATGTGGTATATTTCAGTATCCAAAACACATAGTTTTACATTCATATAAAACAGTTAACAAAAAAAAGCCATCCAATGTTTGTTTTTTTGAATTACATAACCTTAATTTGAATCCTTTCACAATTCATTTTTATTTTACTTATCTAAAATGTGTTTCTATCATGTGGTTATTGTAAATGTATAGACTTTGGTTACTTGTCATCCTAGAGCCGGTGTAATTTGAGTGTTCTGTGGAAACATTAGATGATGCAGAGGTATTGGAAGTGGGGCACAGTGGTGATTGAGAATACCTCCGAATAGTGTGTTGTTCAAGCAAGTGAAAGGACATTATCGAGATCAGATCAGGGTACTTTAATTTAGTTTTTTATGAATCCGGAGCAGGTGTTATATGAAGTGTGTAAGTGAAGGTCGATGACATGTTTGAATGCATGTTTTAGAAACCAGAGCCTGTATTTATGAAGTCTTTTAAGAAAATGGGAAACACTGGTTAGGTTATACAGTCGTACAAGGACTGTATACATGTGAATTTAGACTCTAGAGGACTCTGGTCAGCACTTGTGTTCTAGGGTGCTTTACAAATGCAGGCCCTGGTTTGTATGGCAGTCTGTCGTGTTTGGGATTTTGGGCTTTTCCTACCTCCGCAGTCAATGGCCGTAATTGTTATACTTGATGTGGCTTTGGGGAGGCAGGTTAATTCAGTGCAATGTAAGGGGGAAAAAGGTTTATAATGTATATTATATCCCACATTGAATTTCATAAATTATTTTGGGGATGATATTAATATATGGTCATATTGACTTGATTATCAAGTGAACTTTCTATTTAAGTGCTATATGAGCGGTTTATTTGTCTGTAATCCTAAGCATCTGTCCTTAAATCACCATATGGCCACTGAAAAGTGCAGAGGCCAAAATGAAATGTAATTTTCACAACACGTTTCTTGTTTTATAATGCTTGTTGAGACTTTGTACTTTTGATACTGTGTACAGTAAGAATAGTAAATTAATCTGTGTACATACATTAGCTTATGATTGATTTGCAGCATTTTATAAAGCCCTCACCTATTCAGCATGCAGTGGCCTTTGTGCCTTGCTGTTATGTTTACTTCAAATACAAAATAAATTGGTGCAATTAATGGTACTCTCCTTGTCTTCAGTTTCAAATCTTACATCAATCGTCTCAAATGCCAGGGAACCACATGATGCCAAAGCAGGATTATTATTCTTTTGTAGAGATGGCTTTTTTTATAAATCCTTTGAAGTGGCCAACGCTGGTTACAATGTTACACTCTTATAACATCATCACATAAGGGACCAACCACTGGTGGGTGATTTCATCCAATTAGAATATTAAGCCCATCCCCCCTCTGTATAACAGCCAGTCTCCGGAGCAGCAGAAGTGCATAGAGATTGAAATCCTGGAGGGATTCACCAGCATCTAATTGAATAATACATAGAGTATAAGGGATGAGTGCAACATTGCCAGGAATTTGCAGAACTGGATTTCTGTCTTATTTCATTCTAATCTCATACGTTGCTATGACGTCTTCAATGAGTCTAGATTTAACAGAACTCGGAAACAAAGTTTCAAAGATCAAGGTGAACCCGAGGGGAAATCTATGGGCAACAGGTAAAGTCACTTATTCATAGATTACAGTATATTTTTTCTATATATTTATCATCTAATTATTCACTTTGAAATGATGTGTTTTGTTCTGTTAGGTCACTTCATGGGCAAGAAAAGTGTTGTGGACAGCAGCACTGTTTTGGAGTCCTTGTTGGGAAATGATGATCTAGTCAGTAAAGTGGAAGCTGTCCTCCCATCACATAATGCAGAGGACCTGAGGGAGAGGATCTTTGAGCTGTTAAGAATTGCTCTACATGCTCAACACAAACAGGACTGGGACATGTTAGTATACTTTATTATAATTTATATAATTTATTTATAATAATATACAATTTATAAAGATAATATATATGTGTGTTTTTGTGTGTACTCAGGCATATCAACTATTTTATATTATATTTTCTCTTACAGCAATCAGGATCCTGCATGAAGATAATTGAACAAGTTGATTATTGTATTTTATTTTTATTTATGTTTAAGCCCTTGAGATGTAGCATCTCGTTTTCGAGGGCTCCTCAATATGTATTTAGTGAAAATCTAAGCTGAAATAAGTTCAGGCAATAACTTATTCTTTATTTTTAAATGTAGCATATTTTTGTCAGTGGTGGCATTTTTTATAAATTAAAATAAAAAAATATGTAATTATTACATTAAAAAAGATTATCATCATGAAAGATTAGTCTGTGTCTATGTGCAGGGCTTTGCTGAAAATAACACTTATGTTCAACTATTACCCTGGGTAAATAAAGAACAAACAAAAAATGGTCCAGTAGGCACTGCTTTGAGGTTTGATGTCTGATGTTTGTGGTTCATTTATAATTAGAGTTTTGTAATAAATTGGTACAGAAAGCTATGCCTACTCTCAATTATCTCTCGCTTATTTTGCTGCTTTTGGACTCATTTATTACAACATGCTGTATATCAAAAGTACCGATGCAATAAAATGATTTGCCTAGATAGTGCATGAGAATTGTACAAATATTTTAGTACAATTATACACTGACTCCTTATGATTAACTAAATAACTAAATATTTTGCGATCGGGGTCTGTGGCCAAATACATATCATTTTGGGGGTCCTTACATGAAAAGGTTTGAGCACCACTGACATAGAAATAAATTGTCATGATTTTTCAGCTGTGAGCTTGTATATCTGCTATTTTTCAATAGTTAAAAGTACCCAGGGCCCAGAATTTGGTACGACACCCCTGGGTGAAGTGCTCTTTTAATATTTAAAGCCACACGGGTTCTAAGGCTACATCAATGAAACCTTATGACAAGCATCATCATATAAATACTTGATGATAATTTGTTTGGTATAATTGGTGCACAGCCCCCCTTTCATTACGTCATACTGAAATGTAAAAGTATATTACTCCAGGTTACCATAGTGAAGCGTCTCTCCATCAACTACTATGATACAAATCGAATAACACTTAAAAGCAATGAATGCGACTTGGTTATCCATGTATTTGTAAGATAAATGAAGGGCAGAAGAATTTATTAACTTTGAACAGAACACAGACAGAAAAGTTAGTTAGAACAAGGGTCTTCAACAGGGGGTCCGGGACCCCTAGGGGGTCCCCAGAGTTACTACAGGGGGTCCTCCAAATCTTTGTGTGATAGGAACCTTTTTTTCTCCTTTTTTATATTGACCTTGAACCCTAGCGTCCATATTCTGAGAACTTTAGCCAAAAATAGCAGATATAAAAGCTCACAACGCCTCGCGCTGCGAGGCGTTGTGAGCTTGTAGATCGGCTATTTTTGGCAAAGAGGTTTGGTGTAGAGGGGAAAAAGAGCAGTCTAAGTACAGAGTGAAAGGTCAAGTTTATTAAGTATTGACAGTTCAAGTGGTTAAATATCTGAAAACACAAATTGCCATGAATCCAAAATACACTGACGATTGTTCTGTCAAACAATGAAACTATATGGAATCTATGAACAGGTTGTGGGGGTCCCTGCTTCATCTCTCTCTCAACTAAGGGGTCCTTGGCCTGAAAACGTTGAAGACCCCTGGTTTAGAAGAACATCGTTTACACAGGTAAAGCAGTTGTTCATGTGACACTGCTGCAGGACACAAGTCACAAGATCAAAGAGTCTGAACAGCCTTCTGCAGCATGTGTGTAAAAATACAAACACACCGTAGCGTTTAAATCACAAGTTTGGTATTGTCAGATTAATGCACTGACCCATCACAAAGATAGTGATGCAGTATGTACCACACAAGCCCACAGTAAAGGGAGGGTTGGTATATACAAACCCATTGTACATTTTCGATAACGTTTTTCATTTATTTGTAATCATTTTTTATTGTATTTAATTTTTCACATTTTCCCCAAAAATGATTAAAAATAAAAGAAAGAGTTATCAAAAAAACACGGCCAGCTCACATTTTAGGAGGCCGTCAGGAGTCACCAGAAAAAAAGAACAGTGTTTTTGATGAATCTATCATGGTTAAAATGGAGTTTTAAGTTGCAATGGTTTTGGAAGGGTCTGATAAAATGAATCTCTGATAAAATGAATCAAATGTCTAAATACTGAATCAAGCAACTCAAAATCTATCCAGTGTGTTCACAAAAGCCTGATTAGATGATAAAATTACCAAAAGTTTTATGAAAGTGAAATATCCCTTTGACCTTGGTGTCCATGGTGCCTCCCTTCATGTGATATTTTCAGTAAGCCACTTGTAGCTTAATATACAGTAGCTTGACTGATAAGAGAACTAAAATGTAACTGGGAAGCCGATGTGCATATCAGTGTTTGGCATCGAACAAAAGTAAAATTGCATCTGTATGTATAAAATTAATAAACATGTTTAAATATAGGCTATATAATATTGCAGGCAAATGTCAATGCACAGAAGATGAGTGTTCCTGGAGCTGTCATTGCAGTTCCAGCTAAGAGTATCTTGGCTTGCATGTATTTTTATCACATGTGCACACTAAAGGTGTCTTTTATATTATCATTCTAAAATATCATTTTATCATTGATTGTCACATTACATAAGCTACACCTTATTTGTAGGCCTATTTCGAAGTCAAGGCAGGCAATATCCCACTTTCAGTGAGAAGGCAAAGCATGCTATAACTGAAGACCAGACCGACTAGCAGTGAGAGTAGATAAGCACACGTGCATCAAAGGTGCACATTCCTATTTTAATTGAATTCATTTGAAGGCAAGTGTCCTGATAGATATTGCCAGTCAGTGCAATACGACAGTGTATTTGGAATAGAATAAGTGTTGAATGAGAGCTGATATGCTTTAGGCTACAGCCACACTACTATATTTTCATTTAAAAACAAATCTGAAAATGAAAACACATCCATGCATAGACACACAAACATCAGGTGAAATAATCTCCGTCCATCCTGCAGCCCTAAAAACACATATTACATTTGACAGTCATTTGACAACAATGCAGTTGGCAAAAAAGAAAAATACAATTAAAGAATATTTCCCTTTTCTGTTAATATCGTCTGTCGATTTAGCGGTTAGTTGAACTGTTTAGGCAACACAAGGCAGTGGCCTGCTTAAAGAAGCTAGTAAGTATAGGCTTGTCTCTAAACAGATATAGCAGTGTTTATAATCTTCACCAATAAGAACAAAACTATTTCACAAGAAAGAGAAAAAAAAAATACTTTAACTTGAATTTCAATTCTTCCCTTTCAAAATAGACCCCATGCAACATTTATATTCCATCACTTTATTGGTTTATTTGGGTACAAGAGCACTATGATGTCTTCTCAGAGCAGATTGCATAATGCTCCCATGGAGAGTGAAATTACCCAATCCAAATATACTCCAGAGAGGAGGCGTGAACAATTAGACAGGTGCACACATTATGCAATCACGAAGGGAATCAATAAATCAGGCATCATCAATACTGAGTAGCCTAGTCTCTTGACAGAACGGAAAAAGAAGGGAACATTTGAAGAAAACAAAGGTACTATTGTAAGTTATAAACAAATCAAACATCTTCATAGAGTCAAGATCAGGGCCGTCACAAGGGAGTGAAAAGTGGGACTGAGTTACTAGGGCCCAAGGTGGAGGAGGTCTTAATTATTTTATACTTTAGCTATTGAAAAATAGCAGATATAATGTGTGCAAATCTTTGAATATAATGTATTTTTTAAGCAGACTTTTGTAACTCAAATTTTGCTACTGGGGGGTCCCTCCCTGGAACTAAATATTTTGAGATGGGGGTCAGTGGCAAATTCATTTCATTTTGGGGGTCCTTCACATGAAGAAGTTTGAGCACCACTGACATAGAAACATAGGTTTTTCAAGGATATAAAATATTCAAAGGCTTGCACACATTTTCACTATTTTTCAAAAATAGCAGATCTACAAGCTCGCAGCACGGCACTCAGTGCCGCACTGTGAGCTTGTATATCTGCTATTTTTCAATAAGTTAAGTACCCAGGGACCAGAATTTGGTGCGACACCCCTGGTCAAGATTGACCATCAGTACACAACATCTGGGTAGCAAGGCAACATAAGAGACAAATAGTCAGACTAAGTCATGACATGAAAAATAATGAATAATAAAAGATATACCAACTCCTCATAAACATCAAAGCATATATTAAAACCTGCAAAACATATTTGCAGGTTTAAGATCCAGAGAGCCCTCTCTTTTTATTGGGGTAGTCTCTGATTCTATTTAGTGGGGTGTTGACCTTTGGGAACCTTAAATATGCAAGGAAAAGGTTGCACATTCTGGGTCCATATATTGACGTTTGGGCCCATAGGTCTTCCTCAGAATCAACACGTATTCTGATTCTGTCATACACTGACTTCATGGCTGTACTGATAGCTTAATGACTTGCTGATTTCTTAGTGCACCTGCCTGCACTTCTTCACGCCTCCATTCTGGGGTATATTTGGATAGTGTAATTTCATTCTCCACATGTTCCGAAGAATGTCTTGTACCGAAAGCTCCAGTGATTCTCATCAGTCCGACGTCTCATCACTCCCATTCTTATTCTTTTTCTATAAAACATTTTGGCATGCAGATTTGCCTTAATACCATAATACAATACAATACAATACAATACAATACAATACAATACAAACAATAAGAAGAAAGTAAAATAGTTACAGGATATGTAAGAGCTGTGTCCAAATTGAGGCAGTGTTATTACCCAAGATTATATGTCATATAATCTTTCCTACCTCCATAGGCAATGGCATTGATTGATGTGGCAGAGTGGCAGATTAATCAGTGATAGGTAAAACATGTAAAATGAAAGAATTACTAAAATGTGCATATATATATATAACACATTCAATTGCAATGCCAAAATAATTTGGCAGTGGTATTGGGAATTTGGCAATTTGGGAATGATATTAATACATGGTCAAATTGACTTAACAAGCAACTGAAAATTCTATTTAAGTGCTATATGAGTGGTGGATTTCAGGTGTCGCTCTCCATTCCGACATGTCGCCACTCCGAAATTGACAGGGTTAGTGTCGGAATGGAGACATGTCGGAAAGGAGACATGTCGGAGTGGCGGGGTGTAACCGTGGATTTCTCTGTAATCCTCTGTAGCAACTGTGAAAAATATAGAGATGCATAAATGGAATGTAATTCTTTGCCTGGTTTCTAATTTTATAGGCTGCTGGCTGAGAGACATGTTTGATACTGCACAGTAAGAACAGTAAAATAATCTCTTTACAAACATTAACTTATGATCCATTGATTTGCAGTATTTCTATTCAGCATACAATGGCTTGTGCCTTGCTGTAAACAATGTTTACTTTAAATATTCAATATTCTTGAAATGAATGGTGCTCTCCTTGACTTAAGTCTGAAATGTTAGATGCACAGAACCACATGATGTCAAAGCTAAGCTATTCATCTCTTTGCAGAGATGACATTTGTGCATGAGACTGCAGATGAATGCTTTGAAGTGGCCACAGCAGGTTAAAATGGTACCACATCATCACATAAGGGACCAACCACTGGTGGGTGATTTTATCCTATTAGAATATCAAGCCCATCCCCTCTCTGTATAACTGCCAGGCTCTGGAGTAGCAGAAGTGCATAGAGATTGAAATCCTGGAGGGATTCACCAGCATCTAATTGAATAATACATACAAGGAATATCTACAAGGAACAGACAACACCCGGAAGTTGGCACGCCGGGTGGCCACTTTTGGGTGGCGGAAGTGACGAAGTGCTCATAGACGCTAATGTTAATTTTGGGTGGCCAAAGTGTCATGGCGGCGTCCCATGGAGCCTGAAATGACGAAAATGACGTTGGTGTCCGTTCCTTCTTTGATCTTCCTTGAATACATACAGGATATAGGATGCGTGGAACATTGCCAGGGATTTGCAGAACTGGATTTCTGTCTTCTTTCATTCTAATCTCATACATTGCTATGACGTCTTCAATGACTCTAGATTTAACAGAACTCAGAAATAAAGTTTCAAAGATCAAGGTGAACCCGAGGGGAAATCTATGGGCAACAGGTAATTGTATTCTTCTTTCTTTCTTTCTTTCTTTCTTTCTTTCTTTCTTTCAGCATATTGTTATGTTTCTTCTAATTGTTCACATTGAAATTATCTGCTTTGTTCTGTAAGGTCACTTCATGGGCAAGAAAAGTGTTGTGGACAGCAGCACTGTTTTGGAGTCCTTGTTGGGAAATGTTGATCTAGTCAGTAAAGTGGAAGCTGTCCTCCCATCACATAATGCAGAGGACCTGAGGGAGATGATCTTTGAGCTGTTAAAAATTGCTCTACATGCTCAACACAAACAGGACTGGGACATGTTAGTATAATTTATTATAATTTATATTAATGTCATATACAATTTAGTATATACAGTATAATCAATTTTATCTGACTTTAAGTATGTGTGATTGTAGGTGTATGTCTGTATGTACTGGAGCATGTGTGTATTTTATATTATGTTTTTCTTTTCTTTTCTTACAGCAAACAGGATCCTGACTGAAGATTGTTTGAACTAGTTGATGATTGTAACAATAAGTCTCAGAAAAGAAAGACATTCCTATCCATTTTGTGAAACATGTAAACTGATAAGTTATTACATTTTATTTCTGTTAGTAGCCATTGCTTTGAGATTCAATATCATGTTGAAGTGTATGTAGATCTAAGTTATGTCATGTAGCTAATAAATGAATACAGAAAGCTATAGCCTACTTGTCTCAACAATTTTCTTTTTTTTGACAATTTCCCCTGTTTTTAGACACATTTATCACAACATAATATCCAAGGTATCAAAGTAATAGTTTAAATATTCTGACTAGGGAGTGCACTCCCCAACAAAATGAAGAACACTGTTTAGCTATATATATTATCATATTTTTGGTCGGCTATTCGAATAATGACAAATCTTGATAAATGTTGAAGGGGTTTTTCACAAAATATTTTCTAATGAGGCTAACCCTAACCCTATACTCACAAAGGGGAAAAATGTCAGAGGGAGTTTTCCATTTTGTATCATTATTTGAATTAAATTAAGATCTTGTCATTTTTTAAATGCATTTACACCTGTTTAGGAGGGTCAATAAGGATGATATTATAATGTCGGCTTCATTAAATTACATAAAAGGTAAATATTTATGAATCTCAAGTACTCTCTCAAACTGAAAAATTTCTTTCTTATTTCTATGGGATGCTTGACATAAAAATGATAATGATCACCATGATAAACTGTACAAGTATTCCAACTTGTGACACCGCCCCTTTTAAAACGTCATCCTGAAATGATTACTTCCGAGTTAAATAACAACATCCTCCGCATTAAAACCCAAACCGGAAGAAAAAGTTAAAAATAACAACATGCTTGCTTGCTCAAATGCTCACTTGCTCACTCAGATTGGAATCTTCTGTTTGATCAGGATCTAATATTAATACTTGAAAGCAACTATGCCACTCATCGTGATGTGTGGTTATCCCTGTAGTGGTAAAACACGACGGGCAGAAGAATTAAAGGGCTACTTTGAACAGAACACAGACAGAAAGGTTCACGTTGTGGGCGATGGGACGATGGGCGTGGAGAAGAACACCGTTTATGCCGGTAAACGTCTCATGTCATTAACCACAAATTGCAACACTAGATTTTTTGTAATCGGTTGATATCTGATTGTATTTAACGACGTCAAACTCACCAATTTTGCGGCTCTATGGAAAGCTTGATTTATGCTCTTTCTATCATCTATCATTCATCATCTATTTCAATCATAGCAAAGTGTTTGTTTCAGTGGGAAGTCACTCAATGGTCCTTGGTTCCTGGTTCTAAATGTCACATATGTAGGAGGTAGCGGGACGTTGCGTTTTCTGTCAAGATTCCAGAACCGTTATAGAATACGAGCGCTTCCAAAGTTAAACAAAAACATGTCTGCTTACTCTGCTCGGATTTATTGACAGAAAGTAACTCATAACATGTCTACGGTGGATTTGTATGAAACAAACACTTTGCAGATAGAAAGAGGATACTTCAAGCTTTCAATAGCCCCATTATTTGTGAGTTTGACGTCGTTTAATACAATCAGATGGCAAAAAAACTGTTTTGATGCATTGGCTGCATATGGGATTAAACCGATTAAAACATAGGCTATCTAGTGTTGAAATTTGCGGCTATCGTGAACTTAAATTCTTTATCACACAGTTTACGCTGCTGTCTTTGACCAAACCAATAATATACTTCACAAATCGAAGATCTTTTAAAAATGTGGAAATGTGTTTTATCTGACCAAGAGTAGCCTATTATTGAGGGTCTTATTATCTGTTTCAGATTCACAAAAGGAAAAAAATGTCAGAGGGAGTTTAAAAGCTGAAGTAGAGAGGTGGGGTTTTCAATTTTTGTAACATTATTTGAATTAGATTAAGATGCATGCATGTTCATTACTTTTTTTTAATGCATTTATTCTTTGTTCCAAACACCTGTTTAGGAGGGTCAACAAGGATGACATCGTAATTTTGGATTCATTAAATTACATAAAAGGTAAACATTCATGATGAATCTCATGTACTCTCTCAAGCTGCATTTATTGAATGCATTGAGCTTTCTTTGCATCTTTACCGTTGAACTTCATGTACCCTGCAGGTTACAGATATGAGCTTTTCTGTATCATCAAACACACACAGACGCCTCACTGCCTGGTAGGTACAAACGAGAAAATGTTGTAGCAGACTTGCTTTAAAACGGGTTGGTTTTTTGTAGTTTTGCCAAATGCACTAGCTATTTCAATTAAATAAAGCCAAGACATTATTTTTCACGAAGGTGTACAGTTTGACCTCTGCTGAAGTGAGTTCAGAATGGAATGCCACCAGGGATCCTGCTGAGCAGTTTACCCAGGAGATGTAAGTGACAAGGCACAACAAAGTTCTTCATTATGCACAACTACAATTGCCTTCTATTGTATTTTCTGGGAAATGTTCTAAGCACATTATTTCAGTTGAATTGAATGAAAGGGTTTATAGAACCAAATCTGCACCAAATCTCTTCACCAAAAATGGATGATTTACAAGCTCAGACCGTGTTATAACTTGTGAGCTTGTCTGTTATTTTTTGCCAAATGTTTTCCTCAGAATATGGACACTTAAGGTTCATGTGGTTAATTTAGGTGTTGTGCATTTTTCTCCTGTCACATGTTTGTCTCTTGCCTTGTTTGTCTTTTTGAGCGGTGCAAACCGCTCCTATAAGTGGACTAAGTGGCTGTGCGTGTGTCCGTAGCCTTTTTCCTCAGCGTTTTGCCATAGTAAAATGTGTGTGCGTAGCATCATGTTTGTCTAGTGATGTCATATGTCGTATGTCTGTAGCCCTTTTCCTCAGCGTTTTGCAATAACAAAATGTGTGTGTGTCCGTAGCTGTGTGTGTGTCCGTAGCCTTTTTCCTCAGTGTTTTGCCATAGTAAAATGTGTGTGCGTAGCATCATGTTTGTTTAGTGATGTCATATGTCGTATGTCTGTAGCCTTTTTCCTCAGCGTTTTGCCATAGCAAAATGTGTGTGTGTAGCATAGCCTGCACATCCTAGACTTAAATCCTAGTCTGAAGATGCTATGCAAGCACGACCACCGCTCACTTCACATTGGGTGTGATTTCTTTTTTTTTTTTTAGCTTAGATGCATTAGTGCTGAGATTTGAAGCTCCGGACTCCAGAAACCGATGGGACAGTCCTCTTTTCACCATCCAGAAAGAGGACACGCTTCCGTTTGAAGCCATCTCTGACGCCATTTTCAAAAGAAAAGCACCACCACCAAACCAGTCTACACAGAGTGTGAGCAATTCTATCAGATCCCTGGGCAGGGTTTCAACAGTTATTCACAAATCCGCTACTATGGTTGTGTGATAGTAGTTCATAGTAACTAACTAGAGATTTACTGAAACAAAAAAGTGGAGAGCAGAGTGCTGCATAGATACACACAAAAAACATGACTGCAGGTGCTCCTTGGTGGGGTATAGAAATGAAATGCTTCAAATGAGAAGCAGAAACCATCTCTATATAAGAACTAGTTTTTGTGGTGCAGCCAATTTTTATTTACTGATGCGTAATTCTTGTGTTAATTATCTGTTCATTACATAACACTGCTAGACTTTGTAAGGACTTACACAAAGCTGGTGCAACTCGGGCATATAGAGCTTAAGCAGAACATAAAGTACTAGGGCCCATAGCCATTACATTTGTTTTGCAAGCATGTTGTATCATTCGATGGCATGTCTGGCATGTCTTAGCTGGAGGTCATAACTAGTACAGTGTCTTTGCCAACAAAACGTTTTGTTTTTAACTCTGCAGCAACCATTGTCCTCTACAAACTTTTTGTATGAACTGGACAAGATCACACAGGATGTCTTAATGGTGAGACTTAAGCTATTTTATTTAGTATTTTCTGTGCCTTCGTCAGACACCCATTTAAGTATTTAACCTTGTTAAATACCAGTTATACTAATAGTTTGATTGACAACTGACATTGTTGTGGTATAGATTATATGTTTTGGGGAAGCTGTCATTATTTGTGTATTGTCAGTGTGTTGGCATCAACCACAAGTCAAATAACTTCTACATCTGGTGAAAAAACATGTATTTTCTTTTCTTCCCTACTCCAGGCAATTCTCAATGCACAGAAGACGAGTGTTCCTGGAGATGTCATTGCAGTACAAGGAGCTACAGAAAAGATATCCTTATTTAGAAAAATGATAACTTTTTCTTTTTTCAAAAGTGATATTCTAAATGCATAATTGTATTATACTTGCATGTGTTTTTATCCTGTATTTGGACAAATAAGGAGTCATTCATAACTATTATTTTAGCATTCTAAAATATACACGTCACATACTATTTATATCTCAAAGCCCAGGCAGGCAATATTCCACTTCCACTGGGGAGGCAACCTCACCGTGTAACAAATGACCAGACTTCCTAGCAGGGTGAGCTGATTAGCACTTTATAATTGAATTCATTTGAAGGCAACTGAGCATTGTGATAGGTATTGCCTGTCAGTGCATACGGCAGTATATTTGGATAGAAGTGTTAAATGCTTGAGACATTCTCAGAAGCCAACACTTTTATATTCCCCTGTGGATCACTTTTAATTAAAATGATTACCCAGCCGAGATCAGAATCAACTTTATTGTCACATCACAGGTTTACAGGTGTAAAGAAGTAGTTAACTACTAGGCACACATCTTTAGTTTAAGGTGCCAGACATTTCTTATTTATAATAGAACATTAATATATAAAACACTGAGATGTACAGTATTTGTCTTTCTCATGAAGGAAGTTTAATTCCTTATTTTGGTTCCAAAAAAATACCAATTAACATCAACAATATAACTGCAGTCCACTGACTACTACTGGTTCAGTTACTCTTAGCTTCACTTTATTTAGGTGACATTCCCATAGGCACCTTTTATTGCGACAAATCCTGTAGCGTATTGTCGGAAAATGCACATCGTTTGGGCATGTATGAAGACTCATCCGTATTCTTTTGCGAATCAAAGAAACAAATGCAAATCCCCCCCAAAAATGTGTTTTTGATTCGCCACAGCATACGGTTCACTGTTGGTGTGAATGCATCCGCCTCAAATACAGGCAATGAAAATGTGTGGTATATAGAGCGATGTGCGGCCAGTGCGGGTTAAATCCATAGTAATTATAATAAGTTAAATCCCCCCGACCGCCGCTCCCATTAGATTTCTGACCATTAGCCTACGGCCCGTGGCCGTCCCCTCAGTGAATGATTTCATTTCTGATAATCGCTCCCTCGGTCGCGCTGAGGAGTTGCTCACAGTCAGATAAAAGGAAAGTGCCACTGGACTGGAGTGAGGAGACAATATTGTATTATATCCTATATAGGCTATAGGCCTAATATAATATAGGGCGATTTGTGGGTCTCTCGCCCTCGCTCGCTCTCTCTTTCTCTCTGTGCCAAATCATGTGCCAAAGAAATGGAGACGATTTACGAGCGGAATTTTGCGGGGGTCCTGAGGTTACATTGTGAGTTGAACTTGAAGAATCTATAAACACAGGGAGATGGAGGAGGCATTATTATGCAGCTTGGATACATACATACATGCATGTCGTGTGGACAGACGTGTTCTAAGCGATTCCTTGTTTCGGATGACAAAGTGCATTGTGAGCGCAAACGTATCAATTAAATATGCAAGAACGTGGCAACTTCACCCCTCCCATTCGCACAACTAAACCGAATTATATTATGAGAATGTGGCCTTAAATCTGCTGCCATGCCAAACTTAACCAGAACTGGAAATGGGTGCATACCCATTTCCAGTTCTGTGGTAGATGGCAGACTATAGTTATGCACACAGAGCATATAGAATGCTAGGGTGTAGTGTGTAATTGCATTTCTCCATTTGTTTTAATATCCTTAACCCAGTGTTAAACATTGAGCTCACCAGGAGCTTCAACATGGCAGAGTTACGGAAACTGCGGCGGCAGTTCATCAGCTATACCAAGATGCACCCGACAGAGAATATTGGACAGATTGCAAACATGTTTGTGCAATATTTAAACAAAAGTCTTCACTGATATCTTTGTTTCATTGTTTTATATTTTTGGTGACAATAAAACTTACGGTATTTAAATCTTGTTTTGCACATATGCATTTGAACTTATTTACTTTTTCACATAGATAACATGTTTTCCCCCACAGCTGTACTGTATTGAGCGTGTACCACCATCAGTAGATAAGGTATACGTTGATGACTTGTCAAAAACAGACACGTTTCTGTGAAGACTACAATATTCAATATTATGACAATAGTAATGTAATAAAAGCACTATATTATGACGGTAATCATTGCTGTAGAGTGTTTGTTGTTCAGTAACTGGGGTCTTCCTGTCTTTCCAACTCTTTAATAAACAGTACATTTTATTTTTTGCAAAATGTCATCCAATCAGGAGAGAGTACCCATTTATCGACTTCAAATTTGTAGTGTTCTAAGTTCCACTTTTGTCTGCTCATTTCTTTGTCATCACTTCCAATTTCACTTGTTTAATCTGTATCCTCTGTGTGTGTGTTAGCTCTCCTGATTTGATCAAACTGGTATCCCGATCTGAAAATGCATTTTCTGTTTTTTTCTTAAGAGCTGGAGAGACAGGGAGACGCCCGGAACTGGTCAAAAACTCTATAGCAATGACTACGAGGCACCAATGACGTAGTAAAGGCGCACACCAAATATAGCCTCTAACGCAACCTCAGTGAGTCATGGGTTTGATTGCCGAACCCCATGGCCTTCACTTAACTATCCAAAGAAGGCAGAAAGGTGTAAAAGGAAGACAAAATTAATAAAAAAACAATGATTACCATAAGAATGTAGAGCTATCTCATTTTTACAAATGAAAATCACTTACCCTTCCTTAATTGTCCCAATTTGTAAATTCATTTACAAATTAATAATCAGTGGTCTGAAACTAATGTGACCTGTGCAATAGCCTATGAAATCTGTTAATGGTTATTAAGCTGTTTGCTTTTTTGTGTGCTGGATAGCCACCTCACAGGAAGAATGTCCCATTAACTCCTATCGCACTGGCAGTCATGTATTTCCTACTGTTTCTTATGATGCGTTTTCACTGCACTGCATACCATTATATTTTTGATTCTACACACTAGACAACATGGGGAAAATATCTACTTCTACAAATCCTTAGAAATAAGATATAATCTTTAATAGAGTATTATTCCCAATACTGTAAATGGGGGTCAAAAAGGCTAAAGACACTTAATGCCCTTAGTGGCAAAAGCAAGTAAAATAAGTTCAACCAAGATAACTTCCCATTATGTGTGTTACATGTAACAGCATTATGTTTCTTTGAAAGCACCTTATCCTTCTCGTTTCTTTGAAAGCTCCTTATATTTCTGTGGGACTTATAAGATTATAGTCACTTTTCAAATAATGTTATGTAAGTATGTGGAAGTTTTTGCCGTCTGATACTGCCTGAAAATTCACTGGTGAAAAATTAAGTGCAACATGTGCCGTCACAGCCAAATACAAGCTACTGTAAAGAGAAATAAGATATCACCTTGATAAAGACAAAGATTTTAAACAATTTAGTGGTAAAAACATGTCATATAACACTTTGTTCAATTCAAGTGCAAATTACAAGACATTTGAATTTGTGCTACATTAAAAAGAAAGCAAGATGATGACAGCATCCTCACTGAGATAATGCTGTTTTGTATAAATATATCAAATACATATTTACTTAAAAGAATACAGCATAAAAATAAGAACTTTACAAAGTTTACAAACGGTAGTTGTTCATTTCTTACATATTCTTATATTTTTTCACAGTCTTCTCAAGAGGCACAGCAGTGCCAAATATTCTGTCCCAATGGCAGAAGAACGGAGCGTAGTTACTGCTTGGCTTCTGGTGGTGCATGTCATGTGCTGGTGCTCCCCCCAGCAGACCAAATGGCACCAGGTGATTGAGGGCCCATGGCAGGTCGTACCCTATGTGGTCCTCCACGGACAACCACAGACTGAGAATAGTGACACTCCAGGTGGTGAACGGGTGACATTTTAAAAGGATAGGATCCAGGTTGCTCCAAAATCCCACAGTCATCAGTTCTGGAATGCTGAGTTGCTGTGTAGACCATGAGAAGGGAGACGCGTACTCGTGGTGGATGGCATGGACCCATCGGTACAGCTGTGGATGCTTGTGATGCACAAAATGCCAAATATAATACTGGGTGTCAAAGAGGAGAAGTGCAGCCAGTCCATCAGTGAACACTTCATACACAGTGGGAGCAATGTTTGGCAGCACTGGAGCAGGAAGAATGAACGTGCTGATTATCACTGCTGGCAGAACAAAGACCAGGTGATTATAAACAGCCACCATTAAGCTTTTTGACATCATTTTCAGTGTTGGGCGCCTGTCTGGCTGGATCTTGTACTGATGGAAAAAAGGCACAGAGTCTCCCAAGACATCCAGCACAGCAAATGGCACGCTGATGAAGAAATAGCTGAAGAAGGCGAGCAACACAGGCAAGAAGGGAGAGGAGATGAGTGGCAGATGGTGCAAAAGCAAATGGTCCCAGAGAGGTTGCAGGAGGCGGTCTGAAGACCTGGAGAGATTGAGCTGCAGAGACACATCAGTGATGTTCAGCATCTTGGTATGGTAGCAGTGCAGGCTGTTGCAAGTTTTCAGGGTTCAGAGAAAGGTCCTCCCTTTATATAGCGCGGAACAATGGACTTTGCTCTCAGAAACAAGGCAGTGATACAAGCCTTTTTTTCTACAGCCAAGACTTAACAAAACAGATTAAACTAATCAATGAATCTTAAAAAAAAATATTAAAAATGAAAAGCCCAAAGAACAATAGTTCAAAACAATGCAGGCTTGCTTAGCACCATCTACTGGTGTAATTGGGTCAAATATCAGTTTAATTGAGTCAAATATTTGGTAGAAACCAGTAGACAATTTCAGTAGAGGACATAAAGGGCAGAGAGAGGACACATGCGAGACCAGACATAACTCAAGTCGTGAGGAAATTTACGGGACTTGCTTTCCCCATAGAAATGGAATGGACTCCTTAAACTAAGTTATGCGTTCTCAGGAAATTAAATATTCACATGGCATATGGTATTGAAATCAAATGTGAGCTATAGGAATGGAAAAAATTGAATTTTTCAGTGTCTGAACCCGTAATAACATTATGTTTCTTTGAAAGCTACTTATCATTCTGTGGGATTTGTTGTGAACAACACGGAAATCTGTGCACGGAGGTAAAGTCACTTTTCAAAGAATGTTACGTAAGAGTATGTGGAGGTTTTTGCCTTCTGATACCGTCTCAGAATTCACTGGTGAAAAATAAAGTGCAAACTGTACCATCACAACTAATGACATGCTACTGTAAAGAGAAATAAGACATCACCTTGATAAAGACAATGATTTTAAACAATGTAGTGGTAAAACACAAGAAAAAAGATTACATGACATTTGAATTTGTACTACATTTTTAAAAAGCAAGATGTTGACAGCATCCTGATTGACATGCCGTTTTATATATGAAAATATATTATATACAGTATTTATAAATACATATTTACTTATTTAAGAAATGTTTACAAATTGTAGTTAATTTCTTACATATTTCTTCAGTCAAATATTCACATGGCATATGGTGTTGAAATCAAATGTGAGCTATAGGATCAGGAAAATTTGCACCTTTCAGTGTCTGAACTCTTTTTGAACTCTTCTTATCATCAACGTAATACATCACTCAGACAGTGTACAACAAGCACACCAACCCTATATTTCAATAAAGGTTAGATAATGATGTCTAACAGGTCCATTTGATGTCCTGAAAAGGGGGCCATAGCCATGTCATCGAATCTTGTTGCCTGTTTTTTGTATGTGTAACTTATTCTACTCATGGTTTAACTCCCAATAAGTGTCTATATTTCTTTGCACCTCATAACTACACACAGTACAGTATTAGGTCAATAAAGTATTAATTCAATTGACAATTAAACCCTGACATTTGCAGCCAAGATGATAGTGTTAGCAAACAAAGAGGATGTATTATACTGAATGCCAAAAAAAGAGCATAGAGTCAAAGCAATGGAATCAATTCCACGTTTATTACGTTTATTTTAAACATACATGATCAGATTCCATGAAGACTGACCTCTCAAGTGAGGATATTAAACATCCTCAAATTCATTTCAGCCTCAAAAAACTAATCATTAATTCATTAATTCAGGAAGAAAAGGGCATCATTTCATTGAAATGCAGCAAATATACCACACCACAGGTCAGTGAGTGTGATTCTTTTTCCTTGATTTTTCTCCTTTGTGGACTATTTCTTTTCACTGGCTGCTTTCCGTGACACTGTCTTGTTTGTGTTGGCATATTTTTGTCGATCATTCCTTTTAACATTGGAAGAATAATATAAAATTAGTGATGAGAAGTCATGTTGCTTTTTATAAATTGTTGTGTACCACAAGTAGACAATGAGGAAGAGATGCACGTACCTGTTCATTTTGATTTTGCTTCTGCAGCCCAGCCCACCCTCCCAGTGGCTGGTGCGAGCTCCTCTTGTCATCATACCTCCACAGGCAATGCATGGCTTGTCATTGGTGTACGGCTGTGGCAACAAACATTTTATGCGTTGGGATTATATTCTGTAATTGTATAGGCCTTGTGTACCCAGGTAATTTGCTTTGCTTGTCTTAGTTCACCTGCTCTTTGGCACAGTGGCCACAGATCATCCTTGTGGCTAGTTCCATGAGGTGGTCCTGGTCCTCATCGTGGCACACATCACATGGATAGGCCCGGCCACAGCAAGGAAACCTTGTGGACCCAAGAATAAAGCTTACTTCTACAGGTAGTGCTCCATGCTAAACTCAACAATGCACAATGAATGAAAATACCAATACCTAAGCCAGCGGCGGCTTTGTTTATAATGTTTGCAGGTTCCATTTTCTGGCAGTGGCTTCCCTTTTTGCACAGCAGGGTCTCTTATGTTCCTCCGATTGTTCAGAGCATAACCACTCGAGCCTGGGCACAAAGCAGCCACATAATTAGGTAAATGTTTTAATTCAACATTTAAATATCTGTATGCTGTACTGCATGTACAGTATGTACTTTTGTAAAAGCTTATTAGGTGGCATTATATAAGGTCTCCTACCTGCCGTGTTGGAACGTGGCTGAATGTACTGGAATCTTGTGCTGTCAGTGAGGAAACTGAGTTTGCTGTGGCAGTGCTCACAATTAAACTCCTTGTTCTGACCATAGGAGAGGCCCTGTGGAAAAACAAAAATGCCATCTCAGAAGGGGTCAGCTGTGTTTAGGCCTCATATGAATATAGTGTAAATAAATTGATTATATTTTTATTATATTGTAGCTTGTTGTCATTTCGTCAGAAAAAAAGGATGAGGCAATGAAATAAGACTAGTGTCATCATCACCTGTACCGGGCCTTCCTGGGAACAGCCCAGGCATCCAGCTGTGAGCTCACATTCCTGAAGCACGAGGTCAACAGGAGTGGCACTGTTCAGATCCAGGTAGCCCAGGACGTCACTGTAGTGGTGGAGCATGCTGGGCCTGAATGTGGCACTGATGTTAGCACTGCACTTCTCACACTGAGCCACGCAAGGAGTCCTCCCACTCAAAGTCAGGTCTGCTGTCACCTTACACCTTGCAGAGCACATCACACAGAGAGAACAGGATCACACCTGCCATCACAGTTCACATTCCTTAACTCCTACACTGACCATATTCTCATCTTGTGAAGAAAACAAACAGTGTTTATGTGCTCCGAGGTACTCTCTTCTTACCTATTGCACTGAAGACAAACGGTGATCCGTCTGGCCACTACGGTAGCTGTGCCCTCTCCCAGCCTCAGGCCCAGTAGCTTTACCTCCGTGCCTCTGCGGGGCTCGCTGATCTTAATGTTCTCCACTAGACGATGAGACTGGTCACCTTCCTCCTGTTGTTCATCATCACAGACTAGTGTCCCCTGATCCACTGCTCTCCCATCCTCCGCCGTCCCGTTTCCTTCACTCTTCTCGCCCTCGCTGTCACTTTCATGGGAAGAGGTGTGAGCGGCAGGGTGCAGTGGGTCGTCGTCGTCAGCAGGTTCTTTGCAGACTGTTGCCTGGAGCTCCTGGTACGGCACAAACTGTAATCCAGCTCTCTCCAACTCCATGTCCTTTTTCAACTGTGGGAAAATTATAAAGATGAGATCAGAACCAATTATGTTTGTGTGATTAATACAGACATATTACTCCCACATGGGGTCAGAGTCTCACCTGTCTGGCTCCCTCTGTGAAGAGTCTCTCCAAACTACGGTCCAGCCAGCGAAGAAACGGTCGGAACAGCAGTTCCACCTTTCCCATCAACTGATTGGTCGCATGCTTGGCTTGAAGCCATTCCAGTGATGCCTGTTGAACATGCCTACATTTTGTCAAATTGTTGAATATATACTATTGTCTGCAAGTCAAAATATTGAAGAGCCTTTAAGTGCAATTCTTTGTACCTTCCCATTACTGATGGCAGATCCTGGTCAGTTGGTATGTCTAATGTGAAAATCTGAAGAGCATAAAGCTGTGTTATTTCGGGGTTACATGAGTCAAATATGAATATCTTTTTTTTTGCAAAATATGATACCTTATTATGTATCATGAGAAGTTATAGTCTTTACCTCTTGAGGATAATTCACCGGGAAGCTCACCATGATAACAATTTCTTTCAGGTCAAAAGGCTGTCAGGGAGTAAGCAGCCATAAGACAGTGTATTTTAAGATAACACCAATCTATCCTGATCCGTCATTCATAGTTCAAGTGAAGGCCAGCTAATGATTTACAGAAAATGATAACCCTTGATGGACTATGACACTGGTAAATGTAGCATACAAGAAGTGTTAGGGTGAATTAATTACGTATGCAGTACCGTTATCAATAGGTGGCTACCAGGAAGAAAATTATTGTAGCGGAAATCAATGTTTACCCAGTCAGGATCAGTGGCCTCAACGGTGGCCCTGTAAAAAGTAACCTGGCCATCACTTCGCTCTTGAGTGATAAGCTGAGGGAAACGCTTCATCATCTGTTTGATCTCGGTTTCTCGTAGCTGCTTGGTGATGTCCTCTGTCAGGTCACAGAGCTTCACCTCCTGGAGAACATTAGGAAGGGGCGCAGACATCTTCTGTGTGGGCCTTCTTTCGGCTGTGGGGGCAGACTGGCGGTCATCGGCCGGGGGGAGCTGTGGCGGATGCCAGAAGCGACACCGATCTTCCATAGCGCAGAAGCCTGACAGAAAGTAGCGACAGGGACGCTGGCCTGCCCTCTCGCGTCTTGCTGCTGTAGCAGCCCTTGTGTTGGCAGGCTCTCTCTGACCTACACCTCCAGTGCTCTCTGCATCTAGCTGTGTACTAAGATCAGACTGACGTTGGCACGTCTCTTCCTGACAATCCGGCTTCGGTGTCCTATTTGTCTTGTCCTGGCCAAGTCCGGCATCATCCCTTATGTGGAGAAACCGGCACTTCTTCCCAAAATTGCAGTGTCTTCCCTGTGAGAAAAAGCGGCACACTGGCTTTGTGTGGAGGCCTCCAGGCACTTCATGCTGGGTCTCCTTCTTGTCATTCTCCATTATTTCTAAGATGATGAGAGAATATGAATGACAATTGAAATTAAACAGATTATTTTTTATTCCCAAATCCCAATTAACCAGTGTGATCCAGTCTAGAGCCCGCCTTCTATATTCACACAAATTCCAATCCGTATCCGCTCTAGACCCAGATCCGGTTCAGCAACCCGCAAAGCCACTTAATCCTGGTCAAGTGGACTGAACAAGCAATAATACTTACTATTGAGATTGGATTATTTATTTTTTGTGTTTACATTTCTTGTCATATAAATCAGTGGTTTTCAACCTTTTTCATATCAATGACCATTATTTATTCAGCATTTGAGCCGCGGACAACCATTTTCTTTGATGACATTTAGCCTCTCGACTCAGACCCAAGACTTAGAATATTTTGTAGTTGGATAAAATGTTGCTGGTGAATGACTGTTAACCACTATGCCTAAACCTAACCCAAACCTAACCTCAGTGGGGCTGAGGGAACATAGACATGATCCCAAAATGTTGTCCACAATTCCATGCTGTATTGATGTAGTCCCATTAGGAGAGATAAGAGGCAAACGTTTGACCAAAATAACAATTATTCTACATTCTCTAACTGTGTAGACGTGTTGTAAATTAAGTAATGCAGATGTTAAACAATAATTTTACTCTTGAGAGCGTAAAATGAAATCAATGAATGAATGAAATTAGATTTGTTTTTTTTCGCTCTCAGCAGTTAGATCTATAAGAGTCCATTTGGTTACCAACACTCCCATCATTTAGCTGGGGACCACCTGGAACCCCCTCAAGGTTGAAAACCAATTATATAGATTAATGTCTTCCATATTATTATATTTGCTTGAGAATACATGTGGCTACATAGCTTGCAGTAGCTCAGCTGCACCTACATTCTTCACAGCTGTGTCCATGCAGTGTATCCATCCCTTGTTGTGTGACTTTAAAATAGGATATACATAAATCCTATTTGAAATGAAGTCGATTTTACTTAATTTAAGAATAATATATAAGTAAAGTTTTAGACGGTCGAGGAGCCAAATCACCAACTTACGTGTATTGCAGTCACTCTTCCCCAGTTCCCCAGCTGCCTGTTAGACAACAACAAAAATATATTTAGTTGTTTGGTTTGTTGTATCGCCCTCTACTGTTTGGGAGTGTCTTCTTCTTCTTCTTCGTCGTGGTGTTTTATGGCGGTTGGCATCCTTTATAGTTGCATTACCGCCCTCTTCTGTTTCTCTACTTATATTTTATTCCACAAACCAGTTTCTTTAACAAATCTAAACACTGTGCCTCTACCCACTTTATCTTCTGCTGCACTGATTATCTTTTTAAAAGTGATATCTTCTATTCCCACCTCCCTTAGCTCTTCCACCATGTCTGGTCTCTCTTTCATCTTGATAAAACCTACAGTTCATAATAACATGTTCAACAGGTTTGGGAGTGTCCTTCTTTCTTTCTTTCTTTCTTTCTTTCTTTCTTTCTTTCTTTCTTTTGGAGTGAGTTTTATTTTTGTAAATAAATAAGAAATCCATAAAAAAGATACACAAATTTAAAAATAATAATTAGGTTATACAAATTAGCAGATAGAACAATTATTCCACCCTACCACTACTGTTCTTTTAATACAGCCATGTAACTGCTTAAACTGCAGACTTCTACCAACATGTTCTCATCTGGACTTTTACAGTGCAATGAACCTAATGAGAATGGTGTGGATTCTCAGAAACAGTAAGCCAGGGTCACGACTCAGGCCTTGCAAAAAGGCAGAGAATACACAAAAATCTAAAGTAACTAAATATAATCCCTTCTATTATCCTCTCTAGACTAGAGAAGGTGTTTGGTGTATTCCAGCTGTATTTGGAAGACTATATCCTGACTATACCCTGAGTGCATTAATAATTTGTAGTACCCCTGTTAGTTGATACCAGTCAGAAAAGCACTCATGAGATGAAGTCTTTTCTGGCCACTCTTCCTGGCTATAGTGTGAGATATTCTACTTGTTCTTTTTCGTTAAGAGATGGATCTCGTAAACATTGCGTCGAGTCTTTATAAAGAATGGGTAGCAAATGACTCTTTGCTACAGCCACTCTGGGACACCATGAGGCTCCACTACGTAGACTACTTGAGATCTCCACTTTTTCCCATAATTTTGACCGTGTCTTCATACTTTGTCTTTTGCCTCCCCTTCCTCGTCTGTGACATCATGGGAGACAGATGGGAGTGGGTCCAGCAGTTCAAGATCCAGCCTAGCCGACGTCCTACCTCCTCGACGCTGCTTCACTGCGCAGGTGTCACCCTGTACAACCATGCGGTCCTCGTGTTCCCAGCATCGGTGGCGCAGTGGGCATGGAGACCACCCGTGGACCTGCCTGACCAGGCTCCCTTCCTACTGGAGCTGATCGCCGGGGTGACGGGAAACCTCCTGCTGTTTGACTTCCAGTACTTCATCTGGCACCTGCTCCACCACAGGATCCGCTGGTTGTACGTCACGTTCCACGCCATCCACCACACATACTCGTCTCCCTTTGCGCTGGCCACTCAGTGTCTTGGTGGCTGGGAGCTGGTTACAGTGGGCTTTTGGACCACGCTGAACCCTGTCATCCTGCGATGCCATCTACTCACTACATGGGTGTTCATGGTGGTGCATGTGTATGTGTCCATAGAGGACCACTGTGGCTATGACTTCCCGTGGTCCTTGTCTCGTCTGATTCCGTTCGGCATCTATGGAGGGCCCAGCAAGCACGACGTGCACCATCAAAAACCCAGTGCCAACTTTGCACCCCACTTCACCCACTGGGACAAAATATTTGGCACACATGCTGATTTCAGCTTTGTTAAGCCGAATGTTAAAGAACAATGATACACTACAGATGGTGGCTAAAGACCAGCAGGCCTAATGTGTGTTCATTTAATGCTGCAAGTGTACTTATACGGGTCCATTTGGTTCCATTTATATGCGCTCAAGTTAAATTAACACTTGGGAATATATAGGCTACTGTGTATGTGAATGAGAGGTGAAGGGTGGGTTCATTAGCAAGTTTAACTTTTTTGTTTTAATCCAGAAAGACAACATCGTAAGAAACATATTCTTGCAATTATATATGTAATGTGTATGTAATTACATTTTCTTTCACACTCCTAAACATCAGTTTATAATACATTTTTTGTGTGATATGTAGACGCAGACGTAAAGTAATACTTCCAGCTTTCCTGTGCTGGTTGCACTACTACAGCACTGATAGCCTAACTCTGGGTTCTGGTCACGTTGCTATACTTTGAAAGTGATCCTGTGCTGCCTTCAGACATAATTAATATATGCTTTGACCTACTCTCCTACACTCTATCAGAGTAATGTGTTGCATTTCATTAAGGAGTTGTGATACAGGTTCACAGTTCTTCATGCAGATACAGCCAATAAACATTTTGGAATAACTCTTACACTTTCTAGTCTGGCACCCTCATCTTTTATATTTATTAAACAGTGATGTTAACTTATCATTGTGGTCCTTGCTTTATTTTTATATAGGATATTTGCAGTTGTGGATTTAAACATCTATACTTGGTACGTATACATGGTACCTAGTAGTTCTATATCTTAGATTAGGTGCACTTAGCTCCTAACCACACTTTATCCTTCTATTATTTTTCATATTAAACTATTGACTTCTGAAACTCAGGGTCAGGCTCTGGTACAGTGGGCCAATTTTCTAGAGGCCCCCCTGATCTTTGATACCATGGGCCCGACAGGCCCAAACGAAACCATGTACTTCATCTGGCACCTGGTTATACGTCACATTCCATGTCATCCATCACATGTACTCGTCAGCACGAAGACAGACAGTGTTCACTGTGTTGGTGGCTAATGCCATCTACTGACATTGTGGGTGTTCATGGTTGTACATGTTTATGTGTCCAGAGAACACCAATGCGGCTATGATTTCCCATGGCCCATGTCTCGTCTGTTTCTGTTCGTGCACCATCAAAAACCCAAAAATATACCCCACTTGACCCACAAGGACAACATATTTGGCACAGATGCTAATTTTAATAGAAGTGACTGGTGACTATTACTGTTGTATCTGTGTGTTGAAAAATTTAACATGTAGAAAAAGAACATGTATAAAAGGAACATGTAGTTGTTGGACTGAATTCAGTGCTGTCTCATGCACCTCCATCATTGCCCAGTTGTTTTGCTGTATATCCCCACTCCCCAGGCTCACATTTAAAATGTCAAAGGTCATTAGGAAAGCTCCCAGGAAAATCAGGTACACCCTAGTTTCTCCAGCCAACCACCCCAGACTTTTCTTTCCGTAATAATTTGGTCTGCTTTCATTGACGTAACACTGCTGATTGGGAGGGAGCCATGTCTGTTCTATTCTGCTTACTTGCCTGTTTGATAAGGTAACGGTAAATTATCCCCATTACGACGCACCAGGTTAGCATTCACAAGGTTAGCATTCACCAGCGTCGGCAGGTTAGCATTCACCAGCGTTAGTTTTACTGGGGTTAGGGTTAAGGTTAGGTTTAGGTGGTCAGAATGGCAATATGTCAGAGTGCTGACATGTAACCGGTTGATACGCAATGCCGATGCTGCCACGACCAAATTCACAAAATGTCAGTTACAAAATGTTAGTTAAATAGAGAGACAGAACTCAGATTTTTATTTTAACATAATGGTCATTTATTCACATAAAAGGCATTGTTGAAGTTGGCATAAATAATTCTGTACGTCCTTGGTTTGCCTGATTAAATCCTTGCACATTGACTATTTTCACTCTCTTATTTCTTCTTGGCAGTGAGCAGGTTAGGTGCAGACACTTTAACTTTACCTGGCATGTTCTTAGGTACATCTGTATCCTTGACACTGCGGAATAGGTCTTTTTCTCTTTCTGAAGCCTCATTGGCTTTCATGAAGCTGAGAACTGCAGTGCGGGCAGCTTTGCCTTTCTTTTGAAAGCCCGGTGTCAATTTCACCTTGTGTTTGTAATTGGACAGGGCGGTGTAGGGAGCACAAACTGGCACACAGAACAGTAACACATCATCAGGATGGGGCTGGCCAGTCAGAGAGTTGAGTAGATTATCTGCTTCTTCTGTTCCAGGATTATCCTGGTCAACATCAACTTCCTTGGCCTCTGCTTCAGCAGCACCCACCTCCACTCCAGAATGTCCCTCCAAGTCCTTTCCTTTCCCAGTCTGCTCTGGCTTCTTTGCAGAAGCCTCCGTGCTGCAGGGTTTCTGAGGGATTTTCTGAAGGACTTTCCTGGGGGCCTCTTCTCTCCCTTTGCCATCGCTAGTTTTTATCCCCTTGTCCTGGTCCTTGTCCTCCTTCCAACCGCAACGCTTCATCATCCGCTCTCTGTCCTCTTCATCCTGATCCTTGTATTTCTCCTTCATCTTCTTCAGTTTGTATTTCTGTCCTTTCTTCGGGGGATGCTGGCAGGCTCCAGCTCCCTTGTCCTGGGCTCCATGGTTAGCTAATGGGACAGATGGCGAGTCCTCAGATATCCCCTCAGCTTTGGCCTGGGCTTCAGGACCTCCTGTTTCCGGCTTCTTTTTATCCCTTCTCTGTTTGGCAGTCATGTGTTTTCTCCTCTGTACATCAGCCTCAGCAGTCACTTTGCTTTTGAACCCATCATTTTGAGTGGTTGGAAGACTGATCTCTGCACTCTTGCTATCACTCTTTAGCTTTTCCTCCTCCCCTTCATCTTTCATGTTCTCCCCTGGTGGTGGCATCTCCTCTGTGGCTGTTGTGGATTCCTCAGAAAGGACAGACAACTCTTCGCTCCCTCCTTCTCTGCCCTGCTCGACCCCCTCTCTGTCATCACTGCTGTCATCCCCAATCAACTCTTCTCCCTCCTCTAGAAGGTCTGCTGATCTGGAGGTCTCCATGTCTTCCTCTATGGTCTTCACCCTCCTCTCCCCTTTATGCCTAAACACAGACTGTTCGTCAACCTTGAAGAGAAAACCCAAACCCAAAATCAAGTAGGAAGGAGGCAGGAAGTTCTTCTTTCCTCTGATCATGAAACTTCCAGTGGGGAGGTATTCTCCAGTAGGAGCAGTCTTGGACACCTGGTGATGGTGGACCCACCAGGCACTGGTGCTGAACTTATCGTCCCAGGCAGCACTGGAACACACAGCCATAGTGCCAGCTTCTGTCAAGGTACGGGGAGGAATAGGATCACCCGAGGGGTTTTTGATGACATAGCTGGCCGCTCCATGGAGGTCTGCGTGAAGGTAAACATCACCAGCCCTCATGTAGCGTTTCACAATTATTTCGTTCTGTTGCTGGTCCTGGCCTGCTATGACCAAATAATTCTCTGAACTGATGAACCACATGAACTTCTCAAACCAGTAGACCTTCCTGGCCTTCTGTATGTTGGTCACTATCTTTTGTGCTTTTTGAGTTTGCTTTGCCTTTTTCTCTGCTGATTTGAAAGCCTTTTGTGTTGCCTCTATGGTCTTCTGTTCTTTTATTGCTGCAGTTCGTCTGTGGTCATAGTACGTTTCGGCATTGGCATAAGCTGACAAGCTGAGGTCCAAATCCACCAATACAGGCTTGTTCTTTTGCAGCTTGTTCTGTCCTTTGTTTTTATTCTTGCTTTTTTTGCCTTTGTGCACCTCCTTCTCAGCCACCATGTCCATGTCCTTGTCCTCTTCCTCGTTATCGTCTTTCTCTGAAATGTATGGATTCTCCAACAGCATGGTGATATGGTTGGTCTTCAGCTTAAGTTCTTTGATGGCACAGGCAACAGGGTCTCCAGCAGTCTGGGCTTCCTGGACAATGAGGCCTACCTCTGTCCAGTTCCTCTCTTTGGCCAGTATACTGGAGACCATTTGTAAAGCCTTCTCCACCAAAGCCAGGTTCAGCTCCACCAGTTCACCCCTTACTCTGTCCACCACCTGTGACTGATGCAGGCCTATCAGCCTCCGTTCATGGTCTCTCTTGACATTGTCGACTTTCTTCAGAACCTGTTTCTCTTGCTGCAAGGCCTTTGTGTCAATCTTCTGGCTCTCTGTCTTAGAATTGAACTCATCCACTGCCTTATTAAATGAATCACACTCCACATAGTGACTCTCTACATGTTGTGCATAAAGGAATGGATGGAATTCCTCATATGTGAGAATTTCTTCGCAAGGTTCCTCAGGAGCTAAGCTTGGCTTCTTGTTACTCTTTTGAATAATGTAGCCCTTTCCACTGAAATGTTCTGTTTCCTCCATATACTTTTCAGCCATCTGCAAGGCATTCAGGATTTTAGGTGCAACTTCAGCAGCTTCTACTTTGCTGTCAACTTTGACATTGCTGGAGAGACCCACTTCTATCAAACAGTGTTCTATCAAAGTCGCTCCATAAGGAAGAAGTGGGTTAAGGACCTTTTTCACGTTCATTCCATTCAGTGCTTTGGAGAGGATTTCAGTGAGCCTCTCCAAACTGAAGAGAGGTTCAGGGGCATGGGCACTCTCTATCGGGTATCTCTCTCTAACAGCAAACTTCACATCTTGTTCCGCATCTGTGCGGAACCGCAGTAGAGTCAGGATGTTGTACTCATAGTCTGTGAGAATTATGTTACCCCTGTCATAAAGTTCAACTATCAAGTGGTAAGTAGCCTCATTTGAGCCAAACTGAAGGTCAATAATCCTGTCAATTCCAAGTTGTTTCACATGTGCCAGCCGCTTTCCCTTCAGATGTTTTCGGCATTTCATGGCAAAGCCAGATGGAAAGGTATTCTTAGGCCATTCAAAGTCTGTGGAGTGAATACGAATCCCAGACTCAATCAGGAGAGTTACTTTGATGTCAGGTTTGTGTAGACGGATGAGATACGTCTTCTGGTCGATGTCATAGACGTTTTTTACTCTCATGTCAAGATGGTTGGCATTGATTTCAGCAATGACTGCCCTGATATCCACAGTATTAAATCTTGCTTTCATGGTGACCTGACTGTCAGAGTTTATCGTAGATAACAAACAGAAAACTAGAGATAGGAATCCATTTATATATCGGTAAGTGCCTTAATCTGCCACATCACTCTGATGTTATGTAGTCTATTCTCTGGTGAACAAAGCCTACCTGCTGCAGGTAACCATGGCAACTTGATATCAACAAACATGGAACAGCAAAGGGCTTTTTATGTTGTGGCTTGAGGTGAGCAATCTAAAAATGGCTCTGTGAGTCTTGATTAGGCCTACAGCTTGGCCTTGGTTGCTTCATGATTTGTCATGTCCATATTTGGGCATAATCCAGGTACACAGACAGAGTCACAGCACAGACATGAGAGACACACAAGTTTGACACAACAAGACATAGGAGGCTCCTATTTATTATTATTGTAACGAAGGCTCTCACTTACTCTCACGTCATACGGGCAGTTGACAGGTTGCCATAGTTACTCATTTAATGTTGAATCTCCATATATGGAGATAACCGACGCATCTCACGAAGTCTGACCTCACAAGCCCATATTTGGACCCGGACAACCTATAACTCCATATATGGAGTCATCTAGCTGCTGATCGGTATGACATGATTCCCTAGTTTGACCCCTCACATGCTACTTAAAGCATATTTATTTTGGTGTGTTTTAATTTAATGGGACTCCAACTTCCATCAGCTGTAAGTAACTGATTCTCCTAGGGAAACTGCATGAATTTCAGTCTTTGTGTGATGTGTTACCTTTACAAACACATTGGTGAAGAATTCTTTTGGTAAGGAATTTATTCCAGGTCAGGATATGACGCTATTTCTGACAATATTCCCTTAATAGCATTCGGAGATTGTGGAATAGTTTATAGTTGTCTGGCTACGCGAGACTAGTGTGATCCGGTCTAGAGCCCCGCCTTCCATATCCGGTAATTTGCACACGCGCGCACACGCACGCACGCACGCACACACACACACACACACACACACACACACACACGCACGCACGCGCGCGCGCGAAGCAGTTTCCGTATCTTCTCTACAACCAGACCGGATCATATAGGTCTACTCTTTGGACCGGATCAACAACTTGCAAAGCGAATGATCCCACATTCTCACTCGTTGTGGTCTCGCTGCTGTTGCGGCTGCGCTCCAAGGGAAAACATTCAGTCGGACGTGTATCGGGATGTCAGTGGGCCAGGACGATAATGTCTGAATAGAAAACCCTTTAACTTTTATAACAACACCAAATTCCTTCTCAGACATGGGGCAGTGCGGCATAACGTCGTCAAAGACGGTGTTGGTCTTTCTAAATCTGATATTTTGGGTGAGTTTGACCGTTTACATTCGACTGTTGTTGGACGTGCGTCACAGAAATAGCCTAGCCGCTCAAGCTAACATGTCAATGACTCAATGTAGTTGTTGTGACAGCTGACCTTTGTTTAGTCTGCATTGAAAGGGGATTATAGTTTAATAACAATAAACGAGGGATAGTGTTTCAGAAACTGTAATAACAGGTTATGATCGGCTGTGAAACATTCAAGATTTTTTGGTGTGTTAGATAAGATCTGGCATTAACACACATCGGTCGATGAGTGAAAGTCCTGCGAGTCACACGATCTGTTTCTATTCTAGCAGCATATTCATAGTGTTGTGTGCTGCCTTCTCAACCCACAGGCAGCAGCTGGTATTTTATGCTATGTTGGAGCCTATGTGTTCATCACATATGATGACTATGACCACTTCTTTGAGGATGTGTATACCTTTATCCCTGCTGTGACCATCATCGCTGTCGGGGGCCTCTTGTTCATTATTGGACTCATTGGATGCTGTGCTACAGTACGAGAGAGCCACTGTGGTCTTGCAACGGTCAGTGAATATTCAGTGTTGTTTTCGTGTTACTATTACACAATGAGACATTTTCAAGCTAGGATTATTTATTAAAAAAAAGTATGACACAAAAGGAACATGCAGCCCCTTCATCTCACCTTTGGCATTAGTTTGACAAAGAAATCCCTTCCTTAATTTGATTGCAACTTATCAAATATACTCTTTAAATATAATATCATCCATAGTTTGTGATCATCCTTCTGCTGGTGTTCATGACGGAAGTGGCTGTGGTGGTCCTTGGATATATTTACAGAGCAAAGGTGAGTCAAAACTTATCAGTATTCAAGTCTAATCACTTCTGTTTGACCTTGTTATCTGGATGCAATGCAACCCCTTTCATCTGCGCTGTAAGTAGCAAACAGCTTTTTGGAACATCCTATCAGTTGTAAAAGAATGCCATTTGTTGTATCTGATAGTATTTATTTGTAGTAAATAAGGACATGCCATATGGGGCTAATATCAGCACTCCCCTGGATTGTTGGCAGGTTGAAGATGAGGTTAACGGTTCCATCCGGAACGTGTATGACGAGTACAATGGCACCAACAGTGATGCCCCCAGCCGTGCCATCGACTATGTGCAGAGACAGGTGAGATAGGGCTGTCACGATTATGACATTTTACATTACGGTTAATTGTCACTCAAATAATTGCGATTAACGATTTAATTGTGTTTTGTCGTTGACAATTGCATTTCTGTTTGGCTTTTAGGCTTTGAAGTTGCACATGGTAGATATGACACATAACCTAAATATACAAAGAAATTACTGACATATTTGACAACTTCATACTTAAAAAAGAACATTGATAGTGGAAATAGCCGATCTACAAGCTCAGCGTTGTGAGCTTGTAGATCTGCTATTTCCACTATTTTTTACATGGAAACGATTATGAAAAATAATCACGATTATGTCAAATAATGGCGATAAGACGATTATGTAATAATTGTGACAACCCTAGAGATCCCAGTGCTGTGGAGGGAAGACCTAAGCCATAAAATGATATTGTCTCTGTTAACATGTCTGGTAGAATTGGACTGTTGGAACAAAATGACTGCCAAGAAAACTAATCTGCTAATCCTTTCACTGTTTCGCTCTCACAGCTTCAGTGCTGCGGAATCCACAATTACTCGGATTGGATGAACACGCCCTGGTTTAATGAAACTAAAAACAACAGTGTCCCCATTAGCTGCTGCAAAAGTAATACAGAAGCCTGCACTGGATCCCTTGCTCATCCCGAAGACCTCTACCCAGAGGTAAAATGATCTAATGCAAAACCTAAGAGACGGTCCATGCACATTCAAATGTACTGTCCAGGTGCAGGACAAATAAAGATGAACATGAGATGAAACAAAAATAGAGTCTGCAGACTCCGCACACTGGAATAAATCGACTAGGTTATTGGAGAAATTAGGTTTTGATCATTAAAGATCTTCAAGATCTTCCTGAAGATTTTTAATGATCAAAACCTTTCTCTAATAAACAAATCGAACGAGGAGCTTTATCCGGACAATTTTATATCTCCCTTTTGTATCGAAAAAATCAAACCAAGTTTGAATTGAGCTGTGGTGCGTTTGTGTGTGTGTGTGCGTTGCCATTCAGGGTCGCGTATGTGTCTCAACAGCGCCACTTGGTCACCAGCGGTATTGCAGCTCATGCTACGGACAGACATGCATAGATAGTAACATACATACGTACGGACGAAGTCACTCTTAGGAGGCGGTTTGACCACCGCTCAAAAACATGTAAAGCTGCCCTGACAGGTTATGTCTATTATTGATGAAAATGTACATTCTTCGTCTTTAGGGATGTGAAGTTCTGGTTGTGAAGAAACTAAAAGAGATCATGATGTATGTCATCTGGGCTGCACTGACGTTTGCTGCAATTCAGGTAATTATAGATTTGATTTTCATATCATGTAAAGAGGTAATTGGAATTTCCAATTGGAAAACGGTTAACATGATGTGGCAGTGACTTAGGACTTGTGGATATGAACTGTCTTATTCCCCCAACATGCCCTTTGAGCTAAAAGGGATTTAGATTTACCGGGCCTTGCCTTTTATTTGAACACAGTCAACTGTCAATTAAGATGAATCATTAGTTCAGAGGACAGACTAGCCTTATTGTCATGAACATTTTCTGATTGGCCATTCCAATGCATTAATGTGTACTACCAAATTTGTTTTCATTGTCATAGTACATATGCACACAGGTGGAATTTGTCCTCTGAATTTAACAATCCTAATTATTACGAGCAGTCGATGCCATTGATACGGCACCCAGGGAGCAGTTAAGGGATAAGAGTCTTACTCAGGGACACTTTGACACATACTGGGAGAGCTGTGGTTCGAAACGACAAACCCGATTCCCAGACGGCCTCTCTCCCAGTACCCACTCAGCGATGTTTTCTAATTTAGAAAAATGCTTGGTGAGATTGCCTATCATGATGAGACAGATAGCTGCATATACATGTATTTGCAATTTGTCACTTTCAAACTAGGACATTTGAATGCTAATTAGGTAATACCCAAGCTGTTACCCAAGGAATTTCCTATAAATGCAGACTATTCATGTCATTGGGATCGTCATGTTTCATGACAGCTTTTTTAAAGGCTGAGGTCAAAGCGTGTCATATGCTTATGTCTCGCTCATTCATACTTGTAACCCCTTAAAATCCTTTCAATTGAATACAAAACGGAGCCAGATGCAGAAGGTCTGAGAAGAGGCTTTGTCCCTCTGCCTTTTACTTTTCTTTTTGGAGCTGTGTGGAGCTCCCTATACGTGGCCGTGTGTGTGGGTCTGTCTGTCTGTCTGTCTGTTTGTCTGTTTGTCTGTCTGTCTCCGGGTATGTAGCCTGCAGTAACCTTTTCTGGCCAGTGGCCACACATGTTAAGGGAGGGGCGCTGTTGCACACACACACACACACACACACACACACACACACACACACACACACACACACACACACACACACACAGCTCCACTTCGAACAGAGGTTCGATTTTTTTTTTATTATCATTGGTTAAACATTTTCACTCCAATCCCCATACCATAAATACTATAATACAATTATGAAAGCTATCACAGAGACTTGGCTGTTGGCTGGCAGCTGCTGAGGGATTTTTTTTTTCCATTTCTCAGCTCTCAGCCCATCTAGAGGTAAAGTGGTAGAAGCCAGGTTAGACACTCAACTGTGTGCAGGAATATAGATTTTCTACTGACCATACGTAGCACGTAGGTCTTGACTCTTGTGTGTGATTTTATGTTTTTGGTACATGTACTAACTGGCTGATCGACAGGTTATTGGCTCAGTGTTGCTTAATTGAATAACAAGAGGCTAATTCATAGTGTTACTTTTACATTTTGCAGCTTAAAATACTGTTGAAAATGGTTATAAAGCCCTAGTGCTGCATTGGAATGACAATACTGAATCAGTCGATGCAAGTATAGGTTGTTTAGCAGGGGATCTCGGTACCGTTGTCACATGTAATATAGGATGTTTGCGATAAGATACCACAATTCCAATCCACTTTGCTTAATGAGAAAAATGTTAAGCAGAAGTGTACATTTTGATTCATCTTCAGCCTAATGACAACTTGATATTCCCCGTCTCTCAGATGCTGGGGATGCTGTGTGCATGCGTGGTACTCTGCAGGAGGAGCCGAGACCCCGCCTACGAACTACTCATCACTGGGGGAACCTACGCATAAAATGTCCTAACTATAACATGTTCAGTTCACAGATGTGCACTAAGAGTGACTTAAACCGGGTTTGACCGAGAACATGAAAACAAACTTTTACATACACTAACATCTTAACTTGGCTTTTTTCTCCTTTTACCTTTTGTTTTTTTTCCAAAAGCTATTGGCCAAATTGAATGGTCAATGGGAATGAGATTTTTCATGTAATCTGCTGCTGTGACTACCTAAGTTTTACCCTTTTGTTTTGAGGGATGTTAGAATGTGGTCGCTAGACCTTATACTGTATAGAATATGTGGACTGGGTACTTTCCTCATATGTCAGTTTGCACTATGTGTATGGTTTTGGAGTATTTTATAAATATTTAAATATATCATGTGTTGTACTTGAGTGAAAGACTTCCCCCTTGTGTAGTCTCCCCTGTACCACCATGAACTACTGCTATTACTACTGATTTGAGTGGAACCAACTCTTCATAAGCAGTACATGATCTGTTACTGTAAACAGCAAAATAGTAAGGCCAGGTCAAAGGTACTTTGAAATAACAAATGTACTCATCACATCTTTCAGGCAAAAATGTGGGTACATGATTCGACTCGGTACATCTACAAATTGACCGTACTGTAATGTTTTGTATGTTTTTGTTTCAGCAGCCAACTGAATGTAGTTTTAGAGGTTTGACTATATGTAGCCATAGACTCAAGAATGTAAATGAACTGTAGGGAAATTTGAAAGAAAAATAAATAAAACATGCTACTCACAATATGTGTACTTATGCTTTACTTCATTTAAGTGCTGGTATACACAATGGAGCTTACTTTGAACATTCAAGTTTGTAGTTTTCTCTACACCAGTGGTTCTCAAATGTTCATGTCAAGGACCCTCAAATTGTTTGAATTTGGCCGCAGACCCCCATCTGAAGATATTTTGTGCCATGAACCCCATTAAGAGTTTTGTGCCTGTAGATCGGCTATTTTCCAATAGTCAAAGAAGTAGGTTAAAGTTGTAAAAAGTTTCCTCATTTTGCTGTCGACCCCCTTGAGTCCCCTCAAGTACACCTGGGGGTCCCAGGACCCCACTTTGAGAATCACTGCTTTTAACACACAAAGCAAATGTCTGTTAGTTGTGGCCCTTTGTTAGTGGAACAAGTGGGCCTGGTCCCTGTAAAGAAGGGTTAAAGATCAGCTCTTTCCCATGAGGGTGGGGTTTGAGGGATTCACGCAACAAGACAGATGTCTTGATCCTAATCCTCTGTTGTACATACATATTTCAATGTGCGTGCAATGAGTGTTCAGGTCCTACAGTTCAGTGTTCAGGTGCATGCTATCTAACTTGGAAATTACTATATGAAATGCTAACACACAAGGCAATGTAGAGAGGATAAGAGAATAGAAATGAAAATGAATGGGAATACATCAATATACCATAGCAGGGTTTCGTCACATGCTCACTCAGAACATCAGTTGAGTTATACCAGTGCCTTAAACAACAAAGAAAAACATTAAAGGTATTAAAGGATTTGTCTTTGAGAATGAAATGTATGCCCAATTGTGAATTGACATTTCTATTTTTGAGGGGCAGAATATGAATGTAAACTACTGAAATGTAATAAATCAGTTAAAATGAAATGCATAAACCAACCACTCAGAACTCCAATACACAGGTGATATTCAATCACTGTACAGTATGTCTATGAATAACTTGACTTAACAGACCATGTACAGTAGTAGTAGAAGTAGTAATTCCCCACATCTATTTGGTATGACCACATTTTAAATATGAAACAAATAAAATAAATACATAATGTCAACACTAGAAATAAATAATCCACTGCTCTTTCAACTCAAGGTTATGCAGCAGGGTACAATATCTACATAAAACGGTGAAACCAAAAGGCTCTTTGGACGGGTGTGGTTCAAAAATGAGATGCGGTTGTTTATCAGTTCCAAAATGAGGAGTCAGATAAGGTCATTCTTGGTCAAGGTAAGAGCCTGGCACCAGTCCAGACAGGCCGTTCCGTTCTACCGTCCACCATCCATCTACACCTTGCTCAATGACCACCACAATGTCCCCAGCAGACATAGAAAGCTCATCATCACCCTAAGAAATAAAGGAAAACAATGAGCCAAGATAGTTATATTTACTGATATTTTGCACTTCAATGAGATGATATTGATGTACAGTAATTGTCCTGAATGGTTGCTATAAATAACAATTTGTTTTAACACAGGACACAAGTCTGAGAGTAGTTTTGTGCAAAAGTAGAACGCCTGACCTGGGCAATGTAGTCATACATAGCTGTGAACTCCTTCTGGCTCTGTGAAGAGGGTGCTGAAAATCCGGGGATGGAGGCATATACTCCATCTGATGTCTCGGCTGAATGATGTCACAGAAAGACAGCCAAGGGTTAGGGTTTACAGCATTATTTGATACTAATGACTACAGCTGCTTAATGTGAAACATTAGAGCAAGGGTCTTCAACAGGGGGTCCGGGACCCTTAGGGGGTCCTCAGAGTTACTACAGGGGGTCCTCCAAATCTTTATGTGATGGAAAGGTTTTTCTCCTTTTTTATATTAAACACTTGAACCCTAGCATCTATATTCTGAGCAGATCTACAAGCTCGCTCTTTATAGATCAGCTATTTTCGGCAAAGAGGTTTGGTGTAGAGGGGAAAAAGAGCAGACTGAGTAGAGAGTGAAAGATGAAGTTTATTAAGTATTGACGGTTCAAGTGGTTAAATATCTGAAAACACAAATTGACATGAATCCAAAATACATTGATGATTGTGCTGTCAAGCAATGAAACTATATGGAATCTATGAACAGATTGTGGGGGTCCCTGCTTCATCTCTCTCTCAACTAAGGGGCCCTTGGCCTGAAAACGTTGAAGAACCTTGCATAAGAGCCTTCTGACAGCAACCACAAAATCATTAGTTGGACTTGTATGCCATCTGGTGGTGAAAAATATTGAATAACAATATGGGGAAAATAATGCCTTTTTAGTAGTATTAATCACATGGTTTTATACCATGATGCTTCATCATACAGAGACATATTTGCAACAGTTTGGTACCATACCATTAGGTTTTGGCGGTTGCTCTGTTTTGGTGCCACTCAAAGGGTTCCCTTGCAGAAGATTTGTAAACCTAGCAATCATGAAAAGTAGATATTAATATTAAATAATATAACAGGTGACATGAGAGACATATTGCACATAACACCAGAAATACCAACATATATGTTTTAAATATGCAAGAAAAACAAAAAATAACCTTTTCATGACTCCTCCTACAAATTTGGCACTGCCATTACTGTCATCTGGGACTTCCCTCTTATAGAAATCTTGGAACACAATTGGAGCTAAGGAAAGACCATCAGAATTGTGTTATTTAAGTGAATCTTTTCTTCTTTTTCCCCCTCACTTTTCCACAAAAATAATAGTAAAATAAGAGGAACAATAGTTATTCAAATCAAAGGGCCCTATTTTTGTGCATGCTAAACCCTATCCCCCTAAACTTCTTTGCCTTTTTTTTACTATTTTGAAAAACATTTTTAAATAGTTCAAATAGCGTATCTAAGCTCAGCTCACAAGGTGTCGATGTAGCTATTTGGCTATTTGAAGTATTTAAAAATGTTTTTCAAAATAGTAAAAAAAAAAAGGCAAAGAACTTTAGGGGTTTAGGGTTTAGCATGCACGAAAATAGGGCCCAAGGCTTCAGGGCTGAAGCTCTATCACAAACAGCCCGTTTCAGTTTGAAACAGCATTTTAATTTTTTTACCAAAGCAACAAAACACTCTGTTTAAGCAGTGGATGAGAGATAATGTTAATTATCATATTCAAATCCCAAACAAGGAAGGCCGCAGGGCGCCGGTGTGCCCACCTGGTGGAACTGAACCTGTGCTTTTGATCTCAACAAAGCAGTTGTTGTCCGCAATGATGTCACACTTTTCCAGCATTCGCCTCACTTCCTCGAAACACTGAAAAAAAGCATGTTGTGGACGATTCAGACACACATTTGACATTAAGCATCTGTTACACATTGGATATGGGGTTGGGGTGTGTATCATAATTGACTAAGAAAAACTGGAAGCCCACCTCATCATCTGTGACACACTGCATAGAGAAATGGTTACAGTGCACCCATAGGGCATTCCTAAGAATGTTGATGCGGTCCTCCTCTTGCTGCTGAAATGCCTACAAAAACAAAATTGTATAATTATATACTTTAGTTTAGTTTATTTGATCATCTCATACTTTTATACAGGTCATACATTCATATAATCATTGTTACAGGTGATCAAAAGGAATAGGCAGAAGCTCAAAGCTTGTGAATGCCTATCCTACGTATTCATGAATTAAGACATTGATTAGTTATAAGATTGTTCAGATTTTTTTTTATCATAAAAAGAAAACAACAAAAAAAGAAAAGAAAAGAAGTAAAAAAAAAAAATAATAAAAAAAAAAAAATGTATATGGAGATAAAGGACTTGTTAAAAATACGTATTTCGTAATAATAACAATTCACAATACTGTATACTAGTCCTGTGCCCGGGGGGTATGCACACTCACAGTATATGAGGGATTGAATGTAGGTGTCTCAGAAGTAATGTTGGAGAACTCAAGATGGGTGCCCGTTGGGCAGAACAGTCACCATTGTTGTGCAATACCTGTTGTATCAGTCTGTGATGTCATTACTATGACGTCAGAGTATGACGTCAGCATGCAGACAGACAGCCAAGGTGGTGACACTGTATATCATCAGTGATGTCAGCATGCAAACAGACAGCGGACATACTGTAGTCTTCAAATTTTAGCATTGTTTCAGCATGCGGCTGTTACCATGGTGGCCACACTGTTTAGTATCAGTGATGTCAGCATGCTGATCTCCAAATGTGCATGAGGCTGTTACCATGTCGTGGACACTGTTTAGTATCAGTGATGTCAGCATGCAGACAGGCGGTCAGACGGCGGACGCCAGACGGACAGACATTTGCTAAATTAATAGTTAGATATAGTGTTTATACAACAGGTAGTGCCGACAAAGAAATCTGATTGGTTGAAATAGCCCGTGCAAATAATGAGCATTACCACACGGGTCTCATCAAACAAAGAAATCAGCTGTGCCGGTCGCAAAATAACCACGCACTCGCTTTTATTGTTTCCGTAGGCGATGCCTTGTAAGCGGCTACGCTAGGAGTTTTCATGTGAAGTTCAGGGGCATAGTGGCAAAATCTGGCATTAAAATATTTTACATTTCAATCGAATATCTTAATTACAATGAAATTAAGTTGACGTGTTTTCTTTTTTAAGGGCAACTGTTGTATAAACACGATATTACTTCAGCCCTGCCTACGGAACTGGTCTGTCGGCTCGTTCCTGCAGCAAGGCTGGGGTGCCAGTAACCACAATAATGCACACCTTCTCGTGTAATGTTGCTTAAGTATGTGTAAGTATTATGGTACAGAAAGAGGAACATTTTAAATACGTGGTTAGTTTAACTTTCCTCTTCTACCCCGGATTTGAACCTGGTTTCCTGCGCAAGTGCTGAAACTTTTACCTTTGAGCTAATTGTGCCTGGGGATAAATTGAATCTTGACCATCAGGTCAGGGGCGTCACACCAAATTCTGGGCCCTGGGATTCACTGCGGGCCCCCCATGAATGTTAACTATTGAAAAATAGCAGATATACAAGCTCACAGCGCGGCACCGAGTGCCGCGCTGCAAGCTTGTATATCTGCTATTTTTGAAAAATCGTGAAAATGTGTGCAAGAAACCTATGTCAAGGACCCCCAAGATGATATGTATTTGGCCACGGACCCCGATCTCAAAATATTTAGTTCCAGGGACCCCAAGAAGCAAAATTTGAGTTAGAAATGTTCGCTTAAAAAATACATATATTCAAAGATTTTCACACATTTTCACAACTTTTCAAAAATAGCAGATCTACAAGCTCGCAGCGTGGCACTCGGTGACGCGCTGTGAGCTTGTATATCTGCTATTTTTCAATAGATAAAGTTATTAGGGCCCCTCCACCTTGGGCCCCAGTAACTCAGTCCCACTTTCCTACCCCTTGTGACGCCCCTGCATCAGGTCAATATTCGTGTCAGATCCTGTGTCTATGTGAGACATGACTTTAGACATGATCTTTGAAATGTCTCAATAGAAGAGCAGGGAGACTAAACATAACCACAATTGTATAAGTTATATTGTATTAACTTACTCTACCAAACAGATTGGACAATGGAGGTTAGATTATAAAAATGTTCATGTTCAACTCTACCTCACATGTGCTTTTGTGCGTGGATTCCCATTCTTGACGAATCTTGTCGAGCTGTTCGACATTTGACACGTATTGTTTCTCTATGTAAAAGTAAAACATTTTCAGATTAATCTATCATTCTAAAACATTCATTCATAAAAACATTTTACAGTTTTGTAACATTGTTTGCTCGATTTAATCAATTATAAAAAACGATCAGTAATTTAATTAAACATTATCAATCTTGTGGAAACCGCTTTTTTCATTCTACCATTTTTTAAGCAGAAAAAATAGAATTGTTGCTTTCTATTTTTTCTGCTTAAAAAATGGTAGAATGAAAAAAGCGGATCTAAAATGTTTTGTATCGATTTGAAATTAATATAATAATGGCTAAGAAAACATTTTCAAATCCTATTCAATGTATACTTTGCCATCAGCACATTAGGCACTATGACAGTATCTACATAATGTGATTCTATCTGTTTGTTCACACCTCACAGCCTATTTCAGGAATACCAAATATAAAAAAGGAAGTGATCATGTCCACCATGCCAAAAATACATTTGGTTAATCTTCTGCCTTTGGGCACGGGGAAGACTAGAACATGTTTATTTTTATGTCCTTGTTACCTAAAAACAGCAACGTTGTTAAATGTTTCCCTGTTGAATGTATTTTATTATGCATTACTTATTCTTTCTTACCTGCCTCCCCTGCTGCCTCACGGCACTGTTTAGATTTGTTGTGAAGCTGTAAAGGAAATAAAATAATGATGATTATTGCTGTAATAACACATTATTATGTCAACTGGCTAGCTTAACCACTTAAGCCCTATACTCATCAACGTTGTACAACAAATAGATAACGAATATATCAGATCTAAAAGCTTACAACGGCTTGCATTTCAATGAGCTGTGAGCTTGTAGATCTGCACATTTTCATCTATAATAACTTGCCCTAAAATAAAACGCCAGGTGGAATGTCTTTGGTTGTAAGGCAACGGCCGGGGTTCATCACAGTCTGAAATAGCGTTGTCTGTCTCTGCGACAGACAAAGTGCAAATATGTTAAATGATACAACATTTATAGCAGCGCTTTGTCTCACCAGTTCACATTCAGTACTGCAAATCAAATATGTTCCTCGATGGAGTATGGACTTTGCCAATATATGGAACAATCTCATTGTAAAGGCAGACTCTCAGCCAGGTATAATGAATGTTAGCAGGGGTGTCACACCAAAATCTGGGCCCTGGGTACAAGGATTCACTGCGGGCCCCCCATGAATGTTCTTCATAGAGGGAGGGGGTTTAACCCATTTAGACTGGGAACGCATTATTACACATTATTTTGTGCCTTAACTATTGAAAAATAGCATATATAAAAGCTCACAGCGCACAAGCTTGCAGAACTATTTTTGAAAAAAATTGAAAATTTGTCTAAGTCTTTGAATATTTCAAATCCTTCTAAGGTTTTTTGAAAAATCAAGGTTTCTATGTCAGTGGCGCTCAAACCTTTTCATGTCAAGGACCCCCAAAATTATATGTATTTGGCCACGGACCCCCATCTCAAAATATTTAGTTCCAGGGACCCCCCCAGAAGCAAAAATGTAGTTAAAAATGTTCGCTTAAAAAATACATATATTCAAAGATTTGCACAAATCTTTCACAACTTTTCAAAAATAGCAGATCTACAAGCTCGCAGCGCGGCACTCGGTGCCGCGCTGTGAGCTTGTATATCTGCTATTTTTCAATAGCTAAAGTATACAATAATTCCAGGCCCCTCCACCTTGGGCCCTAGTAAGTCAGTCCCACTTCTCCCCCTCTTGTGATGGCCCTGAATGTTAAGATGTACCTTCTCAGTCTGTTTGGGAGTGGCTGTGGCCGCACCGCTCAGCTTTTCAGCAGCCTGTTCTGCCTCATCAGCCTCTTTGCAACGCTGCTCGTAGGATCTTTTGGACTGGGAGGGGAATTAAACATACACCAAGTGAGGCACTCAACGGGTGCAACAGAGGAGACCGTTGCATTGCCGATTATAATATAATCTCTTTATATGTATGCCTAAACCTATTTATTAAACCACAATCGAATGTTATTTACTTGCATAATGGGGACACTTTCTTTTTTTCATTTTTTTTCTCCATTGTATTTAATAGTCACTGGAAAATGTTTATTTGATATCAACATCTGATCTCAGTACTGTTGCCTCAAGTTGGAAATGAGAACATATTAACGCTTCAGTGCACTTGCGATCAGATCTTTACCTTACGCAACATTATCGAACAGTGTAGTGAGTGGAATGCCCCCTTGTTTATTAACTTCATTGACTTTAAGAAGGCATTTGATAGTGTACATTGCGAGAGCCTATGGAAGATCCTAAGGGCATATGGAATACCTTCCAAAATTGTCAACATCATTGGGACATTCTACGAGCACTTTGAATGTAGTGTCATCCTTGATAACACCATGACATAGTCATTTCCTATTCAATCTGGAGTAAGACAATGAATAATAATAATGTTCTCCTTTATGGAAGACCTTGTCTTTGCAGACAACCTGGCAGTCATGTCATCCACTCGTACCCACCTCCAGGAAAAGTCAGACCGGCTATGCAATTATGCAAAGCGAACTGGTCTGTACATCAACCAGAAAAAGACCCAGGTGATGTGCATCAATAGCCCAAAAGCACCTCCAATTACCATCGATGGAGAGGTGTTGGAATGTGTTGATGACTTTATATACCTTGGTAGCCTTATAAGCAGTGAAAGTGGAACACAAAAAGACATCAAGACGCATCTCAACAAAGCAAGAGGTGCTTTCAGCCAACTTCGCAACATCTGGAAGTCCAAACAATATAGCCTCAAAACCAAGCTTAGGCTCTACAACAGCAATGTTAAGGCTGTCCTGCTATATGGCTCTGAGTGCTGGAGAGTAACAAAAGAGGATATGAGAAAGGTAGATGTCTTCCACAATAGTTGCTTACGCAGAATCTGCAACATCTTTTGGCCAAATAAAATCTCGAATGAGGATCTCTATAAGAAGACCGGTAGCTGGCATATGTCTCTTGAGATAAAGAGACGCAGGTTAAGATGGCTCGTCATGTATTGAGGATGCCCAATGAACGGTTACCCAAAGTTGCCTTGAGATGTACCCCAATTGGGACGACAGACCAAAGAACACCTGGCGAAGGACGGTGATGACAGAGCTGAAGGAGATGGGTCTCTCATGGGACGAAGCGCAGGCCAAAGCACGAGACAGGGCTCAGTGGCAGTGTATGATTGTGGCCTTATGTCCCACCCGGGACGAAGAGGATAGGTAAAAGTAAGTAAGCACTTGCTAAAGCACCGACAATGCAGCACTGTCGACCCATTACTAAATTAGAGTGACAGACAGACGAGTTAGACTAGAGATAGGAGAGAGATGGAAGATAATGTACAACACAGCCTAAACACCACCTCACAGAGTGTGTGTGTGTGTGTGGGGGGGGGGGGGCTCTATTTCAGATAGGGCAGTGCAGAGAAACAGACAGACAGTGCAGAGAAGAGAGACAGTATGTATTCTTGTCTCGGGCCCACAAAGTGCATGCAGTCTGTCAACAACTGGCCATGCCACCAGGCACCTCCGTGTGGTTTTAAACATTTACAACAAGAAAAAGGAGGCAGAAAACATGGCAGATAAATGCAGCATGCAAGTGCCAAAAATATAATATTACTTCCTGCTAGACATAAAAAAAGAAAAGAAAAAACCACATGTTACTTAATCTAACCTGTCATATCCGCATTTTCACTCTCCACCCTTTTTGATCTTACTTGTCATTGTTACACGTTACTAGAGCTTGTGAACTTATGTTCCTCTTATTAGTAGCCTAATGGCTTTACTAGAACATTGTGCATGTTTCTGCATAATGATGCCTGAATTACTTCATGTTAAAACAAAAAGATGCAATTTATTTTGGCGGGCCGTTAACAGAATCACAGACAGAAAGAAATAGGTTCACCTCTGTATATTGCACATGGCCATTCCAAGAGCCTGACTGACTGTGCAAGGTGTGGTATGTGTGATGATTATTTACAGGAATATGCAATATTGTTTGTGTGACAAGTCGTGACCTGGCTGTCATGCTTATGCATAAAGGGCCATTCACAATGTGCACTAATGTATAACTATAACTATAAAAGTATAGTTTTAGTGTGGATGGCAGTGTTCACACAGACTATAAAAAAACAATATGACAACAATATAGTTAAAGTTATCTTTATAGTTATCGTGCTTGGTGGGAATGACGCTTTAAGACACAGATCACCACTACCACCAGTAAGACTCCCTAATCGGGAGATAAGCGACCGTTGGTCGCTTATCTCCACAAATATCACAACCTCCACCTCTCACGTCATACGGGTAGCCATAGTTACACCTGGAATGTTGAATCTCCATATATGGAGATAACCTACGCATCACACAAAGTCTGACCTCACCAGCCAATACTTGGGCATGGACGACTTATATCTCCATATACGGAGATGGCCATATATGGAGATACGATGACATCACAGAGTCCACAGCTGATGATGTGGCGTGATGTCATACAATACACAAACAAGCCCTATATAAAGGGGCAATTCTCACCAGGGAAGAGAGCATTGCCTGGAATGTTGAATCTCCATATATGGAGATAACCTACGCATCACACAAAGTCTGACCTCACCAGCCCATACTTGGGCATGGACGACTTATATCTCCATATACGGAGATGGCCATATATGGAGATACGATGACATCACAGAGTCCACAGCTGATGATGTGGCGTGATGTCATACAATAAACAAACAAGCCCTATATACTGATGCGATACGATGACATCACAGAGTCCACAGCTGATGATGTGGCGTGATGTCATACAATAAACAAACAAGCCCTATATACTGATGCGGAGATATGAGCAGGGCAAAGGTGTGACGTGTGACGTGTGACCGACCGACCGACCGACCGACCGACGGACGGACGGCCGGTGGAGGTTTTCATAGTAAACTGCTCCCTAACGGTCGCAACAACACACCATTGTGTTGAATAATTGAAACGATGCTATTTGTGAAAAGCATGTTTTTTTGATTGATTGAGTACTTTTATTAACATGCTTATTAACAGTATAGGTAGTACAGTCAAAGGTTATGCTATTATGTGACATTTAGATACTCACCTCCATTGTTTTCTTATACAGGGAGACCTTTGTCTTCTGGACTTTCTCCATCATAACTTCAAACTTAGAGAGAAAGTTAAAAGTTCATGTATATGTTATACTGTATGTACACAAACAACAGCTATATGGCCAGAGTCCAGTAGCATAATAAAGAGCATGCCACTTCCTGAATTCAGTGATCAATTATTGACAGCTAATGGGAGTGGTTCTCAAACTTGGGGTCGGGACCCCAAGTGAGGTCCCCAAATTATTTTGTGGGGTCCCATTCTTTCGAGACAGAGTTCTGTAAGAGGGACAAACCGAGTGGGCGTTCACTTTTCTTTGACGATGGCTAGTCAGATTGATGGTAAACAAACCAACACACAGTATAAGTGTATACAGGGTATCTGCACATTTATAAAGTGCCGTTCTACATGCTCACAACGCCTCGCAAAGCATGTAGATCTGCTATTTTCACAATATTTATCCGTGGAACCAAGTCACATTAAATGTAATACCTACAATTCCAAGTGCTTGTCGGGGTGGGGGTCCCCAGTTCAAATATGTTTATTTTTGGGGTCACGGCCTAAAAAGGTTTGAGAACCCCTGGCTTATGGAAAATCAACACAGGAAAAAAAACATGTCCCCATTCTCCTTTTGTATTTACACAATTGTAAATACATTATTATAAAGAGCGGAGTCACACTTGGCCTGTAATTTCCTTCTGCATTCTCACCTTTTTTCTCTGCTCTTTCTGCCTCTCTCGAAACTGTTCCATTCTCTTCACTTCCTCCCTGAGTGTTCCAGAGAGCTGGATGTGCAGGTTTCCTATATTCTCAATTTCTGCACAAGCACGCACACGCACGCACGCACGCACGCGCACACACACACACACACACACACACACACACACACACACACACACACACACACACACACACACACACACACACACACACACACACCACATTTTGCTTATCTGACACATTCAGTTATGTAAATTATGGAGAACTGAGAAACTGAGAAAATCAATACAAACAACCATCATAGGAAGTTGTACTCGTGAAGCCTTCCTAAAATAATAACGCCTGTGATATCATAGATACTCACGTGTTTTCAGATCATCTATAGATGTTCTCAGAGTGCTGCAAAAACAGGATGACCAGGACACGTTTTATTGTGAGTAAACTGCAGTATAACATTTTCTGCATTATGGAAAGTGAGTCAGTTAAGCCTTGTGTAGTTGGCTGTCATGTTCAGACATCTCGACAGATAACCCCACCAGTTCATGTTATTTTCAGCAGGTGTCATGGTCATTATGGTAAAAACACACTTACTTGATTTCATAAATACCGCAAGCCTTGCGTGCTATTGTAACTAGTTCCTTTCCGTATCTCTCCTCTGCTGATGCCCTATAGCACATTAAGCAAACCATATACAAGTAAACCCACAACATATTTTATGAATATTAAAATGTTGACATTAACTTCAGGCACCCACCTCATTTTTAAGAGATCCTCTATGTCTTTGCACGTCCGACGGCCATCAGAGAGTCTCTGAACTAGGGTCTCGTACCCGCCATTGCTGATGAAGTCCGCTCCCTAGAAGCACAAAATACTATAAAATGCACTATAAAAACACCATACAATATGTTACATAGTAATTCAATTTCAAACATTACTTGCTTTGATATAAAACCATAAAGCAACCCACAACCATTTCAATATACCATATGAATGATCATGTAGGCTGCAGGTTTTTCTTTCACACCACTACTTTACATAGTGACAGTGAGGGTAAATCTGTTAGAAACCGTGTTGCATCTGGATGAAAATCCCTTACACAACTTCAAATTACAAAACAAGCTCTTAGTCTTCACCCACTTTGGAAAACCCAGTACTGTACAACCCCATGTATTAAACTACTGTAGATTGCTGCAACCTTTGTGTCAACCCACACACTTTTTGCATACTGTAGGCTGTTGAAGTAGACCAAACTAAAATGACTCAACTAAAATCTATCAAAGATAATGAAGTACTATTAGAGATACATTGTTAAAGATAAACGAAAATGTGCATACTCTGACTTAATTTGCAAAGGTTAACAGATTATTTTATGAACCGTCCCATGCAAATCAACCCAGAAGTTGTGATTGCTGCCACAAGGCAGCTTCGTCAGAACACTAATCCACAAAGATTAGTGTTCTGTCAAGGCACCACAACCTAAAGATCAAAGACCAACATAGTTACAATGGCTGTTACAGGAAGCATGGAAGAGGTGTACCACATTTCAAGGTCTACCACTACCAAAAAAAATGGTTCTTGTCAATGTTTATGTATTGATCTATTTATGTATTACCTTGTTTATTGTAAATCGCTCTGGATTAAGAGCATCTGCTAAATGCCTAAATTGTAAATTGTTATAAAAGTATAGCTGCACAAAGAAATACGTGTTTATAAGTGCTCACATCTAGATATAAGAGGAGACACAAGCACTGCTATAAGGCTTCCAAAATGATTATCAACAGGACATGTGTTTAATCATAGTTGCAATTCTTCCCGTCTAACCATTTTCAACAATTTAACAAAATTGAAAACCGGTCGACTAATAGGTATGCAACAGCTGGCTACCATGTACTGCATTGAACTGATAGCCTATACAGAAGTTCCCATTTCAACGTTTATTACATAACACTTAGATCAACAGTTAGATAAAACACGTTAGTGCCAGCTCTCAAATGTGAACACAAAGACCACAGCAATTATTTATGAATTACTACTACCTCTACAATAACTTACCCAAAAGGCATCTTTGAATGGTAATGCCATCTTAGGAGTAGGTAAAATAAAATTCCCTCCTTGAGAGTCCACAGCACTTGATGATAATTCACTCTGTGAAACCCGTTTGGCCAGCTGGCACTTCATACAAGTGAAACAAACTAGTGATCATTCAGGAAGCCAATGTGTTGGCTCACTCGTTTGACTTAAATGAGGAAGAACTGTAACATGTCGTCACACAGCCAGACCACCATCGAAAGTAAGATAACATTCATATCAGCCAGCGCTCACTATATCAATAGACCGCTAATAGATAGCTATAATTGCATCAGTCATCTTCATACATATTCCACTATCAAACCACACGTTTTATGGATGACATTTTCTTGATGCACATAACATTAAATCATCTTAAACCAGGCTGTGAAATTCCTTAGCCATCAATCGCACAGAGGCCAAATTTGCAATACAAATATAAACTAATGATCCCCTGCCATAAACATTTACAGCTTTTTTTGTACTGATCTTTTCACAAGAAATGACAATATATGACAGCTAATGAGATATTTCCAAATATGAGATTCATTTATAGACTGTATTTTGTCCTACAGCAATGGAATAAAACAATTACTACAGAGTGCTGGAACAGAATGTGTCTTTATACCCTCTGAAGCATTATTTGGACAATATTGCACTGTAAGAAGTATTACATTGCTATCAAAATAGTGAGAAAAAGGGAAGACGGACAGAACATTGTTGGTCTTCCCTTTAGAGCAATTGCAAAGAAACCCGATGTGTCAGCAGGTTTTAAAAACCATCAAAAGGCACTTAAACATTGTAAGAAACTAACAGGAAGCCACAATAGAATCAGACACCTATTTCAAAGAGTCGACAGCTTGTGCGGTAGGTGCGGCTCATATACTGTATACCGTAGCTGGATCACAGGACAACAGTTTAAAGTTCAGCATATGTTTGACAGGTTGAGTGGCAGTAGGACAGTTAATAGAGAACTTCAACGATATTTAACATCAATCCTATATTTCTAGTGTGATTGACGTGAATGACATATCCCATCTCAGAGTGTTCTTTGTGTCATCTTACATACAACTCATTGAATCACATCATGGGTGATCATAGCTATAGCATCATAGATATTTCCATATTTTCTCTTGACACAGAACACATTGGGAAGTGGTATGTCAGATTTTCACAAGTCTTCACAATGGGACCCATTAAAAGGGGCTTCACCCTGGTGGAGGTGGTTTTGCAGGATGTGCTTCTGAACAAGTCAGGCAAGCTGAAGCCGTCAGAAGTGGGCTTGAGCCCCATTAGGCATGCCCGAAAAAACATAAAAAGTTATAATATGGAGGTTTCTGCCCGACTGCGACAATATCAATTTGTTGTGTATACTACTGGTCAAAGTTTGTTAAGATTGCCACCACATGAGTTAAACGAGATATAGAGGTTTGTCCAGCTTGCCACGCCAGAGTTTCACAAGTTATTTCTTTTTATTTCATTTAGTGATAAAACGCGATTGTGCGGATCCGCTAAAGACACTCTAGCTCTAGACTGAAACGGTAACAGTAAGTAGGTACTTAGTTAGCTTGTAGCTTTGGACTTGCTCGACGTACAGACATGGGGCTTGGATTAGCGCGTTTGTCATCTCAGCGTGCGTCATCTACACTCACAATCTACACGTGCACGATGGTGCACGATATTCCGAGACTACTTTTAGAAGGTAAGAAAAAATAGTGTGGCAATATTGCCTCAAAGTCAAAATGTAATGTTGGCAGTTAAATCTTCATGGACACAAATCAATGAGAAAAGACTAATATAGACAAGAACAAGTCACTACAATTCGTCATGTGATATGTGCAACTGTCTACCATAGTCTGTCACTTCACTGTTCATGAAGGTTTCTTGATTTTTCAAGACTTCGGCCTCAGAGATTTTTCCATCACCGTCCTGATCCATTTCCTTGATGAGGTGAAGAGCCTGTTGAATACATGTGAGGAAAGAAGACTCAAACAATGCTCCCACGTCATATCAAATATCGATCTATAAATGCACAGAATCTGTAAGCGCGTGTCTGACTTTCTCATGCCTAACACGAGCACCGTCCAACCCATCAACTTAAAACCTGGTGTTTGTGTTGTGCCAAGGAAAATTCGGTTGGTCCAGCAGTTGTTTAGAACTGAAAAATCTCACCCATGGTGAAGTGAGCGCGTTCATTTCATTAAGCGTCCCGCGAAGCTTGGCCAATGCCAAGCTCTGCGGGATGGACATACGGACAGACAACTTATACTGTATACAGCAAGCCCCCAGAACCCTGGGGGCGCTTTGAAGCAAAAAGTACATGGTGGCCGTTTGAGGTATGGCAGTTGGGTCAACTATTCATAAATCTCATGAACGCGCCTTTTGGCTCCACCCCCTCCACTCCAGACAGCTGAATCCTCTGTTCCTCTCCGGAGCGGAGAACAGCGCACCTCGCTCTGACCGCATTAAACCAGGAAATAACCATAGCGACTTCTCCTTATTACTTAATATTCTGTGTTTATTAAATATAGATACCTTCCTGAATCTCTTAGTCACAACAACATTGTTCTTATACAACAGTTGGTTTACTCATTAGTATTAGTTATTACGATTTTAGCGTTTTGTCATGTTGACAGAGGCTGTCTGCTATTGACTTTGCATTGGGTTCTGAAAAGTCCGAATCAATTTTCTATCTTTTTTTTAAATAGAAGCTTTACGTGAAATGTAAATGAAGATTTGCTATCAAAATGGCATTTAAATGAGATACATACATGGTTTGATAACCTACAAGTAGGCGAAAGCCATTTCTGAGTAGGCCTATGTCAGTGGGTCTGTCTCATGGTCATCATCCCAGTGCCACCCCATCCCTTGTTATGAAGAAAGGGGCCAAGTTTTACATCGTTCTCACATCATTTAACAAGCTTTTTGAATGACCTAATGAAATATGCACTCATGTTTGTATAGAGCAGAGTGCAGGCCATATTTGATGGTTAAATAGTTCCATAACACTGTTAAAGCTACTGAAAATGATCAAACTCTGTCTGTGACACTTACAAATGTGTAATGAAATGTATTCAGTTTGGACAAAGTGCATCTAATGTGGATTTCAAAGAATATCTCTATATGTCAACAGTACTGGCATCTAATAAAAAATACTCTATTTCAGACAGTATCTAGTATATGAATTGTATTTAAACGTGTTTCTGGAACAGAATACAACTCTAGGCTTGTCTAGAACAGACCAGTAACTTTAACTATGACACATTTCACCCAAGGAATCCATGCAAAATGCTAAGATGACCACACTGAATGACAACACAGGATGATATTGTAAACAATGGGAGAGATTCCAAAATACCACTTTTATCCAAAGCAAGAACGTATACATGATAGTTGATAAACAAGTGAGCACGCAAAATTGGAACTGGAGCATGATATCTATAACTTTAGATAAAGATTATAGAACTATATATTTTATAGTTAAAGTTATAGTGCTCAGTGTATGGCCCTTAAGATGAACAAAGGTGGACATACTGGAGAACACTGTATTTACATTCATTTACCTGTTACAAATGAAAACATTTGTTTTGTCAATAACCTTATTCTGCCAGACTGAAACTCAGAAGAGATAGAGTTTTAGGCCTACTTTAGACATTTTCCATCGCATTCTTTTAACACCTGTGCAGTCAAATATCTGTACCTATTGAATTAATCCCTCTGCACAGGTGTTGCACAGGTGCAGCATGTGATAAAAGATGATGAAACTACAACTATACCCGTCACACTCACAATACTAAAACGGCAAGTATACTACAATACAATTACAATAGCATCTAAATCAACAGGAATAATAATAAAATAACAAAACCTATTTCTAAATCCCCCAAACCTTGCAGCCCCAGAGCCAAGTTCAAGTTCAAGGTCATTCAATGTTTGTCCCAGAAGGGCGATTTGGTTGCAGAAATATATAAAAGCATAAATCAGTCACAGAAACAAATAAAAACACACACAAAGAACAATAAAATAGCATAACAGTTTGTGGTATCAGCTAAAGTCAATCTAACCCTAACTCAATCTATCTATAGGCCAGACAGGACCAAGAGTACATTTTCAACATTGAAATTCACATCAATTCACTAGAAACTTATTAAGTCTCTCAAAGCAAAGATTACCACCTCCTCATATTGGCATTTAAAGCCTGTATAGAAACAGGCACAAAGGAGAACTTACAGTATGCCTGTTTGTTGTGACCACTGGAGGCTGGAGCTTCCAGGCGAAGGCCAGAAGGAAGCAGCTTGTACTCAGAGCTGAGAGGATGAGAGCTGTCCATACCAATGGACTTGGCTTTCTTAAGCACTTGCCTTTGGTAGACTTGATCCAGGCTACTGAAGTTTACTCCAGCTATCTTTGAAGCCGTTCTCACAATTCTCCTAAGGTGATTTTTGTCCTTTACGTTCAGGTTTCCATATACCAACAAATGATGGAGAAGGAGATTATTGACTCAATAAAAGCACTGTAGAACAGTTTCATTAAGGATTTGTCAACCTGAAATGTAGCAAGCCTTGCTGACCTTTCTTGCAAATGTTTCACAGTTCACATCGAATTTAAGCTTACTATCAAACATAGTGCCTAGATATTTGTAGGTGTTCACCAGGTCAACTTGCCGACCATGGACAACACTGTTCAGAGGAACTGGGGGGGGATTTCCTAAAATCAGCACACATCTCTTTTGTTTTTGAGACATTCAATTTTTTTGAACATCGACCAGAATGAGTTTTTTTTAATGTGTGACCTCTAGTAGGCCTACTTCTGGTTTATACAAAATAAATCCTTTGTGATACATTTGTTGGTTGTCTGATAAATATTGGATCATAATCATTATAATATCTAAATTCATAAAGTATTCATAAACTTATCTGTGGTCTCTGAACCAGGTTTGGTTTGGTTAATTGGTTTAGTTTAGTAATACTCTATTAGGCTATGTAAAAGGTTTGGACTATAGCCAGGATGGCCACAGACCAGGACCATATGACACACAATAACACTATTTGGAATGAACTTCACTTTATTTCACATGTAAAAACGTTAGACCATTGTCAATGGTGTGTATAAACCATAACAGTTAATTTCATAGAGGTATACATTAACTAATTTACCTCAGAAACTTCAAGCAATGGACTTGGTTATCAATATGGATTCCACTTTGGTATTAAATCTATTCCAGTGTTTCTCAAACTTTCACATTTTCAAGGTCTCCCCTTAACTCTTTACAGCATACAAATGGAACCAAATTAACCAAATGTTGGTTCCATTTGTACACTGTCAGTATACACTTGTATGGGTCAAATTAGACCCCACAGAGTCCCTGGAATCCACTTTGAGAACCGCTGATCTATTTGAAATGCATTCTGTTTGTTTGTTTACAGTGGTCTTCAACGTTTTCAGGCCAGGGACCCCCACACTGATGGGGAGATGGAGCAGGGACCCCCTACCTTGGGGGTCCCTGCCTTGGGGGTCAATGCTCCATCCAACATGCATGTACAAGTGGCTGTACCTCTGCCATTTATAAACATACCTTAATAACTGAGAACCAATGTCAATACTATCAATCTATCACTAACAATCTGTCAATTGCACAATAATCATGTATACAAGCTATTCAAAAGAGACAGAATCATGTTTTTTGTTATATTTAAAGACAAATTATTATTTTTCTTTCTTTTTTTAAATAAAAATAAAAAATATATAACGTTTTCTTTTTTCTTTTTACAATTTCGCGGACCCCCTGCAGTGTCCCCGCGGACCCCCTAGGGGTCGCGGACCCCCTGTTGAAGACCCCACTTTAGAAGGCTAATCACATATGCAACGTAAATATAAAAATGATGTAACCACTAAATATCAAAAATATATTAAACCCAATAATGAATTCGTTAAACCATGAAATACACAATGGTTAATTAATTCAACGTGGAGTTACACTTCCAGGCGATGCTTCAGTCCAGCGGGACGTATCGAAGATCTAATCCGAGCAGAGTGCTTCTCAAGCGGAGAGAGGACGGGAGAGGAGCCGTGTACTGTGCGGCGTTTCTCTTTTTTCCCCACTAGAGAGCGTCCTCAACCTTCTAAACCAACAGAGCTCGTACTCGCGGCGCTCGTTCATGACTTGAGCCCCAGCGCGTTCACAGTGGCAGTGCTCGTTCATGACTTTGAGCCGCAGGCGCGTCCATGAAAACAAACTATGACGCAAAACGCGTCACAGGGTCAAATAGTTGACCCAATACGTCACTTTTCAGAGGCTTTTCAAACGCGGAAGTACGCTTCATGCGCTGGGTGAGCAACTCAATGCAAGTGGACGGGCGGGGATATCAGTTGCCCTCTCTATTATTATTATATAGCTCTATGGTATACAGGCAAAGCCAAATGTAGCAGCGGTTAGCGCCACCACAAATCAAGCATGTTCTGTATGTCTGTCTGCCTTCAATCTAATGCCCATATTAGACGTCATCTATGTCACTTTTATTGCCCATGTATGAAGATCAATGATGTGATTGATATGACGTCATAGACCGGCCTCCAAGTATGATAATGTAAAGCCTCCAGGACTGGGGGAATAGTTTTTTTGACTAATGAATAAATGATGATGCTAATCATGTGCGATTATTGCATGTGTGATTATATTGATTTACTGTTATTTCCTAAAAATTGATAATAAACTGCTGCTTACCTCTTCTCTTGCTGAGCCGTAGCTATTAGGGGCGATCCAACGGAGCTGCTCTTCTCGATTCAGTTTGCCATCCTTATTGTGATCATAGAGGTCTTTAAAGCGCACCGTTTCTTCAATCTCCCACTGAGATGGAGAATTTCCCTCTGACAAAGAAACATGTAAATAAATCAATGCACCACATTAGGGCTGAGCTATATTATATAGATATTGTGATATGAGACTAGATATGGTCTGGGATTTTTTATATTGCAACATTATAATTTGTTAAGTGTTGGTTTGATACTTTCAGAAATCTTTGAAGGATTAAAACTAAAAATGTATATTATCCCAACATGAATATTGGGATGTTTGTCCATATTGCCCAGCCCACATCAACAATGTTTTAGTAATGAAACATGCATCATACAGATCATTCTGTGAATCAGTACATTTTATGATAATCAATGAGATCTTACCATCACTCCGCACATCTCCAATAAATTCACTTAGACTGATGAATCCATCTTTATCAGTGTCATATTCACTCAACACATCTTCAATGGCAAAATCCTATCAGGAAATAATAATGATCTGAATGTTATTTTAATTCGGTACACACATTCATACCGTGAGACAGTTGAATATTACGGTTATCTTCATCTTAACCGGACTGGGAACGCAACCACTTTAAACAGGAATTCTTAATACTTTGGCGAGTTTATACATTTGTAATTCAGACAAAAATGTGCATGAGAGTGCAATTGTACACTCTCGACTCGAGTTATGTTAACACTCAAGAGTTTCACAGCACAGTAGTAAGAATTTCCATGAGTAGTACACAGAGCTAAGTTTGTGCGATGAAACAGCTCTTACAGCCATGTGATCCACTTCAGACGGGTGTGTGAAGGCAAGAAACTCTGTTAGGTTGAGGCCTGGCATTCCGTCCACATTAGCGACATCGAAGCGCCTCCTCTCCTTCTGATGTAGCTAACATTGTCACAGCAATAAGAGATTTTTAAACACACTTAAATCTGGTGTTAAAGTATATAAAAGGAATACAAATTACACTTTCAGAGACAAACAAACACTCCATATCTGACTCAGTAAAATGCTCTGTGTCAATTAATCCATTTGTAATTTAGTGTGTACACAAATGTAGTAGTAGTAGCAGTAATAATAATAATAATAATAAAATAATAATTATTGAGAGCAAATATTTACATTATGAAATCAAAATAAATAAAATAACTACAATTGTTGGTTGCAAATGTTTACATTTGCACACGCTCAGACTAACATTACGGGTTAAGAGTGTAGGTACAACTAAACCATGCATACATATCTGAGGGACTCTTGCTCAGGGTCTTCTAAGACAGCGTTGTCATCTAAATTGAAGAGCTGCCCGTGAGCCACCGTGTTGTATTCTTCCCAAGACACCACACCGTCTTTATCCGTGTCGAACTCTGAGAAGCGTTCCTCTGCATCATCCAACGCATATCTTCTGTAGACATACTGAATCCACACCGTGATCTCCTCTGTGGATAAAGCACATTGCAGATTTAACATAAAGGTAGGGGAAGACCTTTATTAAACACGCGGGATGAATTCAGTTTAAGCTTTACCGGCTGATGGATGTTCAGATGGTTATGATCAGGCCTGAAATTTCACCATTTTAGGGACCTTTGGTGTTGTTTGAGGGCAAAAGGGTAAATGCCAGGGCAGAAAGGCCAAAAAATAAAAGATGATTTTAGTCCATTGAAAGAATTTTTGAATCCAAGGGTTAGTTAAGATTTCAGAATCTCAGCAAAAGACACTGGTGTCTACATGACAAGAAAGAGACACCGGTGTCTACTGTCTACATATTGACAAGAAAGAGGCAGAGGAGAAAGTGGTACAGTTAGCTTGGTCATTAAGGCCACTGTGGCCTCAGGTCATGCCTTTAGTTTGAGGGGCACAAGGCCAAACTGAGGGGCAATGACAGCCATGGCCTCCATGAAATTCCTGCCCTGGTTATGATGATGAACAAAACACTCGGTTAGGGGATAAGTTTGCTCAAGGACACTTCAACACATATACTGAGCCTACCGGGCAGAAAACCTTCTGATTACCAGGCAGACGACCACGTTACCCACTAAGCTATATGTCCATTGGCCAAAGGACATAACCCTCTATGATACTATTTTAACAATGATTACTCACCCCATGGACACTTAAATTCATGGATTCTTTTTTTTTATTTTTTATTATATTGCACATTTCTTTTTTCGCATTCCTAAGCCAATAATTTGATCAGCAGCAGTGGTTCCCTATGGAGACACAAATAGTAATTTTTGCTTAGGAATGTGAAAAATAAATAAAAATACAAATAAAAGATCCATGAATTTAAGCCTCCGTGGGGTGAGTAATCGATGGGAAAGAAATTACATTTTGGAGTGAACTATCCCTTTAAGGCCTGTTGTATACTTTGGCGTAGGATGGCGTATAAAATAATAGATCTACTTTTTATTACCTAATAAATGCCACACAAGACATGTGAGTGTGTGTGCGCGACTGCGCGTGTGTGTACTTTAGAAAGGATTTACACAATCACAGGTTGAGGTGTTCAGGATATCAGAAAATAAAACATGCACTCACCTGCACTTAACAGTTTGTCTGAATTTGTATCAATTCTCCTTACAATTTCCAACATTCTTTTCCTCTGCTCGGCTGGGGTGAGTTTCTTTATTTCCTCTGCGTCTCCAGTTCCTCCTAGCAGGACATTCATGTCATGTTCAGGGTCGTGCTGTTGAGCCATGAAATGATCTTCATGAACATGTTTGTGGGCGCTTTCTCCAAAGGCAAAATGCATTGCTATCAACGCTGTGGTCACCACCGTAGAAAACGCCATCTGTGGAGAGGCACACAATTAAGGAACTTTTTGTGTCTGTGTGGGTGATTATTGTGTTTTAAGTCAGGGGTCATCAATATGTCTGTACACGGACAAATGTGTCCGTGGCAAAGACCAGTCATGTCTGTGGCAATTCTTTTATTTTCTTTTTCACACACCATGACCCAATTACTGAATGTCAAGTCTCCAGGTTTTCTTGAGAATATGTAAGACACAATACTAGTTACTACGCCATTATGGCATATTAGGAGTCCGACTAGTACTCTTGTGTTTCTCAAATGTTAAGGACCCCCTTAACTTACTTTTGAATAGTTTTACTATTTTGTAGGCCACATTTTGCATGTTGCAACTTACTAATGGAGAAAACACAATGACAGGTCTGAGGGGTCTGTTCACCCCCCCACCCTCACCTTTCCCCCCTCTACTCTGTAAAAGTGTTTTATATTTGTCCTGTGATGATATTGAATGTTTTTTGATGCTACTTTATACGTTGATGAATTGAATACCAAGGTCCCCAACGGAAACAAGACCGCAAGGAACTTTTTGGTGTGTTCCTTTTAGGCAGGGTGTTTTGACTGTACTAGTGCTGCAGCTGTTCTATCAATACATCAATCAATCAAGTACTAGCAAAGCATCATGCTCGCCTAAAGTTAGCTAGCTTGTAGATCAGTTGTGGTTGTTGTTGTGATGTGTGCATAAGTGCATTATTTAATTGCAACTATAGTTAACGTCCAAGTCTATGGATGTTTAGCTTGCCTTGGAGTTGGAGAATAGGCCTCGTCAGTCACCGAAGGCAAAAGGCAGACACCAGGTATTCTTACAATGGAAAATACAACTATAAAGTAACCAGTATGAAAAGTATTTAAAACAAAATGGGTACATTCTGTAGAAAGAGATTCCTTTACCGTGAAAAGATGTCACTGCGACGCAGGGGGAATGGGGAGGAAATGACCCAACGTTCTCTCCGTCCGTCCAGTAGCGTCAGTTCACAAAAAGCTAAGGTATGGCAACATGACTGGTGTCTTCCTCGCGCGCGTGCAAGACACCAGTCATGTTGCCATACCTTAGCAACAGGCCCGATGAAAAGTACATTTTATTATTTCCCCCTTCTAGCCAAGGTATGGCAGCTGCCATAGCTTGCCATACCCAATTGACGCCTCTGCGTCCGTCTACCGTCTACAATGGTTGCCATGGTAGACACATAGAGTCCCGCCCTAGAAGCCCATGCGGCGAATGTGATTGGCCCACATTTCATTTGTTTCCATCGCAGACCGAAACGATTGGACGGCCGCGCTGTCCGTCTGCCGAAACCGTCAACTAGCACACTTCCTGCTTGTTGTTAGGTTGTCCTTGCTTGCTGTCATTTTTTGTGTGTGATGTTTATTGGGAACAAGAGGACAACTCCATCCTTTGTAAACAGAATAATTTCCCTTATTATCCCGCCCGGCCCCCCCAGCCCCACGGAGCGCTGCTGAACTTATTTTGAGGAGTCGATAGATGTCAAAAGACGGTCGTCGGCGTGGCGCGGGTCTTCCTCACCGCCTCGGCCCCAGAATGAACGTCGGCCAAGGTGGAGGAGGAGACGGCAGGGAGAGGTCTGGGAGCAACAGCTCTGGGTCCTCGCATGGAGGAGGCAAGGGCAGGAGCACTCCCATTACCGCCTTGAAGGTAAGAGAGCAGCGATATACGCCCATTACCGCCTTCCCCCGTCTCTAGTCCATAACTCTAGTCCAGTGGTTCTCAACCTTTTTAGGCCGCGACCGCCAAAATAATCATATTTTAACTGGGGATCCTCCCCCCCACACCCACCCACCCTGACAAGCACGGACCTTAGAGTTGAGGCATTACATTTTGTATAACCACCCTATAACATGGTTATATTGTGAAAATAGCAGATCTACATAACGCCACATTGTGAGCATGTAGATGGGCTATTTTCACAATTTCTGCCTCTAATATTAGACAATTTGGCCAATGTTTAATTTGTCATTTTAGAGGTATTAAAAAGACCTTAAATTGTCACTTTAGAAATGTGCAGACACCCTCTATACACTTAAACTTTACGTTGGTTTCTTTATTGTTGAGAGAGAAAACAATGTTTCACATCAAGCTAATCATGTGGGGACCCCCCCCCCCCCAAATAACCTGGGGACGCCCCTGGGGGTCCCAATGCACTTAAATATCATGTTGATTTGTTTACTTTTGAGAGAGAAAACAATGTTGCACATTATCTGGGGACCCCCCAAAATACCTTGGGGGTCCCGACCCACAGGTTGAGAACTATAGTGCTTACTTAACTTACATTGCAACACATACTGGATCAGTGGTTTTCAACCTTTTTCATATCAAGGCCGATTATTTATTGGGCATTTGAGCCGCGGTCCTGCCGGTCCACCATTTAGCTGGAGACCACCTCAAGGACCACACGTGGTCCCCGGACCACTGGTTGAAAACCAGGGTAGTGAGGGACTGAGGATACTACTAGATAACAGGGAAGGATAGCTCATGGCTTGTACAATCGATCGACCTCACCACTGATTTCCCCTTGTTCCTTTCGGTCGCTTTATTATGTTTGCGAGCCGGAGTAAATGGGACGATTAAAAACCTTAGATTAAACCTTAGAAACGTCGTTAGTGATGATTTGTCTAACTGTAAGTAATTTGCATAACCCATTTTCTGTTAGCTGTTACTCAGTCACTCAGCACTGCAGTAGTAGACAGTAGATACAGTCACAGAGTGAGGTGTCTGTCTACATACCCTACCCCAGTTCCTCAGCCAAGTGTGTTCTCAAATACATGTTGTGGACTAAAAGTAGGCCTATTGGATTTGAGATGTAGTGGAGTTGAGTAGAAGTAAAAAAAAAAAAAATTTTGGGGGGGTGCGCGGAACTCCACAACGGGGGTCTGGGGGTCCTCTCCCCAAAACTTCCTAACAGATATATTTTCCTGTGTTCTGTTGAATTTTTGGAGCGGTGAAAGCGCTCCCAATAGACAGGTATGTCCGTGGGTATGTGGGTGGGTGGCTGGGTGGCTGGCTGGCTGGCCGTGTCCGTCCGTAGCCTGGCAATACCTTGAGTGGCCACACACAACACACTAGTTAAAGGAGGGGCGCTGTTTTGTGCAGGCCAGGCACACTCACCACTCACACACGCACGCAACACGCACGCACGCACGCACGCACGCACGCACGCACGCACGCACGCACACACACACACACACACACACACACACACACACACACACACACACAGAACACAGAATCAAAAACATAGATCTAGAACACATAGAATCAAAAACATAGATCTAGAACACATAGAATCAAAAACATAGATCCAGAACATATAGAATCAAAAACATAGATCTAGAACACATAGAATGTAAAAACATAGACCTAGAACACAGAATCAAAAACATAGATTAGACACACACAGGGTATAGCTGCTCAGATTCACTGCTCCACTTCAAACCGAGGTTTGATTTTTTTTGCATGTTTGATACTTTTATCAGGCTTGCTTTTCTAGCAAGGGTACAATTTCAGCCTTAAAATGCCAAATGTAGGTGTACAGATTTTATGACTGAAACAAAGTAAGACATCTTTAATAATGCCTTCTCATCTTTAAGTCATTTTTTAAGTGACAATCTGTATGATCTTGCATGCATTGTCCACACCCCCATTAAAGTGGGGGGTCTCGGGGTCCTCCTCCTCCCCCAGAAAAATGTTAACATAGTAGATGTCATTTCCTGTGTTGTGGTGAATGCACACATTCGAAATATAGGGCTCCGCCTCCGTAGTAGTTCTGCAAAATGTATGCGACTTCGTAGGAAGCCTTGTTTAATGTATAGTCCGTATTTTTAAATAAAAATAGTTTTTAACAAGTGTCACTGCTTTTCCTGTTTGCTACAATGTTAGTTGCAACAGCGCCTCTTGGTGGCCGGGAAGCATTATTGTGCATTCTTCCATATACACATATGTCATGTCCTTGTATGAGCGAATGGGGGAATGGATGAACGTCATGTGATAACAACAAGTGCAGCCATGTTTAACCAAACCAGTGATGCTCGATTTGGAATCGACACACACTTAGTAAAAACTAATTTTATTAAAAAAAACGGACTATACATTAAACAAGGCTTCCTAGTACGAAGTCGCATATATTTTGCAGAACTGCTACGGAGCCCTATATTTCGCATGTGTGCATGTGTAGAGCCGCTATTCCACCTTTGCCGACCATCCCCCCGAACTGTCTGACAACTAAGTCTGTAAGATTCTCCTGCCGTCGCCCCAACGTCACAATGCGGATGTTTCGGCAGGGGAATCTTAATGTAAGGCTACAATTAATGTTACAGAATGTCAACATCGGAAGGGAATTGTCAGTTTTGTTACACCATCCTTCGAACACTTTACACTTGTGAATGCAGTGAAATTGGTTCTGGCATTCTGAGTCAATGTTGTAACATTCAGTGAAGCCCCAGAGTGCTCAACTTGAAACACTTGTTGTTCTTTTCAGGCCCACAGAGCTCAGGTTCGGGGTGGAGGGTGAACATGAGTTGCCTGCGTAATAGAAGTGGTCACAGCCAGTCGAGCAGGAGCTGATGTAATTTCACTAGTGCGTGTCGGGCCAATGGGGGGAGCAAACTGTAGAATTAATGTCAGGTGCACCTCGATTGACAGGACGAGGAGTGTGATATCCTTGCGTGAGGGACATGCGGGACGTCGTGTACGGTGGTCCGCGGCATGAAGTGTGAGGAGGGGGGGGGGGGGGGGGGGTGATGATTGTAGTTAGTAAAGCCATGAACCAGCCCACAACAGCCCTGCCAATCGGGCTCAGCCCTATTGGCACGATGGTTTGTACGTTTGTCTGGCGAGTGGGAGCCCTGGGTTCAATCCCAGCTTCCACGCATCTCTACACTTGCTTTTGCCTTTATTGATAGATTACAGTAGACTGACAGGAAATGGGGAGAGAGAGAAGGGGAGTGACACGCAGCAAAGGTGGTCGGGATCATAAGTAGAACCCGCAACACGCTGTCAGGCTGCATCAACACAACAGACTAGGTGCCTTGACCGCTACCCCAGCCGCCATCGATTGATTGTTTGCTGATTGCTGAACCAATCAACCAGGCATGTGTAAACCTTGATGGCCAAGAAATGTGCCATCTATTGTCTAAAATAACCAGAGTTACCTTAAAGACAAACTATTGAGTCCATCATTGATCAGGATGGATTAGAGGGAGTGTTTACTTTAACCATCATCAATTACACACAATACCTGATTGATCAGGTAGGGACTAGGCACATACATGCACAGTCAGTGACACTGACTGAACACACTGCACCACAGCCTGGCCATTGGCTGCAGGCTTGCTGTATATATGGGTGGCTGCTTGAGATCAGAATCATGGCCAAACAAGTGGGACTTCGGTTGTGGCCATAGAACTTTAGGTTAATTAGTAATTAATGAGGTCTGCACATTGTCGTTTCTTTTATGGTTATTCTATTGAGAGCACCTCTTTCGTGATGGTTTTGAACAGTATGAGTTGGTAAATTTGCCATTCACTTCACTCATAATCATACTTTGGTCAAGATTAAATGTATCCCCTGAGCAAGCAGGCAGGCTCTATTAACTCAAAGGTAAAACATGTCAGCACAGGAAACTGGGTTTAAATTCGGGGTAGAAGAGGAAAGGTACATAATGCAGCTTTTCCTGCGCATCCAATCCCCTCACAGGTAACCTCAGCACACATGTATACTGCAGCCTATGTGCTGCCGACACGTCACCTTACTTCTGCCGTGGAACCTTCGGCTCCAAGCCCCGTCTTAAAATCTCTAAACGTTTTCCAGAGCAGCATGCTAATTCTTCTACTTTTTTTCTCTGCCATTTTGCCATGATGCCCCAAAAGGTACAGAACTGGCCTTGTTTATTATTGCTGTTGGACAGAGAGTAACCTTATATGACTCGACTCCTTTATCCTTCTTGTTAATATTCACATTGGTTAAATATTTGTCAAACCCAGTAACCTCACTTTCAACTAGCTCTGGTCCTTAGCGTTAGTGGAGTTCTCCCTAACGCTATGTTCGTCTACCTTGACAAATCCGTAAAGACCCGTCGTCTGGTCCGAAAATAACAAAAACTGTTTCGCCCCTCACCAAACCAAAGGTATCAGTGGGGAGTTGAAAGCTTGCTCTACTTAGTGGACGTGGTCTGAGCCCCCCACCACACGATTGAAATACATTTCTAGGGTAAAATGAAAAATATTCACCAGATGGAGACACTCTTCCTGGTTGAAGCTGTTTTTACTAAACAGCGCTTCCAGCGTCGCAGAGTTGAATAACACCCAATGAGACTAATACTCTGTGTAATTCGGTCCTCTGACCTGCGTGGCAGTAGTGAGTTGGCACCTTTATGGCGACGACAAATAGTGAAAAACTAAAAGAAATATGGAGTCTCCATCCAGTGGAATATTTTTCATTTTACCCTAGAAGTGTATTTTAATCGTGTGGTGGGGGGCTCAGACCGCGTCCACTAAGTAGAGTAAGCTTTCAACTGTCCACTGATACCTTTGGTTTGGTGAGGGGCGAAACAGTTTTTGTTATTTTAGGACCAGACGACGGGTCTTTCCGGATTTGCCAAGGATTTGGGAGGTAGACAAACATAGCGTTAGGGAGAACTCCACTAACGCTATGGACCAGAGCTAACTTTCAACCTGACATCCCTATTTTGGGATGTCATGTTCAAATGTCATGTTCAAAAATAGCAGAAATTGTAAAGCTTGTAAATTAGCTAATTTTGAACTGTGAAATTAATACATTCCTTATTAATTAATCTTAATGATTAATGTGATATATTATCCTGGTTATTTAATTACAGAAAATATTTGTGATTTGTGTGGATGCTCAGTTAGTTATTTTTGTCATCACAGAAAAACAAATATTTCAACAAACGGCACATTTCTTAGGAAATACAGGCAGCCAGGTTTGTGTTTTGGCCCCTAGCGTTCTATGATTCATCAGCCTGCCAAATCCAATCGGACCCAGAGTGTCAGCCTGCGTGGCTAATGCAGAGACAGCCTTGTATCAGAACACTGCTTTAGCCCGCAGCTACACTCTCATCATCACTGGCAACACTGGCAGGAGCACCAGGGCTGAGGGGCAGGCCTGCTGCTGAGTGCACATGACTACGCAATGCTGTGGCAGAAGGAGAGTGAGTGTGAGAGTGAGGGGGCTGTGATGCAGAGCTAGCAGAGAGGAGAGAAGCTGTAAACATTACAAGCTGTATGTGCTGGAGAGCAGAACGGAGTGGCATGCAGACAGACGCAGACAGACAGACGGACGGCGACAAGCAGTGGCACAGGCCTGAAAACTCATCAGAGTGCTGAGGGTCCTGGCCTAAATACTGACAGTGCTACACTGCTACGGACAGAGAGGACCGAGGGTGGACTGGCAGGCTTCGAAGCACTTGTCTCTCTCAATCGCCATTGGAGGAGGGGTCGACACAGCTGGGGACGTTGCTATAGCAGTGTCAGGGTTTCACAGTGGGAGTCTATTTTGGTCCTTCCGTCAGATGACGATGTCACCTTGTGGGCAATGCCGGCAAGAGGAAAGGGGTTGACTGAAGGGGTCTGCTAAAGTATGTCAGGGCTGGATGAGGACGAAGAACCTGCTTACAGACTCTACTTCTACTCTGTATGTACTTTCTGATCTCTTTTTTTCCCACTCTGTCTCGTCTAGTGGGCTAGTTCTAGTTTGCTGTCTTGCTGCCTGCGTCTCTGTTTGTAGGCCTTTTTAGAAGGGAAACCCTACACCTGCTGGCTGCCCCCTCCCTTCGCAGAGTCCTCAGAAATTGGCCAGCTCTCTTGTGCATAAAAAGATGATTGTCGCCGGCCATGTCAGGACAGAGAAGAATAAGTTGAGCCCCATTTTAAACACTTAAGCCTTACGCACTTAGTCATACAACCAATAACTCAAAATAGCGACTCTACAATCACAACATGTTGCATCGTGCTACATTGTAAGGTTTTAGATAACAATCTTTGACACAATATGTCATTTGTTTTATTTGAAAATAATATTTATTGGTTTGTTGAATCTTTCTATTTCTTTGAATTATTTTACGAAATTATGAACATTTGCCCAAAATAGGGATTTCTGTGTTAATTTGGTTAAAAAGTAGAGTTGCAGCTCCAAGGGAACACAACACGGCCCAGGTGACGGGTTGTCTGCAGCTGATTGATCAAGAAAGCCTTGCTCAACACTTCTGCTTGAAGGCTTGCAGCACATGGCTAGCTATCAGTCTCTGAGTGGTCTATAGGCTTGGTATGTCCACACAACAGTCATCCATCATCTGCTGGTTGCCATGTCCAGGAAACGCAGAGTAAATATTTAGGCTACAGTCTGCTGCTGGGAGATGGGTTGCTATTATGGTGACCCACTCGAGTTAGCTTTAGCCCTCTTCAATGTGTTGTTTGATGTTCCTCTATTCCTTTACTGTCTTGTTCTGCATGGGAAAATAAAGCCTTGCTTGCTACATTACATGTAATACTTTCACTCCCCAAAAGTAGGTCAGTCGGATAGCTTCCCCCAGGGACATTAAATAGTAGCAGACCAGTGCACTCAGTGCATGCTGTTTATGGACGTGTAAAACGAATGAGGCACGTTCACGTTTCTGTCAGTGTTAAAGGTGCAACTAAGAGTTTGTTAGAGACGGGATTCTTTTACACAAGCTTATGTCTAAAATGCCACTGCATTGTGTTGGATGAGCCAGGCAATATGTCAGTCATTTGATAATGCCACTACTATATAATAATCTTTCTACTATAATAGACAGGCCAGCTCCTGGTGTTGTTTAAGCATGTCATTGATAGACTCTCACACCACTCCTTCTACAGATTCCTCCTTTCACACATACATCGCTGCATTCCCCCCCTACATTCCTAGCTGCTTTCCCTGAACAATGTACAATTAAACAAAACAATAATTTAATGCTATGACGCGAATTACATCATAGTACGTCCATTATAAACCTTCCGGCCGAAACACAGACTTACAAATTGTTCCACGCTGCAGTGTACTGATGAGTGTAGTAGGCCTACTGTGTCCCCTGGTGGCAGGACAGTGTAGTGCAGACATTATGATCTTTCCCAGTACGGGACAGTAGATTATACACTGCTACTTTAAAACAGTTCTGTGTCTTCAATGACTATGATCAAATGTGATCGCCCGTCAGGGCGCGATTTCTAGATATGAGCGGCCGCGTTAGCGGCCGCGAATTTCTAGTTATACTAATTGAAAGAATGGCATGCATGGTAAATTGTTGGTGCAGCCTGCTTGTTTAAAAAGTAGGATAGGTTTAGTGAATAAATAAATTGTTCAATGATTAACTCACTCATAATTACAGTGAAAACCTGATGGTTTCTTTCGTATTCAATATCTTTTTTAATAATCTTTAAGGGCACATTTTTCATGCATCCTCCGTGGAATTGGTTGATTCTATTGTAAAGGTGGTGCTGAATTGTACAGGCTATTCTGCTGGGAACAGAATTAACATTAAGTGGCTACGATATACAGTACAGGTATAGATAGTACTATGATAATGCCTTGCATATCCTGCTGCTCTATTGGGTAAACACTGTGTGTAGTCTTATGCAATTCTTTGCAAACCTATAAACACAATTCTTAAAATTAATTACAGGATGTTTAAAGAGCATTAACTCATGTGCCAGAGCGCTTGGAACATGCTGCACTGTTACTAAGAGCGTACATCTGTGAGAGGTGATGAGTGTGTGTGTGTGTGGGGGGGGGGGGGGGGGGCTTCATGAGGAAGTGTTCTGGCATCAGCTGGCATTCGGTGGAGCTGAACTTAACCACTTAACCACCCAACCAAAAAAAAAAAAAAAATGCCCACAAAAAAGATTAAAAATAGACGATCTACAAGCTAACATTGCGCTACAAAGCATTGTGTGTGTAGAACGGTTATTTAAAATGTTATCTTTTTGTTATGGGCATGTCAATAATGACATGCCCAGAATTGGGCCATACTTTTTTAATCATCACTTTGACTTATGCATTATTTGACATAAGTAAGGCGTATATTTCATTATTTTTTCAAGGAACAAGCTTCTGAAGGCATCTCATAGCAGTTTTTAGGCACAACAATACTGGTGCTGTGTTATTGTTATCCAGCACCCACACACTACAGTAATATGCTCTAAGATTATGATCAACGACATAGCATGACATCTCTGTGCATGGCATTTGCCTCAGCAGATATGCCAGCAGACGATCAGAGGTCATTGATGCATGCTCAATGTGTAGGTCAACCATGGTGGTGTGCACGGAGCAGACTAGAGCTTCTGCCCCCAGCCCTTTCCCTTTAGTTTCTTTAGTCTAACTGAGCTCCATTTAAGTGAAAAGGACCTTTTCTTTGACGATGGCTGGCCAGATTTGCTGACGTAGAAACATAGGTTTTTCAAAAAATCTTAGAAGGATTCAAAAGACAATTATAGAATCTGGTCAAAATTCTAAATTTCAAGATAAGCTCTGTGCTTTGTGTTGATCGTGTCCCAAAACAACAATAAAATAAGATCTGGTGTTCCCAGAGGTGAAGTGGACCTTTAATGGCTTTTGTTAAGGCATTCCTCGATACATTTCCCCCCCATGATTAAGCCGAATCTTGGGGGAACAGGGTCAGATGAGCTCCCTCTGGTGTTATGCCTTCGGGCATCACTCACTCACTAGAGAAGTAGTTTGACCGGTAAGCACTGATCCTCTGAGTATCTTAAAGACCAGACCTATTGAAAGATGCTGTTCTCTGCCTTCTACCTTGAGCCAACCCAGACTAGCAAAGTGGGCTGGGATTCTTGGGGATGAGGAATCCCCATTCCCCACATTAGTTTGTTTTGAGAGGTTTGTACAGTACTTGTATATTTTAGTAACATTAAGATGTTTGGGAACCACGGGGAGCCAGTAGTCAAAATGACATTGAACTAGAAGCAGTGCTCTTCCGAGCACAGGTCTCCACCAGGCCACACAAATCGGCCTGTTATAGCGCCACCATGAGGCTGATTTAAAAAATGTGGGGCAGAGGTTCTGAATTAGCATCCAGGGAGTGTGTGTGCTCAGTTTGGCAGCGATCGGGCCAACGGCGCCGGAGATTAGCTGGTAACAACCAGGCCACACAAATCGGCCTGTTATAGCGCCACCATGAGGCTGATTTGAAAAATGTGGGGCAGAGGTTCTAGATTGGCATCCAGGGAGTGTGTGTGCTCAGTTTGGCAGCGATCGGGCCAACGGTGACTGAGATTAGCTGTTCACAAACTGCGAGGACGCACGGACGGACGCACGGACGCACGGACGGACGGACGGACGGAGGGGAAAACATACTCTCCCTCAGCCTTCGGCTGGTGGAGACAATTAGGACTCGAGCTAGAGTGATGGCTGACCTTTGTTGCCATTTCTTCACAGGAAAGTTTGCTATTGGAAATACAACCCAAATAGGTAACCTCTTCTGTGTGATTACATGGTCGAGGTTGACCTTAGACCGAAAAAGAACGGATTCAGTTTTCCCCAGGTGTATTGACAGTTTATCAGAGAGCAGAGTGTGGATATTGTTGAGCTGTAGAGCTGAGGGATTTTTCAACCTGCAATTTGTTCTTGTCCGATCCCACTTTGAGAACAAGCGCATTACGTAATATGCAAGAAAAAATGCAGAAAAGAGCAAAAATGTTGCAAAAGTGTGTGTCTGCAACAGCTGGACGTGTGGGTGGGATGGATGAATCCTATCCTTTGTTGTGCCTGCAGGCGTCCTTCCAGCGTTCAAACAGCCATGACAAGGTGAGGAAGATCGTGGCGGAGGAGGGCCGTGCAGCTCGAAACCTCATCGCCTGGAGTGTCCCTCTGGAGAACAAGGAGAACAAAGAGGAGGAAGGTAGGTGGTGATTTTGAAAAGAATATTGCAGACACAGTAATGTTCCCTCCTCCCATGTTTAGCTCCCACACACACACACACACACACACACACACACACACACACACACACACACACACACACACACACGCTGGCCACCCAGGGTTCCTGTTATGATGGTGAGATGAGTGACTAAACTTACAGTATGGCAGGTGTCACATCAGTGCAGTCAGGAGTTCATATTGAAGTTACCAGAAGTTACCAGAATAGACATTGTGGTCCTCTTTTCTTTTTTACTGTTCAGGCCGTTGTTCTTCAGCGACAGATGGCGTGATGATGTTGCCTTCAGGTGGCTGACTCAATTCACAATTACAATTTACGGTTTAGGCATTTAACAGACACTTTTATCGACTGATGAGATCAGAGTAAATAAAGTGGAATGAACCCTAGTCAACAAACGACAAGGTAAATGACCAGGTAAACATCAAACCTAGCATCATAGCAGAACTGATCTTTTAAGCAAGTGAGTCAAGCGTCACCGTCATACTACGGACAATGAATTAGGCTTCACTTAGCTAGGTCAGTGGTTCTCAACCTTTTCAGGCCGCAACCCCCAAAATAAACATATTTTAACTGGGGACTCAGTCCCCACCCTGACGAGCACTAAGAGTTGAGGCATTACATTTTGTACAACTATTTGTACAACATTTTGTTCTATTGTGAAAATAGCAAGTCTACATGCTCATAACACCTCGCATTGTGAGGTGTTGTGAGCATGTAGATCGTTTATTTTCACAATTTCTGCCTCTAATATTTGACAATTTGGTCAACGTTTCATTTGTCATTTTAGATGTATTAACTCATTTGCTGCTATTTTAAACATAGGCTGAACTGTTTTCCTGCCAAATTGTCCTTACCTTTTAACGTGGGCATGTGCACGCATAGTGCATGATCTGTGCGCGACTCATGTAGTAGACCGGTAGACTCGATGACAGCTTTCGAATAAAAAAAAATCCATTGGAATTAGGGCTGTCTTCGACACAGGTCGCGGGGGTTAATCCGACGCGTCGACGAATCGTTTTATAGTCTACTTTGTGTAAAAAAAAAAAAAAAAAAGTGTTGCTTTAAACCACGTCAACATAATAGAATAATACATTAAGAGATGAATTGAATACACGTGTTTTCGGTGATATCGGTGCGCGAGCACAAATGTTATCTGCATAGCAGTGTACAACCATAGAGTTATAACACACCGTTAAAACAAATAAAACATCTCCGCTGTTTCAACTCTGCCCCGTCTCTCGGCAGCGTGCAGTATAGATGAGACATTCGCGAACGATTCCGCTCTCTTGAACGGCTCTTTTAAATGAACGATGGGATCCAGGCAGTCCGCAGTCGCGGGACACGGAGCACTGACAGAGTAATGAGTCAGTGTCGAGAACGGATTCATTTCAGAAAAGGATCATAAACAGGTGGAGGCACAGCTCCCGCTTGAGCCAGCAGTGTGGACATGTCATGGACGCAAACACAGCGAAACACAATCATTCATCATGGATTACAACACTGGAACAATTCAGAAGCACTTTAATTAGAAAATGTAACTTGTAGCCTACACTTGTGTATGTTAATTTGACTTTAGAAGATTGTTTACTACTTCGTGGACGCGCGTTTGTGCTGTGGCAGGTTATTTAATATGGGATTTTGACAGCGTGCTTCCTCCTCTTAACGGAACACTGTCCCGGCTCTGAATGTTTTAACGAAGCGGCGGTCTGAACCGTTCTGGCCGTTCCGTCTCACTTTCAACCCGACGCTGGTGCGAGACAATAAATAACTGTTCGCCAATTGCTGCTTCTCATTGGAAGTACATGACACCACACCAGTCCAGCAGTGCACCGCAGTACTGGCAGTAGTAGGCTAACTGGTGATATAAAAAATATATATATTTTCGCTTCGACTCAAACAATTGGCGTCGATTCCCGGGGCTTAAAACGACGCGTCGATTTTTAGAAGACACCCCTAATTGGAATAGACAAATCCGTTGCCAGGCTGTTACCCCTGCTGTATCCGCCAGTGTTACATAAGAAAACATTGGAAACAGCCAGCTGGACACGTTCGCGCACATAGCAGACGATATGTGCGCGGATCATATGCCAGGCGGGCACAAGAATCAAACAGCTATCAAATAAATAAAAAACGCAAGCAGGATGCTTCCTTGTTTACATGGAAACTTATGGGCCCGGAGCTATGATTGGCTCTCAGACCGGATATGGAAAGCTAGATCCGGTCTAAACAGGAAATACGACCGGATACAGTTAGGAGGCTGGCCTAAAGTCTCCGAAGCGGCTATATTCAGCGACCATACTTTTAATTGTTTCATAATGATCAAAGCTAATTAAATTTCCGGGATCTACGGGCATCGCAGAGTGGTACAGCGGGAAATCTCCGGTTTCGACGGGGATCGCAGGAAATGAGTTAAAAAGTCCTTAAATTGTCACTTTAGAAATGTGCACATACGCTCTATACACTTACATTTTATGTTGGTTTGTTTACTGTTGAGTGAGAAAACAATGTTGCACATTAAGTTAATTATATGGGGACCCCCCAAAATAATGTGGGGTCCTGACCCACAGTTTGAGAACCACTGATCCAGGTCATAATGGCGACTGGATATTTTGGGCACGAAAGGTCATACTAGGTCACTAGCTCTCGTCTGCACTGTAGCATAATGAACCAGGAATTAAATAACATACCTTGTTTGACCTCACAGCTTTTCTGACAAAACCCTGGAATGAGTAAGAAAACCTTATGGTGGTTGTAGATTACAGTCCTTTCCCCAGCCCTGATAATGTCTACAAAGCATTGTTACACAATGGCAGAGTAAACTTAGCTATCCTGGAGATTTAGGCTAGCTGATCTCCAGGCAAGTATTTCATCAGGTATCAACTCATTGGACAAGAAATTGAATATATTCACAAAAGAGAAAAATGGCCGTTGTGTGTGAATATGGTCAGTTGTAGTTTAATGACTGTCGCCCTTGGGAGAAACTAGGGAGAAAAATATCCTTTATATGCCTGTTAGGCAGCCCTAGTTGGCAAAGTAACAGACTGCTATTTGTCCACATTGTTTAGGCTTTATGCCAAAGTAAGCTTTGTTTAGGCCAACTTAGTTAATCTCTCTCCCACTGTTTCTGTTTCTGGAGTAGACTCTCTCTCTCTCTTTCTCTCTCACACAAAGACTGGCACATCTCGCATACAAAGTAATCATGAATGGTATCATTTTAAACCTGTGAATCTGTGACATTTATAACTTAAGCAAAACGTCAATATTTTGTCTTATTTCCTTTAAAAAATACTTAGAAGTTTAAAAAGTTTGACCTAAAAAAAATATATATATACAAAATAGCCGATCTACAAGCAAGCGTGTTTGTTGTGATGTGGCACTGTTGTAGCTGGTAAATCATCTATTTTTGCACAACACTGTCGTATAAGGAAATATAAAATAGTGGTTAAAACAATCATTAGTTGCACTTGGACCCATACCTATCTTTACACTACAGTATCATTGTTGCTCGTAGAAGTGTTTCAGTTGGTTTATTTACGTAGGGCATGGCTCTTCGTTCTGTTAGTGACTGCAACCACCTACACAGTGCTATGCCACTATCATTGTGTTTTCTCATCTTCCCACATCATAGCAAAGTCCAAAAGCATCTCCAGCAGCAATTTGAGGGCACAAAGACTCAACATTGGAATCCATCGGAATAAAAAACAGGTATGTGCATTAGAGTATTGAAATAATGATATAATACACTTACAAATATAATTGCCAATTCTGAGAATATGAAATACTCAATGCATACAGAAACTGTACACAACACAAATAGGTTGTATCTAATAATTTATGCCAGAGGACCCCTAGTCCCGGACCCCCTGGGAGTCACTACAGGGGGTCCTCCAAATCTTGTGTGATAGAAACCTTTTTCTCCTTTTTTATATTAACCACTTGAATCTTAGCATCCATATTCTGAGAACTTTAGCCAAAAATAGCAGATCTACAGTATAAGCGAGCGCGAGGCGTTGTGATCTTGTAGATCTATTTTCGGCAAAGGTGGTGTTTGGTGTAGAGGGGAAAAGGTGCACACTAAGTACAGAGTGAAAGGTGAGGTTAAGTAGTGACGGGTTCAAGTGGTTAAATATCTGAAAACACAAATTGACATGAATCCAACATACACTAACGATAGTGCTGTCAAACAATGAAACTATGGAATCTATGAAAAGGTTGTGGGGGTCCCTGCTTCATCTCTCTCTCAACTAAGGGGTCCTTGGCCTGAAAACGTTGAAGACCCCTCAAATAGAGGTCAAAGGCATGCCATCAAGTGCATTTTACACTAGAGGGCTCCACACGCTCAGCCAACCCATCTTCCTCTTTCATCCCAGATGCATGGATCTGGGATTATGGCTTTTGTCTTCGTTACGCACGGGCACACATTATTGTGTATCATTATTTTATGCTTTAACTATTGAAAAATAGCAGATATACAAGCTCACAGCGCGGCACCGAGTGCCGCGCTGCGAGCTTGTAGATCTGCTATTTTTGAAAAATCGTGAAAAATTTGAATTTTGACCCGATTCTATAAGTGTCTTCTGAATCCTTCTAAGATTTTTTTAAAAACCTCTGTTTCTATGTCAGCAATCTGGCCAGCCATCGTCAAAGAAAAGGTCCTTTTCACTTAACTGGAGCTCAGTTAGTCTGTTCTTGAGAGAATACTATGTCAGCAGTGGTGCTCAAGCCTTTTCATGTGAAGGACCCCCAAAATGATATGTATTTGGCCACGGACCCCCTCTCAAAATATTTAGTTCCAGGGACCCTCCATAAGCAAAATTTGATTTACAAACGTTCGCTTTGAAAATACATATATTCAAAGATTTGCGAACATTTTCACGACTTTTTCCAAAATAGCAGATCTACAAGCTCGCAGCGCGGCACTCGGTGCCGCGCTGCGAGCTTGTATATCTGCTATTTTTCACTGGTTAAAGCATTCAATGATTTGATTTCCTGCCCTGTCTCTACAGAATGCAGGGGTGGAGAGTAAAAGCACTGCCGGTGCTCTGCTGGACAAGGGGGCAGAGAAGAGCCCCACTAAAGCCAGACAGCCGCGCAAGGTGGACCTGCGGGCGCGCTACTGGGCCTTCCTGTTCGACAACCTACGGAGGGCCGTGGATGAGATCTATGTCACCTGTGAATCTGACCAGAGTGTTGTAGAATGCAAGGTTGGTCTGTCTCCTCTATCAAATCAGACCCTTTTCAAATGTAAAATGTACCTTTTTTAGGGCCATCGATGCTGTAAACTGAACCAGAGAAAAAAATCTGAGAAAGGGGTAATTGGTGATGCTGAGCGGTGCTACGCTTGCCGAACACTAGAGGGGGATATTAAGCTGATAACTGTATTTGTCCCTCTGAGCTCACATTCCTGGTGATTTCTGCTTAATGTCAGAGAGAGGCTCTCCTAAGGCGCACTGGTGAGAGAATTATCACAGGCCTCTGTCTGGCCTGGCTGAGGGGATTGGATATTGATGACATAGTGTAAGCAGTGTGATTTGAATGTGTTCTGTAATATTTTTGCTGGATGGAAGTACGATCTATTTTTACTCCTTCACACCATATCACATGGCCCTGTTTGAGACAGCTCTGGAAGTTAACTCTCATCACTGAAATGATGCAGACAGCATGCCCTGTGGAACAAGATGATTGCTTCGGTGTTCAGCTTCATATCAACAGAGGGGTTGAGCAGCCAAATATTGGTGTTTCATCTGATATAGCACTAGTAAGTTGAGCAGAAATTATTTCGATTTTGCACAAAAAAACCTTCACAAATTTCTTGAATTGAGGATTTGAACTAAGAAATTGCGCATCAGTTCGATCACTGGTTTGATCACGTGCAAGGTATGTATTACATTTTGCAGTCTCTCTGACATTGCCTGATGTTGGTATCGATTCCTCTGCCATACAGAATTATGCGTAGCACGGCCACGGTGGACGGTCTGTGGTCAGTGGCGTAGCCCCCTGTGGTGCGGCGGACACGCTCCCCAGTTGACCCATGTCAGAGGTCTGGCCAGTGTTGTTCTCTCACGCCACTGTATTCTGTTCTCGCCCCAGTGACGTCTAATGTCCAGGGAGCTGGGCTGGGTGCTGCCTCTCTAATCTCCATCCCACCCAACGTGGCCTAATGGAACGTGATGGATGATGATGTTATCTGGAGAGGAAGCACATTGGTCTGATTGCCACCCCCACCACCACCATACACCCCCTCCCAAGCATAGTAACATTAATCTGCACTGTGTGCTTTCAAACAAACATTTTACCATTGTTTCCTGGGACAAAGCTCTGGTCCTTCATGACTTGGACTAATGATCTAATACAGGGGTCTTCAACAGGGGGTCCTATCTTTGTGTGATAGAAACCTTTTTCCCCTCCTTTTATATATTATCCACTCGAACCCCAGCGTCCATATTCAGAGAACTTTAGCAAATAATAGCAGATCTACAAGCTCTCAACGCCTCGCATCAAAGAGTTTTGGCGTAGAGGGGAAAAAGAGCAGACTAAGTACAGAGTGAAAGGTCAAGTTTTTTAAGTTCCACGGTTCAAGTGGTTAAATATCCGAAAACACAAATTGACATGATTCCAAAATGCACTGATGATTGTGCTGTCAAAAGATGAAACTATATGGAATCTATTAACAGGTTGTGGGGGTCCCTGCTTCAGCTCTCTTTCTCAACTAAGTGGTCCTCGGCCTGAAAACGTTGAAGACCCCTGCTCTAATATACTGTAATATAGAGATTCACTCTCCTATATCCCTCTGCTTCTGAATGAGAACCGCACAGTTGATTCAGCTGCATAATGTGCTTCCGGGAATGGTTTGCTCAACCCTAGCCCAGCAGAATGATTCATACGTGCATATTAATAACGCCCACTCTTTAACCCCAAGGCCTCCAGCCCCAATTAGTTCTTATCAACTCTTCCTTCCTCCCGAGTCCTGATTTATATGACATATCCCACATAGGAGCAAAAGAAAACGCTTGCCGTTCTTTTTTTGTTGTTGTTGATGACTCATTTTATTCTTCACAGATAAATGATAAGATTTATTTTAACAGGACCAATATTAGACGGGACAATGTGACATTAAGTAGAATAATCTGAGGTCTCTCTCTGCCATCTGAGCGAGTCGGCTCAGAAGTTTGTAAGTTGTCATTCAGGGTGAGTTAAAGGTAGACGGGGATGTGCTCATCGTGTCTTGTTTGGACTTAACGAGTACAGACAAATGCCGTTAACCGCCGGCTTTTACTGTCGATCCAACTTTGCGGTCTTCCGCCTCTGGCATTTGAAGCGTCATTCTTCGTGAAATGTTATGAGAGGGTTGTATTTAGGTAAGTGTGCCTGTTAACATGCTGTGTGTGTGAGCCATAGCTTTATGGTGCCCTTCACTCACTGTCTGTCCATCTGTCAGAGAACAAGAGTCTCCCCACCCCCTCCTCCTCCTCCTCCTCCTGAGCCTTCATTACCAAATGAACAGCAGGCCATGGCAGTGGGCCTGGCCTGTTAACCAGCTCTAATCAGCAAGACCTGCTGCTGGACACATCTTTCACTGCCCTGACTTGTCTATTAACTAAAAGCACTGTGAGGCTTTACTCTCAATTACCACTCCCTCCACACTCCCCATCAATCAGCTCTGTCTGTTTCACAAGAGCTCTGGGGAACAGATCTGCACACATTTGAGTCCACCACCTAGCAGGAACCGCTGGGTATGGTTGGTGATGGTCCTCCTCTGTCAGAATGAATCCCACACACACACACATAATTGTCTCCGCCAGGCCGCAAGGCATGGCCGAGACTATGTTTTGTGTCAGTCCGTCCGTCCGTCCGTCCGTCCGTCTGTCCGTCCGTCCGTCCGTCTGTCCGTCTGTTACCGGCTAATCTCCAGCACCGTTGGCCCGGTCGCTGCCAAACTGCACACACACACTCCCTGGATGGCAATTCAGAACCTCTGTCACACGTTTTTCACATGTGCCTGTTCTAGCACCACCAAGAGGCACATTTTTGGCATGTTTTGACAGTATGCTTACAATTTGTCCAAAAATCATGCTATAGTCATGTGATCAACATGGCTCTGTCCGATTTTCCTTATTTCACCCTGATTGGCTAAGATTGTGTTCCAAAGTTTGCAGGATTGGTTTGTTGTGAACAGAATGGCTCAACTGTGTGTGCAATTTTGGTGAAAATGTGCACAGTCTGCACACACATTCCCACTAGGTCAAGGAACAAATACCACCCTTTTCACATTGGGCTGTTATAGCGCCACCAGCAGGTAAACCTTTGCTAAACACATTTCTGGAACAAAATGCTTCAAATCATACATGCACCGTCCGATTTCCGTGAAAGGCCAAATAAGATATGGCACCCTTTTCACATTAAACTATTATAGCGCCACCAGGAGGCCACAATAACCTACCTGAACTGGTGGAGACCTGCATGTGCTCGAAAGAGCACTGCTTCTAGTGAGTTCTCATTTATTCTGGCTATTAATTTAACTCAAAGGGTGTACAAAGGAAACACAAGAGTGCATTCGGTTCCATGTGTACACTCTTGAGTTGTATAACGGGGCCTATGTCATGAAATGTCACTTTTTCGTAGTTTTTGGTATTTCTGTGATGTCCTATTAAAAGAAAAAGAGAGACATTTGAACACTCAGTCTCTTGTTGCTCCACCTAGTGATGTCACTGTCGGGAAGCAACAACATTTTCTCTCCATCCGCCACGTTTTCACACACTGTGTTGAAACTGGAAGTACTTCCTCCATGACTTTTTTATAATTCTTATCTGTGTATATACAAATATAGTTTTCTAAGCAAATCTTTTAGTTGCACCCCATTGAAAATTGACTCAACAGTGCCCCCAGCAGCCAGAACTCTTTATTTATCATGTATCATTGCAGCTGGATTTTATTTTTCCAACACATTGTAAGGACCTTGACAAATACAATTCATATATTTTTATACAACACCATAACATTTCCACTTTAATATTAAGGGATTTTCCAGATAATCAATATGGCAATCATATACAAGTAGTTTCCGTGCATTGTAACCCATTGTAAGCAACACAAAACAGTCAAAATGTACATGCATGTTTATGAAAGATTAAAACAATATAGAGGCTATGAAAGGGCATGCATATGAATATGAATTTAGAGTCCATGGCTGCTGTTTGCAGTGCTGAACTGAAGAATAAATAAATAAATCCTTGCACGCTGAGGACTCCAATGCGACAGATGCTTTTTTGCTCCAGACATACTGTAGTCCTGTCTCTTGCTTACGTTCATGCAGGGTCCAACATAATTGACAAACTGGATTAACTGAATTAAAAGCCAGCTTTGAGAACTGCTTAAGAATTCAATATGTCAGTTGTTGCCTTATGTCAGTTGTTGCTACCAATAGAAAGTGCTTTTATCTGTTATTTCATCTTATGTAAATATCTGTTTAGTAAACACAGATCACTGGACATCTTAAAAGAAGTTAGACTATTTTACGTAAATATATTCTTAAAAAAAAAGTTTTAAACTAAAAAGAAAGTATATTTACTCCCATCCCATAAAAATTGGTCAACGACCCAAACTTAGGTCCCAACCCACTGTTTTGGAACCACTGGTCTAGCTGATACCTTATTTGACCTTTTTGACTAACTCAGTATTGGCAATAATGCAGCTGATATCAACCTGTCGTTAAAAACATTTTCAAATGGAAGATTTACAAGTTTGCAACGCATTGCGACACATAGTGAACACATTGTGAGCTTGTAGATATTTCTTGAATATGGCTTAAGTGGTGTTTATTCTATATTTACTTGTTTACGTATTCATTGCATAATTATGTTGCCATTATAACTAAATTGGAGAGAAGAATAAAAAGAAAGAAATGGCACTACATTTACCAACAACTTGTTGTGATGTGATGCACAGGCTTATGGTCTGCTTTCTTTTTTCGAATATTGGAGCGAATTTCGGAACACGTAAATAAAAAAATCTACCTCACCGGACCATGGTTGATTTTTTTCAGATATTTGCAACTGTCGCCAACTGGGTCCCTTGCTCTCTCTCTCACTCTCCTCGCTCTCTCCTCTGAAAAACCTATACAAAACGCAAGGATAAAACGCAGCAGTGTGCAACCAGCTTTACTGCTGGTTCTCACTGTTCACGTGTTTGTTATTGTTATTGCAGGAGGTACTGATGATGCTGGACAACTACGTACGGGACTTCAAAGCTCTCATAGACTGGATCCAGCTCCAGGAGAAGTTGGAGAAAACCGATGCCCAGAACAGGTGATCTACAGTAGGGCTTTTTCTTTATCTCTCTATTACGGTGGTTCTCAACCTTTTCAGGCCACAACCCGCAAAATGATCATATTTCAACTACACAAGCACTTGGAATTGTAGGAGTTGGCATTAACATTTAGTTTGACTCGATCTATTCCATTGTGAAAATAGACAATCTACATGCTCTATTATAGCGCTTGCGAGGCGTTGTGAGCATGTAGATCTCTCTCTCTCTCTCCCCCTCTCTCTCTTTATCTCTCTCTCTCTCTCCCTCTCTCTCTTTATCTCTCTCTCTCCCTCTCTCTCTCTCTCTCTCTCTCTCTCTCTCTCTCTCTCTCTCTCTCTCTCTCTTACCTTTGTTGTGTTTGTCATTCACTTTCTCTCTCTCCCACTCTCTTGTCCAATCTTAAATTGGTCCCTGAGGTGAAACTGGAAGTGCTGCTGGTGTCTGAGCCTCGGCTTTCCGTCTCAAACAGAACAGATCGATAGACTTGGCTTTAATTCAAAGAGATCCCCAGTTTATTAGCTTGTCTTTAACACAATGACCACATTGACTAAGACATAAAAACCCCCCTGCTGCTGCCACCCGATTTGCACGCTTAAAGTGTTGTTAATCAGCGCGACAACCTGAAACTTTTTACATGCCTTGTCTACTACATACATTTTCTGTGGACCAATCAGCCTTCTCCCATCGCCAGTGTAGTTAGCCGCTAGGAATAACAATTAGTAGTGGTGTAAAGTAACAAGTAAACTTAAATACTTACTGTACTTGAGTAAAATGTTGAGGTGTTACTTTAGTATTTCCAATTTCCAATACTTTTACTTCTACTCCACTACATCTCGGATCCAAATATTATATTATATTATATTATATTATATTATATTATATTATATATATATACAAAACATACATTAACCACTTTAGCCCTATTTTATACCTACGCTATTTGAAAATAGACAATCTACAAGCTCACAACGCCGCAACGCGCTGTGAGCTTGTAGATCTGCTATTTTCAAACATTATTTTTTTTACTTTTGGTAGGAACGTAAAGGTAGTGTAAGTGATTTCACTTACCGTAAGTTTCAGTTTTCATTTAGGTGACAGGTGGGGGCCTTCCTCCAATCATGATCAAGTGGGGGCAGGCCTTGGTGCACGTAAGGCCCGCCCCTACTCGACCATGATTGGAGGAAGGCCCCATATATCCTGATTGAAGGAAAACCTGTCACCCAACATTTTTGGTGGAGGAACTGAAACTGCTGAAGTCCAAATATGGACCAAAACACTCTAGTACTGTCTATCAGAACATAGACCCATTTTGTTATTATTTGAATTAAATGAAATCACTTACCCTACCTTTAAGTACATTTTAATGCCAATACTTTCTTACACAAGTACATTTCGAATTCCACTTTTATTTCTACATTGCAGTATTGATACTTTTACTTAAAGGGGAAGACCACCCATTTTCAATATTGAAATATGTCATTAATATACCTTAGAGGAGTTGTGCGGAAATAGAAAAAAAGTTCCCCCTCTTCTGTGTTGCCTAGAACTGGAGGATTGATTTTGGGGTTTGTATTGTAAAGTACAATGTGTGATGTCATCAAGTTGTACTTTACAATACAAACCCCAAAATCAATCCTCCAGTTCTAGGCAACACAGAAGGGGGGTAACCTTTTTCTATTTCCACACAACTCCTCTAAGGTATATTAATGGCACAGTTCAATATTGAAAATGGGTGGTCTTCCCCTTTAAAGTTGTACCATGTAACTTTTTTTATAAAACAAATCTTAAAATTGTCCTAACTGTTAAATCGCTAAAGTTTTAGAACACCCACTCCGTTATTTTCAGCTTCTGAAGCCTTCTCTTTATATGTTTTCTATGATCCTGGCCGTGGACCGGATTTCGCGCCAAAATGACGTAATCTGCATCATCTGTATACGTTGTGTATACGTTGCCCAATCACATCGCCGATCATGCACACATGGTACACTACCGGCCAATCACAGCTTATCTGCTCTGGTCTCCAGGAAGCGCCTCCGCTTGGCTACAGTGTTTACCATGGTGAAGGATTTTAACCTCTTAATCCACAAATCCTGGCCAGAAAATTACGTTCTACCCCTCCACGGATTACTATCGGTCGCGGTGGTTTGCGGCGCCGCTCCGGTGGTCCGCGGCGGTGGTCCGCGACGACTCCGGCCGAAAAACGGCCGAAAAAAGCAATACCGCTACTGACCACTAGTTGAACTTACACAGTATAGCTTTAAGTAAAATAATGTGAGTACTTTTTCCACCACTGACAATTAGTACTGGTATGACAATGTCTGACTTGTGTCCATGTTCTTTTCAGACCCACCTCCTTGGCCTGGGAAGTACGTAAGATGTCTCCGGGACGTCATGTGATTCCAAGCCCTTCAGCCGACCGCATCGTTGCCTCTCCGAACGCACGTCGCACCCTCAACTTTGGGTAAGACACACAAGGCATACAGGGGAGCACAATGGCCTTCTCCACAACTCCTGGTGCTTCACATTTAAAAACAATACACATATAACAAAAAGAAATAGGCAAAGTCGTTTTAACACATCGACTGCCTGGTATTTATTTAATTAATTCAATAGCCTCTGCCAAGTTTTTGAGCGGTGGTCACAACGCTCCTATACGTGGCCGTGTGTGTGGGTCTGTCTGTCTGTTTGTCTGTTTGTCTGTCTGTCTCCGGGTATGTAGCCTGGCCCTGCAGTAACCTTTTCTGACCACACATGTTAAGGGAGGGGCGCTGTTGTTCAGGATAGGCCAGGCATAGGCCAGGCACACTCACACACAAACACACCCAGGGGGCACACACACACACACACACACACACACACACACACACACACACACACACACACACACACACACACATCACCGCTCAGTTCACACGAGTGTGATTTTTTACCTTATTTTCGACTGCATCAGGAACGCAACATGTGACCAGACGTAAACACAAGCTGTCGGGAACGGCAGTCTTTTCGTTCACCCGCAGAAGAAAAATTATAACCGCTATCATCTATGTTTTTAGTTATGGTCCATAGAAAAAGGCTTGTTTGGACTGAAAATGCAATCTGGGAGAAGATTCTGAGAATCTTTCTGAATCTTTCATAAGATTGACTCGGGCGCAAAGGGGGATTTCTGTATGACGTGATTTCCGGATGCATCATGGGAATTGAAGTCTTTGCATCACTCCCAGGTGTGGGAGACCACAGTCTAGGCCTCTAGGGCAGGGGTCTTCAACAGGGGGTCCGCGACCCCCAGGGGGTCCGCGGAGGTACTGCAGGGGGTCCGCGAAATTATTGCTTAAAAAAAAAAAAAAAAAAAAAGATTTCAAAAAAATGTTTTTTTTTTTTTTTTTTTTTTTTTTTTCACATTTGTTAAAAAATATATAATGATTCTATCCATTTTGAATCGCTTGAATACATGATTACTATGCAATTGACAGATTGTTGATATTATTGACATTGGTTCTCAGTTAATAAGTAGTATGTTTAGAAATGGTAGTGGTACGGCCCACCCTGCTCGCTGTAACTTGTACATGTTTAAAATAAAAAATATGTCGTAGCCCCGACCCCCCCCACCCTACGAGGTGGTAGGGGGTCCCTGCTCCATCTCCCCATCAGTTTGGGGGTCCCCGGCCTGAAAACGTTGAAGACCCCTGCTCTAGGGTTTACAACCGGAAAAGGTATAAGATGACTTTAGTCGTCTTTGGCAGTGAACCGTTGGATTTGAAAAGACGAATGTGACATTATAAAGTCGAGAGGGCAGACAATATTGGTTAAAAAATAGTCCTGGTGCAATATGAGCACAGTGCAGATGAAGAGCAAAAGTGCTCTTCATCTCTCAAGATGTTGGTTTTGGGGCCAATGTATGGCGAGCATTCAAGCTTCTGAAGTCTTCAGTCACGTACTGTGAGCAGGTACTGTGAGCTGTCAGGCTCCTGCATTCCGTAGCCTTGCTGCCATCACCATACCCAGGTTTTATCTCCCTCCCCACCATTAGACCCACGACATTTACGGTAAAAGATAAGCACAGACTAATTTTGTTACTATTGTATCATGACGTGGCGTAATTAGTAAATCGATGTTTGAAATGATGCACTTTTTCGAAGGTGCCGGCCACGCAGGCTAACGTTATCTGCTAATGGGAGGGGCGATTGATTGCTGTTGGCGAAGCATTTGTTTTAATGTAATTTGTCGAGTCTCTCACTCTCTGGCCATGGAAACTACGGTGAGGTGTAGATAAAAGTGTTTGTTAACCCATTTAGGCCTACAATTATTGAATGCTTTAACTAGTGAAAAATAGCAGATATACAAGCTCACAGCGCGGCACCGAGTGCTGCGCTGCGAGCTTGTAGATCTGCTATTTTTGAAAAGTCGTGAAAATGTGTGCACATTTTTCAATATATATTTTTCAAAGCAGACTTTTGTAACTCAAATCTCTGCTTCTGGGGGGTCCCTGGAACAACATATTTTGAGATGGGGGTCTGCGGCCGAATAAATGTAATTTTGGGGGTCCTTGACATTAAAAAGTTTGAGAACGGCTGATTTAGAGGAAGGATTTAGAAGTCGGGTCAAAGATCGGGTCAAAGATATTGAAAGACTTGCACAAATTTTCATGATTTTTCAAAAATAGCAGATCTACAAGCTCGCAGCGCGGCACTCGGTGCCGCGCTGTGAGCTTGTATATCTGCTATTTTTCAATAGTTAAAGCATAAAATAATGGTTAAAGTGGTTCAAATCTAACGCGACTCGGGCGCGTTCCAGGTATTTGAGCGTTAAAGACTGCTGAGGCATCGGTTCAATAGGAGCGGCGCTCTGTAATCGGATGCGGCAGGAAATGGGTATTGATCACGATGGAGGCCTGTTGTTGCTCAATACTGTCCCACACGCCACGAGAGTGGAGAGAACCGGGGCTTGTGGAAAGACCACCATCAGACTCAGACTAAGTACAATGTTTGGACAGGCACAATGAGCTACTTCGTCTTCAGGATAAGTAGTTGGCGCTTGGCTAACAGTGTGTTTTTATGGAAAACCTGCCTTCGTTGAAATGGGTTGCCACAGTGATTGGCTCGTACTGTGTGTGTGTGTCCTCCAGTGGTCCGCCATCTACGTTGGCTCAGGCTGCGGCTCGTCTCTCCCACACGGGCCCTAGCTGGGCTGACCGAGTCAAGAGTTCCCAGTCCCTTCCAGTCACCAGCAACAGCTGCCCCATAGAAAAAACAGGTAAGAACAGCTCCTAGTCCCTGGATGTGACATATTCCGACTATTCTAAGAGTGGCCTTCAAATTCTGGGCTTCTAGAGCACTGTTTCCCAAACAGAGGGTCGGGCCAAATTGTGGGTCGCCGGACAATTTTTTATGGGTCACCTTTTTTTCTGTTTCCTACATTTATTACATTTCTTTAATTTCAGCTCACAACGCATCGCGTTGCGAAACGTTGTGAGCTTGTAGAGGCTATTTTTTGGCACATGTTCCACCCCAGGATAATGGTTTTTGATTATTGCGATAATATCGTAAATTTCTTTGGTCCCAATAATCGTGATATGACATTTTCATGTCGTTGCATCCCTAATAGCGCGGGATGCGCATCATGGGTCCTCGCATGTTGGCGTCATCCGTTACATTCCCCTGGTGTGTGTCCTAGGTAAGAAGGACGCAGAGGGCTGGGAGACCGTCCAGCGAGGTCGTCCAGCCAAGCCTCGCTCTGCAGCCATCGTGGCCAAGGTCAGCCCAGTCGTAGCTCACGCCGCCTCCAACCAGGAGAGCCCCAAGAACGGCCAGGGACAGTATGAGCCACAGCAGGACGTCCAGCCTCCCTGCCCCAAGGACAACGATGGGGTCCAGTTGGTCCCTGTGGAGCCCGCCCTCCTGGAGGAGGAGGCAGGGGACCCCCAGAAAGGCAACATGATGGAGGTACTGGCTGATGTCTGCTCCCTCTCTCTGACACCCCCCCTCCCCCAGCAGTCCCCAGATATCAATTATTCACAAGGAGCAGAGTAACATTAGACTGTTTTATCAGCCACGTTGTTTTTGTTTTGGGCTCCACGGTATTCATAGACAGGCTGTCCAGACAGGCATATGAGCTTTTAAGACGATTGATTTGTACGCCGACATTTCAGGGGCAGAAATCCCATTTTCACTCTTCATGAAATAAATACTCTTATCGATGCCTTGAAACGCACGTGTTATGGCTGTGTTCGAAAGCATTGGTTGATTGTGGGTATTAAATGGGTATTTTCCACTCTTAGCTGCATCTTTCGATCCGAACTGAATGTTCAGGGCATGTCAGTGCCAGCCTCCCTGCATGGTGTGTGTTTTGTTTTTGTGAGTTTGTCTTTTGATTGTTTTCGATTCGGTCACTGCTTTCATGAAATGCCTGACAAATATGCATGTGTTTAATTGTGTTTGTGCGTGTGTTGTGTTGTGTGTGACTGTGTCGGTGCAGCCCCCAGCGGAGCGCGTGCAAGATGCGGGTCGGTGTGTCGACGCATCCCACGGCGACGTGCTCCCCCCTCCTCCTCCCAGTTCAGCTCCCACTCGTCCCCAGTCACCCCCCCCAGACCCCCCCACGTCCTCCTCCTCGGCCCCGGCCCCTCCTCCCATCATAGCCCTCGTCCCGCCTGTCACGGTCCACGCCTCGGCCCCCACCCCGCCCCCAGACCAAGCCCTGACGGACGGGCCCGGCACTGTGCTGGCCCACGGGGACAGTGAGACTGTGGGGGGCGCGTCGCACGGCACGGCAACATCTGTTCCAGGAGAGGCCGAGGCTCCCATGGCGGCGTTGAAACTGGAGAGTGTACTGGACCCCACAGAGCTTTCCACTGTGAGTGCTGAGAGATGGAGGAGCAGAGGGGAGGTGGGGAGGGGGGGAGGGGGCGGTCAGGGATCCCCGGGGAGGCCTTCGCCGCCTAAACAAAGTCAGTCTTAAGAAATCTCCAGACCAGACGTGCTGACATCGCTGCATAGCTCTGCCAGGCAGAGACCAGTTTACTGTGAACGGTGTAGTTGGCCACTTATGACATGTTGGTGGCCTTTGAACCCAAGTGATGTCTGTTAATTGTTTGTGTCTTTCTAATAATAGTCTACTCGGGCTTTTTTTTAATAGTCCATTCCATTGCACCTTACTTGTGGCAGGTGTGATCTTTATGGCAAGCTAGAAATGTGGTTAACTTAAAAAGGGTACATTTTAGACCTACAGTATATTTAATTTGCCTCTTGTAGTAGCTGTACCTACATACAATATTAGCTCTAGAGTCTGTCATTTGAAACGGCAAGCTTTGACAGCTGACCCTAGTGATAATATTCTCTGCGGATCCAAATACTACAGGTATGTAAGCGACAAAATATATAGGGCTAAAATAGTTTAACTTACCTTTTCAATGACCGTCACTAGTGTGGCTACTAGCCCATGATGAGTGACCCAAGTCCTCGTAAAGTAACAAAGCTAGCTATTTAAGCCATAGACATCAATTGGTTATTTTCCAAAGCTATTTCAAAGGAGCTATGATCAAACACTGTTCTGCAAGCCGAGTCACATTGAATGTTAGCGATAAGCCTTGTAATGTTTAGAGTTGCCTGCATGCAGACAGCTTGTAGGAGACCAATTTCCTCAGTGTTAAGAGAACCCTCTCCCTCATTCCTTCAGTAATGCTATGCAAAACACTGGATGGCTTGGAGAAGTCTGACTCACTTAAACTAATACAAGGCCCAATAAATGTCCTGATTAATAGTCTTCATATCAGTCCAAGGTTGGAGTAAACGTTTCTTTGGATGCAGTTATGTCACCCAAACAAAGGTCTCTCGGGGCATAAATATCCACTTCATATCAGACATTGTGTAGTAGGTAATTGGTGAAAATCTTTCATAACATGCCTCCTCCCACCATCTCTTCATCCTCACAACGAACATGCCCTGCATGAGTCTTGAATGCTTCCTCACTTGTAATTTGCTGTTTTGTGGTGATGGTGTGGTACAACCTGTGGTTGGGTTTGAATTGGTGTTCTCTTTGCCTTCTTGAATCACTTGTCTTTTTACAATGAATCGGTTAATTGCTGTGTTAATGGAAATGCCACAAACTGGAACGTTCTTATTAACACGGTTCCCACGGTCAAGAAATTCCTGGAAATATTTAGAAATTAGAACAATATTTTTCCAGTACTGGAAAAGTTTTGGAATTGATCAAGGGTCCTGGAAGGACAAAATAGCTATGCATTGTCTTTGGTTATTGATTTTGTTAATACCTCTGAAATGACAAATTAAACATTGGCCAAATTGTCAAATATTAGAGTCAGAAATTGTGAAAATAGCGTTGCGAGGCGTTGTGAGCATGTAGATATGCTATTTTCACAATAAAACCGCGTTATACAAAATTCCTCTACTCTTAGTGCTCGTCAGGGTGCCGCCGGGGTCCCCAGTTCAAATATGATTATTTCGGGGGTCACGGCCTGAAAAGGTTGAGAACCACTGCCATACACTCACTACCTGTCTTTGGGCATTGCGCATAGGAGTAAGCGACTCGTTATTGAGCTGAATTATAGTTATATAGTCCTGGAAATCGGGTTAAATATTCTGGAAACGTTTTGGAAAAGTTTTGGAAATTAATTGGTAAAAATGTGTGGGAACCCTGTATTAAATTAATTTAGTCTAATGAACCGACGAGTGATGGCATGTTAGATGCTGTGTGTGAGTTGGTGTTTGTGCCTTGTGTCCAGCCCCAGTCCATGGCAGAGGTCCTGGCTAAGAAAGAGGAGCTGGCGGACCGATTGGAGCGGGCCAACGAGGAGGCCATTGCCAGTGCCATAGCCGAGGAGGAGCAGCTAACCAGAGAGATCCAGGCTGAGAACAGCGAGCTGGAGACCGATAATGAAAGCGACTTCTCTGTAAGACAGCTCATGCATCTCATATGTAGGGATCTCCATCGCGAAATTATCCTCCGTCATGCACGGTCTGGGATCGATTCACCTTTTATTTGCCGAGCTCGAGCTGCATATTCGGTACCACTTAAACCTTCTATATTGGTAAAACGGACCTGTAAATAACGTACTTGATACAGTCTTTTTTTCCCACTCTCTACCAAATCTCTTTGCCAAAAAATAGCTTGTAAATCTGCTATTTTTTTGGCAATTGTTCCACCCCAGGATAATGGATGTTGGGCATATTTTGATTATCGCGATAATATCGTAATTTGCAATTTCTTTGGTCACAATAATCGTGATATGAAATGTTCATATCGTCCCGTACTCATATGTACTTTATCATAACCTTTGGTATGGTAAACAGATTTTCCATTTTGAGTCAAGCCGGCAGCATAATGAACGGAACACTACTCTTCATTTACAGGCCAGCATTGGCAGTGGAGGCTGTGGGCTGAATATTGACTGGAGCGATATGCTGGCTGATTATGAAGGTACTGTAATACTTTAGATGTCATTAACCACTGGGGTTTCTCTCTCGGTAATGCCATTGATGTCATTTTAGTGAGACGCCTGCTCACAGCGTCTCTTGTCCGTTTGTTCGATGCAGCTCGTGAGGTGTTGCGTCAGAGCACGTCGTGGGGCGACATCGTGGAGGAGGAGCCCTCCCGCCCCCCCGGACACGGGATCCACATGCACGAGAAATTATCCTCGCCGTCACGCAAAAGGTAAGTGAGCTTGGCGCTCTTGTGTGTCATTTTTCAGGAACCATTTACTCAGTTTACACCCTGCTGACATTAAGTGAGCACCCAGCACAACCAGCTGTTCTACTTGACCAGTTAGGCATTAAGTCAGCTCAAGGGCACATTGATGGTAGTGGGGTTTTTTAAGCGAGGGAGAAGGTTACTCACCCCTCAGTTTCACAGCCTGTATTCTACCACGGATTAACCCATTTAGAACGGGTACACATTAATGTGTATCATTATTTTATGCTTTAACTATTGAAAAATAGCAGATATACAAGTTCACAGCGCGGCACCGAGTGCCGCGCTGCGAGCTTGTAGATCTGCTATTTTAGAAAAATCGTGAAAATTTGAATTTTGACCCGATTCTATAAGTGTCTTTTGAGTCCTTCTAAGGTTTTTGAAAAACCTATGTTTCTACGTCAGCAATCTGGCCAGCCATCATCAAAGAAATGGTCCTTTTCACTTAAATGGAGCTCAGTTAGTCTGTTCTTGAGAGACTACTATGTCAGTGGTTCTCAAACCTTTTCATGTGAAGGACGCCCAAACTGATATTTATTTGTCCACGGAACCCCATCTCAAAATATCTAGTTCCAGGGACCACCCCCAGAAGCAAAATGTGAGTTACAAACGTTCGCTTTGAAAATACATATATTCAAAGATTTGCACATATTTTCAAAACTTTTTCAAAAATAGCAGATCTACAAGCTCGCAGCTTGTAGATCTGCTTGTATATCTGCTATTTTTCACTGGTTAAAGCATTCAATAATTCTAGACCTAAATGGGTTAAAACTGGCCGCCTTACAAAAGCCCCTACTGTTCGTTGCTTTTAGGCTTGTGTTGCCACCTGCAGCATCCTGTGTCAAAGAGTCCACACTGTGGCTCATTGTGTGCCGGGCGACGGCGATGAGGAAGCAGAAGCAGATGTAACGGTTTGTTTTCCGTGTCTCGTTGGCAGGACCATCGCCGAGTCCAAGAAGAAACACGAAGAGAAGCAACTGAAGGCTCAGCAGCTGAGGGACAAGCTTAGGGAGGAGAAGACGCACAAACTGCAGAAGCTCCTGGAGAGGGTGAGTTGGAGGGAAAGCACCCTGGAAGAAAAGCCAATGCCGGCCTTATGAGCCCAGCCTGGCTCACGAGGAGAGGTTCTGTCAGCGCACTGCCAGATAGAATCACTAAATATCGTAGCCCCCCGCCCCCGCTCTCGTTCAGGCCAGCTGGCCACAGACACCAGTGTGAGAGCCCCCAGGCCAAAGTCAACAGTCTTTCATGAAGTTTGTTTTTGTTCTCCGGGACCCTGGTTGAGATGAGTGAGTCTGAGAATAAATCAGGATTAACCACATAAATACATGAAGTGCTGTGTACTCTTATTAATCCCCATGTGGACGCGCTGGAGAGGATAACAACAGACTGGATCGAGAACCGTGGTCGTTCTCTCCTCGCAGTATTGTACCTTGAGTTTAAACGAGCTGATCTAGTGCTTTTATTTCTTTTTTCTCTAGTCTAAACCCTTCGTCTTCCTTGTCTTTTTTTCGGTGTGTGTGTTTGGTTTGCAGGAGAAGGAGGTGCGGAAATGGAAGGAGGAGTTGCTGGATCAGCGTCGGAAGATGATGGAGGAGAAGCTGTTGCACGCGGAGTTCAAGCGGGAGCTGCAGCTCCAGGCCATCGTGAAGAAAGCCCAAGAGGAGGATGCTAAGGTACAGTAGAGGCAGGGCTTCCCCTAGCCTAGAGCACAGTGCTTTCTCCTGGACCGCATCGCCTTCTGAGCTTGTAGATGAGCGTCACTGTCGTACGACAAGTATAAATTAAGCATGAGGAATTTGATTAGAGTTGGAGATGTTTAACTTAGCACAGAACGCTAACAAGCAGGCTGCAGTGCACGCACATGCTGCTCATGATTAAATGCATTATGTAGCGCAATAGTGTGGATATGTGTGTGGCTGGCTACCAACAGGGAGGGAAACATCGGACGAGGAGTGGTTCCGGAGTCGGTAATTAAAAAGTACACACGGAGGCCACAACTCAACTGAAGATTCAGAATTGTCCTACTATGCCTTATAGTTTTGGGGAATTGAGAAGAGGGGAGTTTGTGACGTACAAAGACTTTCATACATAAACCAATAAAAACCCTACGGGAGAAAAAAAAAGAAAACTGTAAAAAAAACATAAAGGTACCTGCAACTGAACTTTAACATATCCAGCACCTTGCTCTGGCTATGGTGGATCAACGACAGGGCTGTCCGTAGCCAGCAGGTGAGCGGACATGTTGGGTTGTTGGCGCAGTGGGGAGGGTGGCGTTTTACACACACACACACACACACACACACACACACACACACACACACACACACACACACACACACACACACACACACATTTCAGGTCGGTGTAACTCCTATCTTTGTTATCCAGCAGGGCCGATAGGGATAACACTTGACTGTGTGTCTGTCTTTTTTTCCATGTATATTTTATACTTTTTGATATTTTCAAAAAGATTTATTTTGGGTCTTTTATGCCTTTTATTGATAGGACAGTAGACTGACAGGAAATGGGGAGAGAGACGGGGACTGACACGCAGCAAAGGTAGTTGGGATCGGGAATCGAACCAGCGACACGCTGTCAGGCCACACTGAGCCTATGTGGTATGCGGACCGGTAGGCCAGCAGGGCGCCCCCTACGTTTTGATATTTTAAAATGGTAGTCAGTGGGACTCTGATCAGGCGGTAACCTTTCCCAATACATCATAGATAAAGTCATGGTTAGGCAGATTCTTAACATACCTTATAGCCTTATTTATTATTGCTGCTATCTGCTATCTCCCCTGTCTGTGCAGGTGAATGAAATAGCGTTCATCAACACCCTGGAAGCGCAGAACAAGAGGCACGATGTCCTGGCCAAGCTCAACGAGTACGAGCAGCGTCTCAACGAGCTGCAGGAGGAGAGACAGAGGAGACAGGAGGAGAAGCAAGCCAGAGACGGGGCCGTACAGGTACCCTCACCTGGGCCTCCTCTACACTGCACCTTAACCATTATTTTATGCTTTAACTATTGAAAAATAGCAGATATACAAGCTCACAGCGCGGCACAGAGTGCCGCGCTGTGAACTTGTAGATCTGCTATTTTTGAAAATGTCTTTGTATATTCTGACCAGATTCTATAAATGTCTGTTAAATCCTTCTTCTGAATCAGTGGTTCATCAAACCTTTTCTTGTCAAGGACCCCCAAAATGACATGTTTGACTGCAGACCCCCATTTCAAAATGTGTTGTTCCAGGTACCCCCCCAGAAGAAGTGATTTCAAAGTTTGCTTTGAAAAATGTATATTCAAAGATTTTTCAAAAATGACAAGATTTTTCAAAAATTGCAGATCTGCAATCTCGCAGCGTGGCACCAGGTGCAGCGCTGTGAGCTTGTAGATCTGCTATTTGTCAATAGTTGAAGCATACACAGGTACATGTAGCTCTTTTCTTTGCACTAAGCACATTTCCCTTCTCTCCTCTACTCCCTGCAGGAGCGCAAGCGGGCTCTGGAGGCGGAGAGGCAGGCCAGGGTGGAGGAGCTGTTGACCAAGAGGAAGGAGCAGGAGGCCCGCATTGAACAGCAGAAGCAGGAGAAAGAGCGGGCCAGGGAAGACGCGGCGAGGGAGCGGGCCAGGTTTGTTCTGGGGAATCAGAATAGCTTTTTGTTAAAATAATATGGCGTGGTTGTTAGTGTTTATCAGTAGTGCATGTTAAACACCAACCGTGCCAACAGTTGACAAGAGCAAGAAGATGTTTATTTCTTTCAAGGCATGGTTGAAGGTCCAGCCGTCTAAAACAGGGTTAAAGGAGTATTTCACCCCCAAAATGACTTTTTTTCTATTGATTAGTCACGCCATGGAGACTTGAGTTCAATAATATTTTTAGTTTTTCGTCGCATTCCTAAGACAAAAATGTGATAGCAATAAATTTACCCCCATTCATTCCGGATGGGGACCCGTTTCGAAACGGGTCCCCATCCGGAATCAACGGGGGTAAATTTACTCGAATCAAATTTTTGTCTTAGGAATGTGACAAAAAACAAAAAATATTATTGAACTCTACTCTCCATGGCATGAGTAATCAATAGAAAAAAGTCATTTTGGGGGTGAACTACTCCTTTAAGGCCTGTCCATTGTCTCTCCAAAAACCAAACTTTTCGACTTCTGAAAAGCAGAACTCTGCACGTAGGAAAGTCGTAACTCTCCGAAGAAAAGTTCGGTTTTGGAGAGACTATGGATAGGCATTAAGTCTGTATTTCTGTCTGTATGTAAGTACAGTATGTCTGTTGCCTCAAAAGAAGACTAAATACATCACAAAACAGAATCAGCTCCAGCCATGAAAGCATGTAATTGTCTGAAGAGCATGAAAGGTGGGCCGTAGTTGAAAATCTATGCATGTAAAAAGAAAAAAAAACTATTAATCTCACCAACAACTGAAGCACTTCTGTTCTTATTGATTGAAAATGTATTTAATTATTTATGTAGATTTCTATTTCCAGTTGACCAGATGGCCAATGCATTAGACCGTCACAACACATACACGCACACAAGCAGCAAGCCTATATGGTGCATGTTTGCCACTGTCCACTGTATTGCAGTTTTTTCAGCTTCCTTCACCATCTTCACACATAGTATATTAACTTATTATTGGTAGCTAAAGACTGAACAAGGAGTCCAGGCTGTTATATTAAACTATATGGCAAAAAGAACATTAAAACTTGAAAACAAAAAGGGAAAGAGGGTCACCTTTATGCATCTGCACATGACTTTTGTAAGAATCCCAACTTTATGTGAATGCAACGCTTGTCTCGCCAAACAGCTGAGAGACACAGACCAGGCGTTGCATGGAGTTCGTACAGTGAGCTTATGTTCACAGAGTTCTCCTCTGTGCTTTCCTCAGAGATCGGGAGGAACGCCTGGCCGCTCTGAGCGCCGCTCAACAGGAGGCTATGGAGGAGCTGCAGAAAAAGATCCAAATGAAGGCATGTGAACGCTGCGCCCACTAACGCCGCTTAAAACCCATTTAGAACGGGTACACTATATTGTGTATCATTATTTTATGCTTTAACTATTGAAAAATAGCAGATATACAAGCTCACAGCGCGGCACCGAGTGCCGCGCTGCGAGCTTGTAGAAATGCTATTTTTGAAAAATCGTGAAAATTAGAATTTTGACCCGATTCTATAAGTGTCTTTTGAATCTTTCTAAGACTTTTTGAAAAACCTATGTTTCTGTGTCAGCAATCTGGCCAGCCATCGTCAAAGAAAAGGTCCTTTTCACTTAAATGGAGTTCAGTTAGTCTGTTCTTGAGAGACTACTATCTCAGTGATTCTCAAGCCTTTTCATGTGAAGGACCCCCAAAATGATATGTATTTGGCCACGGAGCCGCATCTCAAAATATTTAGTCCCAGGGACCCCCCAGAAGCAAAATTTGAGTTACAAACGTTCGCTTTGAAAATACATATATTCAAAGATTTGCACACATTTTCAAGAATTTTTCAAAAATAGCAGATCTACAAGCTCGCGGCGCGGCACTCGGTGCCGCGCTGTGAGCTTGTATATCTGCTATTTTTCACTGGTTAAAGCATTCAATAATTCTAGGCCCTAAATGGGTTTTAAATATGCATGCCAGCACGTTTGCCCGTTTCCCCCTGTGACCGTCCTGTCTGGCTCCTTCCCCTTCCAGCATGACGAAAGCAGCCGTCGACACATGGAGCAGATGGAGCAGAGGAAAGAGAAGGCCGCTGAGCTCAGCAGCGGCAGACATGCCAACACCGACTACGCCCCCAAGCTGACGCCGTACGAGCGCAAGAAGCACTGCTCGCTGTGTAACGTGGTGGTACGTACAGGGGCGTCACAAGGGGGAGGGGGGGGGCAAGGAGGTGGAGGGGGCCTTAATTATTTTATACTTTAGCTATTGGAAAAATAGCAGATATACACGCTCACGGCGCGGCTGTTTTTGAAAAGTCGTGAAAATGTGTGCAAATCATGTGTATTTTTTTAAGCGAATATTTGTAACTCAAATTTTGCTTCTGGGGGGTCTCTGAAACTCAATATTTTAAGATGGGGGTCCGTGGCCAAATACATATCATTTTGGGGGTCCTTCACATGAAAGAGTTTGTGCACCACTGACATAGAAACATAGGTTTTTCAAAAAACGTTAGAAGGATTTTCACGATTTTTCAAAAATAGCAGATTTACAAGCTTGTATATCTACTATTTTTCGATAGTTAAAGCACAAAGTAATGCGTAATAATGCATTCCCAGTCTAAATGGGTTAAACCCCCTCCACCTATGAAGAACATTCATGGGGGGCCTGCAGTGAATCTTTGTACCCAGGGCCCAGGTTTCCCAAAGTGGGTGCCGTGATGCCAGTCCAGGGGTGCCTCAGAATAATCTGATTATATTTGGAATTCATCAATATCAGTAAAGCAGCCTCAGTAAGTTTAACCACTTACAGTAGACCCTCTATCAGGCATTGACACTAAGGCTTGCCCACCTGCCCCCGGCAGGTAAATACAATTTGCGGACAGCAGGTGAAGTTTGCTTTTGACATTTCAGAGGGGACGCAACCGTCTATAAAAACGAGATATCTGTCTAAACACCTGGACGTCACCAGCGCGCTCTGTCTTCTGGTCTGTGCAATGTAAAATAAGAGCACTGTTTACCTATAATGTGCTGTTTTTACTGTTGCTACACTTAAAAATATAAATTAACAAGTGTGAAACCATAGACACATTCAATCATAGCTACTGTTTGTAGGTATTTGGATTTGGAGGTATTAAGTAATTTTTTATCGCATAGCCCTAGAAAGTAAAGAAATACGTGTTAAATTGAGCGGGAATTAAAATCTTACCTATCATTTTATAATGGACGATTTACTTTTCGGGCAAGTGGGCATGACCTTTGGGCAAGTAGAACATGACCTGTAGATCTTGGTGCCTCAGAGATCTTGGTGTCAACTGTCAACCCCTGCTCTATGCTTTGTAAAACAGACCTGATTTGCACTGTACTTCATGAGTTATTTTTCCATCTACCCCAACTCTCATCAAAAAAAAAAAAAAAAAAAACTTCCCCCCAGAATAGGGATGCTGTGGTTCAATAGTTAAACATCAAGTAGACTATAAAGTTATTTTGAGTCGTTCTGATGGAAATAGATATTTCACGGTTACATACTGCATCTTAGAGAGAAAGATTTGCCTATTTATGTAGCGTAATATGATACAAGATATAAGAAAAAAATTAACAGTCTAATTCAGGGGTGCCGTGGATGAAAAGCTTATTTACAGGGGTGACCTGAATAAAAAATGTTTGAAAACCCCTGGTACAGGCTAGGCTAAGACACCGCTGCTCAGTTTCAATGAGTTGCAAACCATCTGTTTGCCTTCCGTTGACCTTGATAAAAAAGGTTTTATCGTCAGGTTCATCACAGTAGTGATTCCACTCTATAATAAATGCACCGTTTATACCCAGCATTTAGGTTTTCATACAGCATGGAAAACACCTTGGCATGTTGCATGGCCTTCTAATTGGCTTATTCCATTATCAAGTCGATGTTCACCTTTTACTTAATTATCTCACTTCCAAGTGTAATTTGTGGGTCTCGCTGGTTTGCGTAGACGTGAGGGAAGAAGATACATAGAGACACCGGCGGCTTGCAGCAAAGTGTCCGTGGGCACCGCTTTATTGGCAGGCTCCGTGCATACAAAAATGCTGACTGGAAGGTGATTCAGAGGATTTTTGGGAAGAGAGCGCATTTAAACGAGGATTTAACTGCATTGATTAAACATGAACTCCAGGATAAATCTCTGAGATTTACGTCTGGCCTTGATGATGCTCCCTTTTTTTCTCTCTCTCTCTTCTCTCTCCTCTCTCTCCCTCTCTCTCTCTCTCTCTTCTCTCTCCTCTCCCTCTCTCATCTCTCTCTCTTTCTCTCTCTCTAGTGACAGGCAACAAATCCACAGGCAAACACATTTATCTGTGATGAGCCGACGGTCATGGCTGCAAGGGTGACTGAGGCCCGATTTATACTTGGTTGCGTGCCGGTGTCGTGCACCGAAAATGGCAGACCTACAAAGCTCGCTACGCGTCGCAGAGCGAGGTGTTGTGAGCTTGTAGATCTGCTATTTCCGCCACGAGCGAATAAGTATAGCTCAGGCTCGAGACTCCTTGAGGCTCACAAGCGGCATCAGATAAAGAGGAGGATGTAGGGGGTGATAGTGGGAATCTTGTTAAAATGTCAGATGACCTTGGCCAGCGTCTGACACCAGAGATCATGGATGGGTCAGCAGCAGCAAGCACTCTATTTAATGACATTAAACACAGGCCATCTGACAGTGGGCTTTGTTCCAGCACTGAGGGAACAACACTGTTGCCTGATCCACACCTGCCTCCACTTGTGGCCATTCCCAAACTCCCCTTTCCACCCCATGGTATTTGTCTATGGGGCGTTTTTGAGCGGTGGTCACACCGTCTCCATAGCGTGGCCGTGTGTGTATCCGTGTGTGTGTGTCTGTCTGTCTGTATGTAGCCTGTGGTGTATGTAGCCTGGCTGCTATAGCTTTTCTGACCACACATGTTAAGGGAGGGGCGCTGTTGTTCAGGCCAGCTAGGCACACTCACACTCACATTCACACACACAAATACACACACACACGCACGCACGCACACACACACACACACACACACACACACTCAGCCTCCACCGCTCAGTTCACACAAGTGTGATTTTTTCACACAGGTTGGTCACATCATTGGTCGCGACCACCCGAGAATCTCGGGGAAGTCTTTCTCTGCCAGTCTTCTCTTACCTTTTAATGTGGGCGCGAGAGTGTCCATCGTGCACGATCGGACACGGACCATGCATCGTGCGTGTGTACGTCGTTCACAGCTTGAAAAAAAAAAACTAGAAACGTGAAAAAACGTTGCTCCGTTCTGTACTTGCGTCCCATTATGTTTAAACAGAGTGTACACGATCCCAGGGCTGGGAAGGACGATATCTGCTTCCGGTTCCGGTTACATATTGAAATTGGTCCGTGAAGAAGAGAGAGACATAGACATAGGGTTTCTTTGGCAGGGAATGTGTTAATCTGACTCTTAAGTCGGCATTCGGCAGTAAAGTGTAATAATTCAGGGCCAGTGAGGTACCCTGTATATTTCCATTTACAAGTAGTAGCCCGGGCGTTTAATACGCAAAATCGATTTGGACCCCAGGCGTTTAAAAAACCAGGCGGCTATTTTCAACTTTTATTTGAATGGCGTCTGACATGCAAAATGGGTACCCATCTATTAGGTACCCATCTACTATTTGGAAATATATTGTATCTCAGTTGGAAATGACATGTAGAGGGTAGGATAGGCATAACAGAAATATTTACCATTTTGGGCAATTTCTTTCTTCTTGAGTCGATTCACCAACTTCTAGTTGCTCGAGTAGTGATGAAAAAAAAAATAACTCAACTAAGAACTAACTAGCAACTAATATCGTTGCCGTGGATGAAATATTTCCCCTGTCCCAACAACTTTTGACACCAAGGATAAATAAATCTTTCATTTCCAAGCACTAACAGTCCTCCAGTGTAATTGTCAGCTACTCTGTGACCTAGCGCAAAGGGCAGGGGATGGGGGGGTCAGGTTGTGTCCCTGTAGCATATTGTTTCTCCAGCCTCCCGGGGGAGACTCCGCTGACCACTGACCCCTTCCTGCCCATGTCTTCATTGTGTCCTCAGCAGTGACCCCTGACTGCTGTGTTTGCGTTCGCAGATCACCTCGGAGGTGCACCTGTTCAGCCACACCAAGGGCAAGAGGCACCAACAGGCCGTCCGCGACAGTAGCAGCATCCAGGGACGGGAGCTCTCCGATGAGGAAGTGGTATGTAAAACCCCCCACCACCCCCAACACACACACACACACACACACACAGCATCCATTTACCCCGCAAAAGTATACCACGCTGACGTGCGTCTGAAGAGACAGGGAGAGATGGTGATCGTCTTTTATGACGGGGGTCATTATTATTGTTTATGTGTCCCCTCATATATTGCGATGGCTCTCTCCCTTGCTTTGTGAGATTATAAATGAGCCCTGAAATGTACACAGTTAGGGTTCAGCGCTTTGCGGTGGAGGGGGTGACATCACCCCTCTTGTCTCTGGGCTGTTTTGTCTCCAAGTGCTTTTCCATGGGAAGGCAGCTCGTTAAAGCAAGGTAACCTCTCGGGCTGCAATATGAGATTGGCTTTTCAGCGTGGCTCTTTGTGAGGCTGACAACTGTTGGTGCTATATGCGCCACCTTTGGCCCTTTGCACCTCCTTCATTCACAGCTTTTTTTTTTCAGCTGGGAATAATTGATACCCTCTCCTTTGCCTCCTCTAAATCATTTCCTTTCCCAAATGCGGGTCATTTTTTTCCCTCCCGCCTGTTTGACATATGATAAACATGGCAGTGGGAAGAAGCAATTCACCAATACGGAGCTATAAACAGTTCACATGCACGTACTTGCAGCAAATACCCTTGCACTGTATTCCTCTCAGTTATAGTTGATGGATGGCCAAAGACATTTTTCTTGTTTTGTTTCTCGGCTCGTCCTGTACATTCTAATTCTAACCAATGAAGATATGGTTCTTGTCTAATCATGCATCCAATTCACTCTAAATGTTTAATTTCACATAGAGACGATTGCATACACATTCTATTTCAACCACCTCAACCCGACATCCATATTTTAGACTTAGCATTAAAGGCTGAATCTTTCAAAGATTGTCAAAACATTTCGAATAATTTCAAAAACTCACAACGCTTTGGGATGTGACACGTGTGCGTTCTAGATTGGCTATTTCTGCTTAGTTTGAGTTCATTTTCTCATGCTCATTTTAGTTGCGACCGAGGTCGCAGTTACTATCAAAACCTCCACCGGCTGTCAGTCAGTCAGTCAGTCACGTTACACGTCACACTTTTCCCCTACTCATATCTCCGCCACCGTTGCCCCGATCCATGCCAAACTTTGCGCACACACTCCTTGGCTGCCACACCCTCATTTCTCACATGGCCCTCTTCTAGCTCCTCTTCTGGACGATTCTTGCTAAGTTTTGGACACTGCTCCTACAGAATTTGTCCTTAAAATCACGCAAAGCGGTACACAGGATCTCTAAAGTCATGTCATCAGCATGGATCTGTCCCATTTCCCATATTCCCTCCTGATTGGCTACAATTGCCTTCTAAAGTTTGTGTATGCAACCTGACGGTCGCTTATCTCCCGATTAGGGAGTCTTACTGGTGTTAAACATTTAATTCACGCAACTCAGAATAAACTTTATTGTCACATCACATGATTACAGGTGTAAAAGAGTTAGTGAAATAGTTTTGTGTACAAGCTCCCAACAATTGCAGTTTCAAGGACGAGCTTGAATAGGGAAAGAAAGAATAGAGAAGAAAAGAACCAGGCAAATAATAGGAAGCTACAGGGTCGAATCAAATATCCAATTCAGAAGGCAGAAATGCTTCTTATGCAGACAGGAATAGGAAGCATAATACAGTATATAATATAGCAGCAGGTATAAAATCACTGTTTCATGAGCATGGTTGAATTGGCATGATGGAGGAAAAAAGCGATATAAAGCAGAAGATATTTAACCCATTTAGAACAGGTACACATTATAGTGTATCATTATTTTATGCTTTAACTATTGAAAAATAGCAGATATACAATCTCAGCGAGTGCCGCGCTGCGAGCTTGTAGATCTGCTATTTTTGAAAAATTGTGAAAATTAGAATTTTGACCGGATTCTATAAGTGTCTTTTGAATCCTTCTAAGGTTTTTTGAAAAACCTGTGTTTCTATGTCAGCAATCTGGCCAGCCGTCGTCAAAGAAAAGGTCCTTTTCACTTAACTGGAGCTCAGTTATTCTGTTCTTGAGAGACTACTGTGTCAGTGGTGCTCAAACCTTTTCATGTGAAGGACCCCCAAACTGATATTTATGATTTCAACTGTACGTGTATACATACTGTTACATTAACTGATAGTGTTAGTGCAGTAGCAGAGATTGCAGACGTATAGTCATGTATACATAACTGCCAACTATATTCCAGACTGCTGCCCCATAACTCTCACTGTAATGAAAGATTTTTAATTAAAATGAAGACGGTTGGCTGAACGGAGGCAGGGGTCACTCCATAGCTTCTCAGAGGAAGCGTGGCTCCCAGATGCCCCGCACCTTCATATTTAGTCATTTTCTCATTCGGAGGGACTTTAAATTGAGAACACAATGATTATCAACAGGGTTGGATGGGTGTGTATGGAGGGAACACTCTCTTTACATTACTGTCCTGGTTTAATGTGATGTAGGTGATCTCCTGGAGCCCAGGCTCCTGACACGTGGGGTTTATTTATCATTCACCTTTTGACCCTGCTGACAGTCTAGAACGCTGTTTCCCAAACTGTGGGTCGGGACCAGGGCAGGAATTTCAGGGAGGCCATGAAAGCTATGGCCGTCGTTGCCCTTCAGTTTGGCCTTGTGCCCCTCCAAATAATGGCATGCTCTGAGGCCACAGTGGCCTTATAGTTAATGCCCCAGCCGACTGTACCACTTTCTCCTCTGTCTCTTTCTTGTCAATACATAGACACCAGTGTCTCTTTTGTCATGTAGACACCAGTGTCTTTTGAAGAGATTCTGAATTCTTAACTCCCCTGAGTCCCCATCGTTAAATCAATCCAGTAACTTTTTTTTGGTGCAGGGATGAGCATGGATCAGATTGTAAATACCATAATTTATTTCACTGCAGATAGTCATACACATTCAAATAAAGAAATAATAATAATTAAAAAAACTTACATTCAATTAATTATTTCAATGGACTAAAATCTTGTTTTATTTGATGGACTTCCTGCCCTGGCATTTGGCCTTTGTGCCCTCAAAAATGGCCACCAACACCAAAAGGCCAAGTGTCCGTGCCCCTAAAAGGACGAATTTCCAGGCCTGGTCGGGACCCATTTGTGGGTCACGGACACATTTTTATGGGTCCCTTAATTTTTTGGTTTCCTAAATAGTTTTTAATTATTATTTCAAAAGATTTTCAAAAACATTCCCAAGATTGTGATGAATAAAAAGAATGCAATCATTATCATTAATCAGTCATTTCAATGAATGAATAAATGAAAAAAATCGTAGAAATTCCACAAAAGATTAGTAAACACTAAACAGAAATGGTGAAAATAGCCAAAAGGATTTTCACAAAAATGCACACATTTTCATGAGTTCAAAAATAATGTCATGAATAAATAAAATATTATCCAAGAAATTCCCTAAATTAAAACGTCAGATCTGCCATTGTACAGTACATCTGCCATTTTCACTAGCTTGGTTCCCGGACAAACATTCTCTTTTTGGTATTGAGCTAAAAGGTTTGTGAACCACTGATCTAGAGACCCAAAGATGGGGCTTATCCCCGCCCCGCATAGCAGTGGTGGATCGGCCTGTCGAAATTATTACATAATCGTGTAATCGCAATAATTTGACATAATCATCATAATCGATCGTTTTCCATGTTGAAAAATGTTCATATAATTTAAAACATTTTCATGATGTGACGCGTTGTGAGCTGGTAGATCTGCTATTTCCACTATCAATGTTCATTTTTAAGTATAAAGTTGTGAAATATGTCAGTCCTTTCTTTGTATATTTAGGTTAACATGTGTCATATCTGCCATGTGCAACTTCAAAGCCTAAAAGCCAAACAGAAATGTAATTGTCAACGACAAAAAAAACACAATTAAATCGTTATTTGCAATTATTTGAGTGACAATAAATCGTCATGTAAAATGTCACAGTGGGGACAGCCCTAGTGGTGGACGTGTCTCGCGTGGCCAGACTGTTGACTCACGCGATTTGCAAATGCTCCGGTCATGGGGTAACGTAGGAAGAATGATGAGTACCCGCCTACCCGGGTTAAAGTGGAAGTGAAGCCTCCTCCTCACTTCCGTTTCCGTCTCACATCGTGCACATTTATCCTAATATGAATAAAAATCATATAAGCATATTTAGCTTGCTGACATTTTAAAATATATTTTCTTGAACGGAAGTGCCAGCTTCCATTACTCGCCGTTCAGGAGCTGTAGTTCCAGACTCTATATAGCAGGGGTGGGCAACTTTGATGATGGAGAGGGCCACTACATTTTCACACTCACTCCAGAGGGCCACAATGCATATAGCGACGTGTTTTGAGCTTGTAGATCTGCTATTTTTGCTATTTTTGAATTGGAATCCTGAAAAGTTACTTTCGTTTTCTTCTTTTGTTTTGAAATTTCAAATGCATTCATATGTTCTTTCTTATGTGAACTTAAATACAAATACTTTGGACATAAAAAAACAATAACATTTTAATTTTACGAGTCATTTAGCTACTAATATAGACTGAAGTAATTAAAGCCGGTAATTTTTTCCATGTTTGCATCAATATCAGTACTCCAATATTAACCTGCGGGCCGCATAAAGTGAAGGTGGGGGCCGCATGTTGCCCCCGGGCCGCCAGTTGCCCATGTATGCTACAGTATATAGCATTCGGAGATTGTGGAATAGTTGTCTGGCTACGCCAGACTACCAGCAGAGGGATCACTAGGCTGCGTAGAAGGAACAGATCGGGGCTCTGGACCAGGGCTGACCTCCCAGAAAGCCACCTGAATGAACGGTCCTAAAGGCCCTGTTGTTGAAACCACCCCTGATGGCTTCTAGCTGAGAGCTGTGTTGAAATATCCAGAGGGCCAGCTGAACCCACATAGCCCTGTGCCCGCCCGCCCGCCCCGCCCGCCTGCCAGGCTGTTTTGAGAAACGGTTGTTGTCTAGATATAGGAACGAAGCCACTGTTCTCTGATATCACAGAGGACAGCCGTTCTATTAAAAGAGCCCATGGGGAAGAACAAGGGGTCAGGATATACGTTAGGGAGCATTCTTATGTGTGACTTTTTTTTCTTCTCTCCCCCCCCTCCCCCTTTTTTTTGTCTTCCTCCTCCAAAGTTTCAGTTTAACATTTCGTTGTGGTATTATTTGACACATCTTGAATGTCGCTGATAGCCATCAATTCCACCCCCCACCCCCTCCTACCCAAAACTGTTGTAGTCGATGGTAACTCGATATAGGGGTAGCATCGCATTTTACCAAGTAGCCAACATGAAATACAGCTGTCTGTCTCACACCAAATGGAAAGCCTACCTCTTGGGCCTTTTGTGCGTGACAAAAGGAATACTGGGTGAACATATCACTTAGATTTTGCCCGTGTGTAGGCTTTCAGCCAGTGGTGTCAGTTCAGAAAAGGGTAAGGTATGGCAACATGACTGGTGTCTTGGTGTCAAGACACCTGTCATGTTGCCATACCTTAGCAACAGGTATGATACATTTATTTTAAGAAGTACATTCTATTTTTTCCCCAAAAAAATTCTATGGTTATTGTGCTGGATATGGCAGTCTGGAACAGTTGTTCAAGTGCAGCTAGCCCCATATTGAACCTCACCGTCGCTGCATACTGTTGTGCGAGCACAACAGTATGCAGCGACGGGTGAGGTTCTATATGGGGCTAAAGTGCAGCTAAACTTGGCATGTTAGTAAACGTGCCACAATTAACAATAATGAATTGCACCTGTGTAGCTTGGGTTAGGAACCTGGGAATATAGGCTACTATTCTGTCAAGATGGGAAGAACCAGTAAGACTCCCTAATCGGGAGTTTATGTGAGCTGCAGTGGAGGGGGTCCTCCACTGGGGGCGTCACCACTTTTGCATCCGTTCTGGAGCACGAGGAGTGGGTGGTCCCCGGGAATTCCCCGTCAGCAGCCCCGTTGGGTTGGTCATTTGGTCATTTTTGCACATTTGGTCATTTTTTACACTTGGGGGTCCCCCAGGGAGCTGGGGGTCCCTGGGGCTCGGCGGGTCCTTGGAGGTTGTAGTTTGGCAGGCAAGGAGTGTGTGTGCAAAATGTGGCATGGATCGGGTCAACGGTTGCGGAGATATGAGCAGGGAAAAAGTGTGACCTGTGACCACATTTGGTCATTTTTTACATCTGGGGGTCCCCCAGGGACCTGGGGGTCCCTGGGGCTCCGGGGGTCCTTGGAGGTTGTAGTTTGGCAGTCAAGGAGTGTGTGTGCAAAATTTGGCATGGATGGGTGCAACGGTTGTGGAGATATGAGCAGGGCAAAAGTGTGACGGACTCACTGACTCACTGACTCACTCACTCACAGACAGCCTGTGGAGGTTTTGGTAGTAAATGCGACCTACGGTCGCAATAAAAGTGTGGAGAATATAATTATAATACCTTGTTAAATTTTGCATTTGTAGTGATTTTAATGTAATTTAACAACATAACCAGCACAGATAGACAAAGAGACATTCATGGATTTTTATATTTTAAAGTAACTTGTATTCTCCCCCCTGGACCCAGGGTATGGCAGCTGCATACCCCTGCCATACCCAATTGACGCCCCTGCTTTCAGCTCTGCCTCGTGTGTGTGCGCGCGCGCGTGCGCGTGTGCGCCTGCGCGTGTGCGCGTGAGATAGAGAGATATGTTTAGAGAGGTGTTGTATTACTCCCCCCACAGTCAGTCTGTGGTACACTAGCGGGGCCTTCAGGCTCTGTCTCGCTGCTCTTTTGTTCTAACGGTTCAGGTACGACACCTGTCCGTCATTCCAGACACATCAACTGAAACATCCCCTACTCCGGCGCCGTCTCCGCTGAGCCGGGGCTGCTGTAGATTTGAATCTGTCTAAGACTACACACACTGAGGTCATCGTGTACAGTAGCATCCACGTGACAGCGTTTTGCTTAGGGATGGGACGATATGAAAATGTCATATCACAATTATTGTGACAAAAAAAGTCGGGGTGGAACATTTGTCAAAAAATAGCAGATCTACAGGCTCACAACACGTCGCATCGCGCCGCGTTCTGAGCTTGTAGATCGGCTATTTTTTGGCAAAGACATTTGATAGAGAGTGAAAAAAAGACTGTATCAAATGCGTATATTTTAAGTACCTTTTACCAATTTTATAGAGGGTTTAAGTGGTACCGGATATGCAGCTCGGCAAATAAAAGGTGAATTGATCCCAGTGCATGACGGAGGACGATATCACAATGAATGAAATCTCCACGATACGATTATCGTGTTGTTGTTTTTTTTATCACGATAGATCGTCCCATCCCTAGTTTTGATGTATGTGAAGGCCTGACACGTCCACCGACTCGCCAGTGTATTCGTCAGGTGACTGGAGGTGCTACTTAAATAATCCCATTAAGTGAGGTGGTTGGGGGTGGGGGTTGGGGTGGGTCAGGCAGGCCGGCAGGCCAGAGCACTGTACTGGATAGGATAGCCTCTCAGTGAGATTACTGAACAGCTGCCTCCCATGCAGGGGGCCAGCTACGGTCATGATGACCAAGCCCCGCACGCAGTGTCAGGTAGTAGTAGAGCTGTGGTTCTCACCATGTGGGTCGGGACCCCCCTGGGGTCTTTTGGGCGGTCCCCCAGATGAGTAACATAATGTGCAACATTGTTTTCTCACTCCACAGTAAACAAACCAACATCAAGTTGAAGTGTATTAATACCTCTAAAATGACAAATTAAATCTTGGCCAAATTGAGACAAATATTAGAGGCGGAAATTGTGAAAATAGCCGATCTACATGGTCACAACGCCTCGCGTTGCAACGCGTTGTGAGCATGTAGATCGGCTATTTTCACGATAGAACCGTGTTATACAAAATGTAATACCTCAACTCTTAGTGCTCGTAGGGTGGGGGGTCCCCAGTTAAAATATCATTATTTTGGGGGGTTTGCGGCCTGAAAAGGTTGAGAACTGTAGTAGAGGGCAGAGCACTGCACTGAAAAATCCTGAATGTCAATTTAACTCTGTTCAGCGTGAAAAGCGGATGGCTCCGTTTTAACGGCGTGTCTCTGTGAGAGTAAAGCCATCTAGAAATGGGTCTCCGGGGCCGTGAGTTCGGGGTATACGTAATTTAGCAAACTGCTTGACTGGTCAGTGCCAAATGTCTTGGGCACACTGCCAGCACGGTCAAGGAAGTAACCCCCCCCCCCCCCCCCCCCCCCGTTTCATTTCAAAGTATTGAGTGACAGGTGTCATACGTCAATGATCACGTCACCCACTGGCCGCAAGAAGTCCGAGATCCACATCGAAGCCACGCCGTTATCAGACCCTGTCTTGTTTACTCTCTGAGTTAAATTGTACACACTTTAACACATGGGCTGCTAATGTTTATAACATTTATAGCTGTTGCTGCTGCCACCATTGACTTACGCTTTGTTTTGACGTGCCTCGCAAGCTTTGTGCGTGTGCACGTGCGTGTCCAGAGAAGATTGAGGAGGATAATCCATTTGTTTACAAACGCTCGCGAAACTAAAATCCAAAAATCGCGGTAAAGTGTCGCCGTGAAAACAATCAGCTCTCTGCTTCCATGGGGCTGTTTTCATGTCATTCTGAGATAAAGCCGTTCTTATGTTTCAAAGTAGAATGTAAAGCATGATAAGTCCTTCCGTGATGTCTTCCCCAGAGGGGCTGCCTTCACTGACTGGGTGACGTAATGGACTCAGGTCATGCAAAGGGCAGCTGCAGTCTCAAAAAGTTAACTGTTTGTTGCCTCGTCTGTGGACGATATAACTTCCTGTGGCAGGGGGACACCTAGTGGCCATAACTCGTCCCTGAACGAGTTTGGCTCCCCAGGTGTTACGGGCAACACAATACTCTTGCAATGTTGCTGTGGCCTTTTCCCGTCCAATGTCGTCAATTTTCCCCTTTGCCTCGTATTGTGTTCTGTATCACAGGGATTCCCAAACATTTTTGTCTCAGGGCACCCCATGAATATTTGTTTTTTCATCCAAGGCACCCCTACATTAAATCGTCATTGTCGGGTGGAAACCTTGTGTGTCCAAAACCTTCTCTTTTTGTGTTATTATTTTAAAAACGATTTAAAATAGTGAAAATATTTTCACTACCAAAAAACATATTTGAAACTTGGAGATACAAGGTTTTTGCCTGACAGTGACAACATTGATCCTTTTCACTCCCAGCACCTTATAACCAGTAAGACTCCCTAATCGGGAGATAAGCGACCGTTGGTCGCTTATCTCCACAAATAGGCCAAAAGTTTGTTTTACCAATTATCAAGACATACGGGCAGTTGACAGTTTGCCATGGTTACTCATTGAAGTTGAATCTCCATATATGGAGATAACCTACGCATCACACTAAGTCTGACCTCACCAGCCCATATTTGGGCATGAGCAACTTATGTCTCCATATATGGAGATATGATGACATCACACAGTCCTCAGCCGATGATGTGGCGTGATGTCATACAATACACAAACGAGCCCTACAGTATAAAGGGGCAATTCTTGCCAGGAAAGAAGCATTTCTTCGACTCAGACCTTATCGCCAGGGTTGGCTTATAGCAGCTGTCGGTAGATAATGCCGGTCTTATATACTCATTGAAGTTGAATCTCCATATATGGAGATAACCTACGCATCACACTAAGTCTGACCTCACCAGCCCATATTTGGGCATGAGCAACATATGTCTCCATATATGGAGATATGATGACATCACACAGTCCTCAGCCGATGATGTGGCGTGATGTCATACAATACACAAACGAGCCCTACAGTATAAAGGGGGTTGCTAAGGTGGTTGCTAACGTACACTAACAGACCAGCAACAACAGACTGTTGCCACAGCAACGTACACAAAGGTTTGTGTACACATGTGGTGTGATGTCATACTGATGCGGAGATATGAGCAGGGCAAAGGTGTGACGTGTGACCGACCGACCGACCGACCGACCGACCGATCGACCGACGGACGGCCGGTGGAGGTTTTGATACTAAACTGCGACCTTACGGTCGCAATTATAGCATATTTTAGCGATTATGATGTGAGGAAAACATTGAGATAACAGACATTTTGGTTAGAACTGACTGAAAATAACTTTGTATTTCAAGTTTAAAATGATACTAAATATTTTTTTTTAGCAAATATTTTTTTTAAGCACCCCTGGACTGCCATCATGGCACCCCAGGGTGCCCCGTCACCCACTTTGAAAACCCCTGCTGTATCAAGCTCTGAGGGAGGGGAAGTCCTCCTTCAAATAAGCAACATGCCGATGATAAACTGAGGTAAAATTGATATTGGAATTGATGAATCAAAATGACAAATGGAGACAGAATCTCTGCAGCTTCCACTTGGAGAATATAACACTCCTTGACTGACTGGGTGTAAGGACACCTGTCTCTCAGCGGTTTCTCTCCCTGAACCCAGGGAAGCAGGTGCACCGCCCACACTTGTGACCAAAGGGTATGACATCACAATTACACACACACACACACACACACACACACACACACACACACACACACACACACAGGTTAGACTGCTGAATGGAAGACCCTTTATCTGGCCCGGCCATCCTGTCCTCTGGGGTGCTGGATGACAGGATAATTGGGTAATTGGTTACTCGCACATACATCATGTTGTCCAAATTAGGTTACATCCTTGGCTCTCTCGCTCTCTGTGTCTGGGGTGGAAATATCAGAATCATGTGACAGTGAGAGGCTCTCGCTCCTCACACTTACACTGTCCCTCAGTGTGTCTGTGGGCATGTGGCTTCAAAGGGCGCACCGAGCACTGGAGGTGCTGCTCAGGTAATTACAGGATTTAATGGCAGCACTGGGAGGGCTAGAACTGCACACAACAATGGATACACACCTGCCGTTAACAATGAACAACCTTTTACTCAGCTGCCCGTTGGGATTTTCTTTAGTTGTGTCATTTCCATGGTCAGCGTAAGACACGAATTGCTATAGGCAGGTTTGGTGATTGCTTGCAACCGGGGAGTTCTTCTCTTGGCGAGTTGCCTTGGTTGCGCTAAAGCAAGGCGTCAGACAGTGTGTAGAGCAGGGGTTCCCAAACTTTTTTGTCTCAGGGACCCCATAAATATTATTTTTAATCCGAGGCACCCCTACATTATAATTCTCACGACTCACTCCCAGCACCTTATATTTATAGCATATTGTCATTGTCGGGTGGAAACCTTGTATGTCCAAAACCGTTCGTTTTGTATTTATCATCTATAAAATGTACTAAACTAGTTAAAACAGCAGATCTACAAACGCACGATGCGAGGCGTTGTGTGCTTGTAGATCGGCTGTTTTCACTAGTTTTGTGCGACGGTCTTGTATGATGAAGCAGGGCAAAAGATGTACACATTTGAAACTTGGAGATACGAGGTTTCTGCCCGACAGTGACGATATTTTAGTGATTATGTTGCGAGGAAAACGTTGAGATAATTGCCATTTGTCCAAATATTATCAAATGATCTCGCGGCACCCCTGGACTGCTTTCACGGCACCCCAGGGTGCCCCGTCAGTCACCCACTTTGAAAACCCCTGGTGTAGAGCACGGTTCTACTGCTACTGTCCCTGTCTCACATGATGCTAACTGTAGGCCTTCCCCACCCCATTAGGATTGTATGTGCTGTACACTGAATGTTCTTTTTGGTACCAGAAGGAAATTAAGAATATTAATTTGTGTACCCATAACACACACACACCCTGGTATAGATATATTAGATTGGATGGATAGATAGTTTTTGTGATGTATTGATTATTGTTTGTTTCAGGAGCATCTGTCGCTGAGGAAATACATTGTGGACATTGTCACGGACGGCTCGGTCTCTTCGGAGAGTGTGAAGGACGGAGAGGAGAGGCAGAAGGCCAGGAAGAAGGCCAAGAAACTCCGTGCCAGGATGAACTCGAGGTAATTTGAAACCTATGCGATCCTTATTGTGTCTCCCGTGTTCCTCTCTCTCTTTCCCTCCACCACTACCACACCCCATCTCTCTCTCACTCTGTGTCACTGTTGAGCAGGGGTGGGCAACTTTGATGATTGCGAGGGCCACTATATTTCCACCTTCACTCCAGAGGGCCACATTGCATATTGCTACGTCCTATTTTGTCATTCTAGTATCTCATACAAAAGAAGCAAAAATAGCAGATCTACAAGCTCAAAACGCATCGCAGCGCATCCTGAATCATTTTTTTGTTATTTTTGAATTGGAATCCTGAAATGTAACATTTTGAATTAATTTCAAACACATTTAATTATAACTTTATGTACTTAAATACAAATAAATACATTGGACATAAAAGAAAAACAACATACAGGTCATGTTTGGAATTGTAACAGCTGAAATCAATAATATATCAGTATTCCGGTATTAACCAGCGGGCCGCATTAAGTGGAGGTGGGTGCCGCATGTGGCCCCCGGGCCGCCAGTTGCCCATGTATGCGGTTGAGGACTAAACGGTGCCAGGGCCTTTGTCTTATTTTATGAGTGACAAGGAGATGGAAAGCAGATGTTGTGTGTGTGTTCCTGCTGTCCACAGCGCAGCACTGATGAGCTTAATTTATGACCACTTTGTGTGATTGGGGAGCAAAACTGGGGATCGATGTGTGAGCGCGGGCTTTCACCTGTTAAGAGCTCTCCCCCAAATTACTGCCACGGCACTGCCAAAACCCGGCAGCGGCTCCCCCGGTGTACAGTACTATGTTGAAGTATGTATGTCTATTTGTCTTCCTCTGGGCTTATTGATTTTCCCTTTTTTATGAACTATCAGAGAAAATCAATAGTAATCAACAAATAGGAGCCAAATAGGGTCCTCTGTGTCAGAACGCGTACTTAAGGCTCAGTAAGTTTTAGCATCTTGTCACAAGTGGAATGGATGGTTGGAGCGTGATTGGAGATGGACAACGTGATGTTTCATAAAGGCTATTTTGCGGCGTGAGGCGTTTAGCATGGACATTGTTTTAGACAAGGGTAGGGCTGTCACAATTATTACATAATCGTCTAATCGTGATTATTTGACATAATCGTGATTATTTTTCACAATCGTCATAATCTTTTCCATGTAAAAAATAGTGAAAATAGCAGATCTACAAGCTCACATGCGACGCGTTGTGAGCTTGTAGATCGGCTATTTCCATTATCAATGTTCTTTTTTAAGTATGAAGTTGTCAAATATGTCAGTAATTTCTTTGTATATGTAGATTATGTGTCATATCTACCATGTGCAACTTCAAAGCCTAAAAGCCAAACAGAAATGTAATTATCAACGACAAAAACACAATTAAATCGTTAATCGCAATTATTTGAGTGACAATTAATCGTAATGTAAAATGTCATAATCGTGACAGCCCTAGACAAGGGTACCTTGTTTAAGGTATCTAAGTGTGTAATATGTGGCTGCATCCATCCACTATTTAGTTGATTTAATCAACAAATCTGTCAAATTGTTTCTCACGTAAAATCATCCAAACCTTTCAGGTGTACAGTCTCACGTGCAATTAGAACAGTGGCATCACTGGGCGACCCAACAGCCAAATGGTCATACACTCCACATAGATAAAGCTGAAAAGCATAAAATAAATACTATATGATTTATTAGTTTATTTGTCTTTTATTTAGTTTTCTAATTTTTTTATCTTAGATTCTGCCTCCCCAGATATTATTCAGCAAAGAGTGAAACAAAGATTATGCTGATTATACCAGCATTATGGGTGGTATTTTTCTCAAATACCTGGAACGCGCCTGCGTCGCATTAGATTTGAACCACTTTAACCATTATTTTATGCTTTAAATATTGAAAAATAGCAGCTTGTAGATCTGCTATTTTTGAAAAATCGTGAAAATGTGTGCAAGTCTTTGAATATCTTTGTCCGGATCTTTGACCCGACTTCTAAATCCTTCCTCTAAATCAGCTGTTCTCAAACTTGTTCATGTCAAGGACCCCCAGAATTACATTTATTCGGCCGCAGACCCGCATCTCAAAATATGTTGTTCCAGGGACCCCCCCCCCCCCCCCAGAAGCAGAGATTTGAGTTACAAAAGTAGATCTGCTTGTAGATCTGCTATTTTTCAATAGTTAAAGCATTCAATAATTGTAGGCCTAAATGGGTTAATCTGAAGACAGCAGCATACACCCAAAAAAATAATCTCTCAGTTGAACACATTTTAAATGTGTGAAACTTTTCCACCCATTTTATATGAGTAAATTTATATATGGGATATATGTAGTCCCAAGTCAAATCTACATTCAATGCAATGCATGTTGTTCAATTAGTCCAACTCATTTTCATTAACTTAAGCCAAGTTAATTATATGAACTTAATTAATTTACGTTTGTCCAACTCAAACAAATGTTAACGTAAATGTGTTGGTTCAACTCATTTTTATGGAATTAAGCTAAGATAAATAAAATACTTTTACATTTACATAAGAAGAGTTCGGTTTCAGGTTTTCTTCTGGATGATTTGTTTCAAGTTTTACAATATCAACATACAGATGCATAATGGATATATGCAATAGCAGTGATTATTGAATAATCAGAACATTTAAGAGAAAACCAACGCAATAACCTAAAAGTTACCATGAGTTCTTCTCTTTTAGCCTAGCATGGGGAGGGAGCTCAATCTTAAACTAGCAGCCTAGCAGTTAGGGTTAGGGTTTAGGCTCAAATACTGACAAATCAAATTCTGACATATGACAGTCATCTTGCCAAGGCAGACACATTGATATGATACATTTAGCATTTTTAGCTCCCGAAAGCTTAAACATTTCCCTGAAAACCTAGAAAAATGCTGTTCCCAGCATGCTTTGCATAACATGTGACCAACTTATTTGACCAATCAAGGGAAAGGGCTGGAGTCACTTCTCAGATCTGTAAAATGTACTTAATAAAATTGAGTTGGATTCAAACAATATTCTCAGAATGATTTCAGCCTTAAAAACTACTCAATAAAATTGGTGAGAGGCGTGGTTTATGGGACTCTGGGAGTTTTCATTGGAACTCATTTTCAATGTGTTTTTAAATTCCATTACTAAGATTTGAGTTACATGAATGTAATATAAATGCATAATGTTAAATGAATAGATTTTGTATAAGCACTATTAATTACATTTGAGTTGGAACAATTTAATAAAAATGCATATATTGTAAATGTATATATTTAAGGTAAGCACGATTAATATTTGTTCAGTTACATCAATTCAATACATTTGCATATATTATAATTAAATACATTTAAATAAAGCCAACATAATGTAAATGTATCACATCTGGCACTATTAATAATATTTGAGTTATATCAATTAAATGTATATGCTTATGCCTTGAAGTGAAGTAATTAAATAAAGCAAACATAATTTATATGTGTCACATTTATAGGGGGGTTGAATCAGTTTTTTGGGTGTAGTAAGCCCTTTGCTACCACGGGCCAACACTGACCATCACTCTCACAGCAGCTCTGTTCACACTGGCAAAACTCAGTATTTGACAAGAGAACTGGGAATATCAGTTACTCAAATATTACTGTTAGATATTGTTCTTGTTTTGTATGATTTTACCACAAGCTAACATAGTAGGCTACTACTAATGTTAGCAATCAAACGCCATTGAATGCCAGGCCTACATTTGTATTTTAAAGCAGAAATAAGCAGTTTTCTGCTGACATAAGCAGGAATCATGCAATTGCTTATTTAAATTGTATTTTTTATTCAGGCGGCTAACAATGCATCCTAAAGAAATGTTGTGTGTGTGACACTTCCTGGGGCTACAATCTGCCTCCAAAACTATTATTTTTATCTGTGAGAAGTAATAACAGACCAATCAGGACCGCCTCTTGTTCTTGTTCAGATTGGTTGACCTGTCTGTCAATCCTTTTAGCCCCGGTCGGCTGGTTCATGCACCAATGAGCTGCTAATGACAGAGCTTCTTACAGATAAAATAATAGTTTTGGAGGTAGACTGCGGCTCCTAGAAGCGCCACAGAGACTAGATTTTTTTAGGGAGCATTGTTAGCCGCCTGAATATAATAAAATAAAATAAAATAAAAAATAAGCAATTGCATGATTCCTGCTTATGTCAGCAGAAAACTGCTTATTTCTGCTTTAATACAAATAGCTAAAAATAACCCTGCATTAGAATTTTGAGAACTGAACGTTCTGCCAGATTGGTTGAATCTTAAGGCTTAACTCTGGATCTGACATGCTTATGATGTTTTCAAGAAATACCTTTAGGCAGGGAAGAAGCATGAAAATATTCAAATAATCTGCTAAAACCAAACCAATCAACTAATCAATTTATCAATGACGAGGGGACAGTCTTAAAATTCTACACTTGCACTGTGCAGTCATCCGTGCCAGATTTCTGGGTCCTTTGCCATTTCTGATTTTGGAGAGTCCTAGACAACCAATATTTTGTAAGCATCCAATCAACTTTTTCTTCTCTTCTTTTTTTGTTATTTAAGTTTTTCCAAAAAAGACAATAGCCAATCTACCAGCTCGAGTTGCAATGCACTAACTGTGAGCTTTTAGATTGCTATATTTGAAAAGTTCGGTTGAAAGTGATTAAACATTGGGACACATAATTGCTGATACTGAGGTCGTCAAAAAGTCAAATAAAAGTCAAATAATGGCCCATATCTGTTGAGATGACTTGACAATGCTGCAATCTCAGCCCATTACCTTTCCGCCAAACTCAACTTGCACTACACATTTTTCACTTTTCTCCTCATCAAGAGCCTATACTTGTTCAAAATGAAGAATAAAGGGCAGCGACGGCCCATGAAACGCCCGTTGCGTTCCGCCCACAGTACTTGGTTATCAGTGTAGCGGCATTCTGAGGCGCTGCGCTGCTGAGGAGGTGACAACACGATCTGCCTCTGTTCATTGTCACTCCTGCCCCGGCCCTGCTGAGACCAGTGCTCAAAGGGAACAGGCTTTCAGAGGTCATAAATAACACAGCCCCCAGTTAACATAAAGGTGAGCTGCTCCAACCGTTGGGTGGAAATGAGCCATTTTATTGGAACACTGTATGGTGTCCGTAAAACGCACGAGAAGTTTTCACTGGACTCCCAAGGCCAACTCTGTGCCGGATTCTGTCATAAAGCAGTGCACACACACACGGTTTAACCCCATGTATTATTATTTTTCCTTCTCCTGCGGGCTGGCTAACTTGTTACAGTAATAAGTCTTTCGGTTGGGAAAATATGCCATTTTAAAGCGCTTGTTAGTAGCACGTCGGTTACTGTCAAGATGGGTTCTGAACTTAGAAACCCAAATCCCCACTGATCCTCTTGTACAAGCTGTTTGCCTATACCTTGTTGCATGTGTTTAGCTCAGCGGGGGAACAGAGCAGCCTGTGTGTGTGTGTGTGTGTGTGTGTGTGTGTGTGTGTGTGTGTGTGTGTGTGTGTGTGTGTGTGTGTGTGTGTGTGTGTGTGTGTGTGTGTGTGTGTGTGTGAGTGTGAGTGTGTGAACCTCAGGGAGAAGTGTGTACACAAAGGCACCCCTGTATGGGAATATGGAGAGGGTGAGCACAACCCCAACTCCTTTCACCCCGTGTGCTGTGGCCCAGGTGGTAAAGTAGAAGAGCTGGAGGGTTTTTTGACGAACACAACACACTTCATAATTCGCATCCAAGCCGAGGTCTGCTGGATGTAATTCAACATTTTGCTATTTTTGAGATTTGAGGTGATTTTGTTTTTCATTGCAGCTAGTTTAGATTACACTCCTCAGTCTGCCTTTAATTTATACGCCGCCGTATGATTGTGTTGCACGTCGAAGCTATTTTTAACGCGTGACACCATCATGTGATAAAGTATAAATCAGGCTACACACTGTTGCAGTATGAAACCATCCATCCTATCCTCTTAATAGATATGCCATTGTGGAGGCTAACTACCACTGACATAGTGCTTGGTTTCCTCTATCAATTTAGTCCTGTGTTATTATGTCGTCGTACCGTGTCTGTGTGTGTGTGTATACAGTACTTGCGATCGCCGTTTCAGAACAAATCTGGTTCTTGTCGTGTATTTTTGGCTGCACACACAGGCTTAAAGGACAACTTAAGTTTTTTACAACAAGGGTTCATATTTTAGATTGTAATTAGAGAAATTAAAAGATGAGTGTTAAAATGTTTTCATTTACCACTTTCCATCATTTTAGACATTTTAGTATTTTGATTTCAGTGGTTAGGGGCATGCGTATAAGTGGCTAAATATGTCTTTTTAGACACAATAAGCTGAGTATTTACACCAGCCCCCATATGTCACATCTGCCCATGAAAGATTGCGGTGCATCTTGGGAATGGGCTTATTGTGTCTAAATATACATATTTAGCCACTTGCATGCATGCCCGGATGCCCCCAACCGGGGGCATGCATGCGAATCAAAATTGTTAAAATCACTAAAATGATAGAAAGAAGTAAATTAAAACATTTTAACAGTTATCTTTTCTTTTCTCTAAAATATCAACCCTTGTTGTAAAAAAACAAAGTTGCCCTTTAAAGAAGAGAAATGGATAACAGTTGCTTCCCTGTAGAATGAGACAAAACATAATAAACCGAGGCTTAGATCATGATGAATTGATTATTAGTTCTGCATTGTTGATTTGTGCCTTTTCCCTTATTGCTGATTACTGATATTTATTGCCTTCAGCCCATTTACCCAGCCCTGCAGGCGACTGTGATGAATTGCTCGGCAATTGCTCCCCATTTAACCTGGGCAGGCGTAAACCTGTCAGAGATGAATATTGTAATATCAAGAATGAGAAACGGGCCAGGTACAGTCGAGACCCCTTGTGAAAGCAGGCCTGCATTAACCATTCTTCCTGCTCAGAGGACACGGTAAATAATGTTGGCAAATGATGGACCCCCTCCACTAAGGGAGTGCCTGTAGCATTGAAGGTTTGTGACCTTGCGTTATAAAAAGAAATAATAAAAACATATGGAAGCTATTTTTAAGATAAACTTAAAGCACACTTTTATGTACGCACAACGTATACGGTATCCTGTATGTACAGTATGTATGTACAGTATGTACGTTTAATAGGCTTGATTATAATACATACTAAAGGCCCATTCCCACTGTGCCAGATAACAGATACAAAAATCTCTTTCTCCAGATATTTTTCCATTCAAAGTGGATGGTAGATACAGATAAAAAAAAATATCTGCCACAGATAAAAGAAATATCTGTGGCAGTTATTTTATGCAGAATTTTCTTTTCATATTATGAAATTTAAATTATCCATTGAAATTGTTTTCTTTTCATATTATGAATTATGCGTTTACTATAGGAACCAAATGAATACATGTTGTGATTAACAGTCACAAAAACATGAAATATAAAACAAAACACACACACACACACACACACACACACACACACACACACACACACACACACACACACACACACACACGCACACACATTTTGGCACACTATCATCTTGGCTAATCGTGGGGTAAGCCATTAGATGACTGCCCTTGAATCGCTTGACAAGAGATTGCGAGCAGCGGATTGGGGCGTTTGCTAGTTCCAGGTCTGGTCCTCAGGGACGGGTCCACCTGTCTTCCAGGAAGGCTGTGGCCTCTGGACGGATGACCGTAAGGCCATCTATCTCACTCTGATCAATAGTTCTTATCTTGTCTGCAATGCCTGATTGACAGATGGATCGACTCGTCCACTCCCCAAAACGCATGTGCATGCGCACACCACGCACCCACGCTCTGTATTTTGTCAGTGTCTGACTGTCAGGGCTAATGCAACCAAGATACCGGCCCCTAAAATGACCATGACCTTCTGGTGGGTCACGCATTCAAAACAGCAGTGGCGCTGCATGAGGCCCCTTTTAACTGTTTATTTGACAATGAGTGAAATAAAGAATTTGAGCTGCCCTTGTAAAATTATGACTTGAGGGAAGAGAGGGACTTCGCGGCAGAATTAAGCCTATAGTCTATATGAGTAGATGGCGGTGAGACAACAGGTCCCTGCAGAGCTGATGTCTGATTATTTTAGGGCCAAGTCACTTGGCTAACGGCTGACAGGCCAAATAAACACTCTCTCTCAGGCTGACCTTTCTCTCCTTCTTCACACTTTACATCCTCCCTCTTCTTAACTGACAGCCCAAGCACTCTTTTCCTACCATTCAAAGACTTTACCCCCCTCCTCTTTCTCTCTCTCTCTCTCTCTCTCTCTCTCTCTCTCTCTCTTTTACTAGGGCAAAGGAGTTCGAAATGTCAGTGGAGGCAAAGGCACAAGTTCCTGACTCACCGTACAAGGCCAAGTATGTTGCACTCTTCTTAACGCTGACCAGTGATAAATGGAGCCATGTATTTGATGAATTTGGTGTTTACTGTAGGTCGATTTCTACACAGTAAATCCTCATGTCTTGTTCATTTCACCATTGTAAGAGAGTGTATATATGTAACCAAATGAATACTCACAAGTCCATTTGGTTACATTTGTACACTCAAGGGTTAACTGACTTCTCAAAGTGGGGCCCAGTGGTGACCCTCAGGGGTCCTTGAGAGAGTTCCAGGGAGTCCCCAGCTAAATAAGTTAATATAGCATCAAAAAATCTATTCAACTACTTTGACCTATATGCATTTGAGATTTTGAAAAAAAATATTCAAATTAGGAATCTTATTTTAAATATTCAAACAACACAAATCTTGTATGGGGGCAGTGTTGTTTTCGAATGCAAATTTTGATTTAGTTTTAGTCATAGTCTTTTGAATAAAATGTTTTAGTCATAATTTAGTCACCTGAAAAGTTTTAGTTTTAGTCTAATTTTAGTCGACTAAATATCAAAAGAATTTTCGGCGACTAAATCTACAGTTGATTTAGTCAACTGAAATGCATTTTGGCAGGCCTTGATGACATTGTAATGGCTGATTTTACACTTAGTTGTGTGCTGAAAATAGGCGACACGTTGTGAGCTTGTAGATCGGCTATTTTCAGCACGCAACACCTGAGACCAACCAAACATAAAATGACTCTCTTCTCCACTAGTCCCCCCCTAACGTTTTAGTCTAGTTTTTATTTTGTTGACGAAATTGACAATATATTTAGTCTTAGTTTTAGTCATCACAGCTTAGTTTTTATTTAGTTTTCGTCAGTGAAAAAAATGCAGTCGACAAACATTTTTCGTCATAGTTTTAGTCGACGAAATCAACACTGTATGGGGGTCCCTCACACAAATATTTTCAGGCTTGCGGCCAAACCCAGAACCTCTGGTGTAATGACTATTTCTCCTGGATGTCCAGGCTCCAGCGCTTGGTAAAGGACCTGCTGAAACAACTTCAAGGCCAGGACAGTGGACAGTGGGCCAACAACAAAGTATCTGCTGTGAACAGAACCTTAGGGGAGATCTCTCGCATACTGGAGAAACAGGTAAAAAGATACCACTGGATCACCCTTGTTCATAATATTGTTCTGTTTGTGTTCATATTTTATTTTTAACCTTTATTTAATGTTTTAATTCATACATTTGTTTTATTTGTGCATAATTAAGCCTGTCACAATTATTACATAATTATTTGAGATAATCGCAATTATTTAGCATAGTTGGCAGACTTATTTCCATTCATCTGTTTTGAAAAAAATGTGAAAATAGCTGATCTACAATCTCACATCACGCCTTAATGTGACGCGTTGTAAGCTTGTTGATTAATCGGCAAACTAAAATGTCATGATTGTGACTGCCCTACTACTAATTCGGTTTACCACACTGCAACCTATAATTACAATAACTGGCCCGGTCTTTTGAGAGTCATATACTGCCCCACAGCTGATCTTCTCACAAGCCTTGTTGTTGGACAGCCTTGTGGACGGCCCACAGTGGTGGACAGGATTGTAGGGGGACGGACCAGCCCCTCTGGCATTCTCCACTGACGCGTCATGTTTGGCTGCGGCTCCCTCTGTCCCACCGACCCAGCGTCGAGTATCGCTTACCCCAATAAAATCCCCCCGCCCTCGGTTATTGGTTAATGCAGACCAGATTAGCTGTGTTTTCATTGTGCACATGGTACTAATAGAAGCGCTTCCCCATCACGAGAGCCAACGTTGTCTTGCGCCTGGCTCGCTCACACGGCTCAGATGTCATGGGTTTAGACAATGGTAAATTGGATTTTCAAATGAAATGTCATTAATGCAAACGATTTTATGAGGCAAAGTCAGGGGAATTTGATATTAGATTAGGCTTTTCCCTTTGAATTCGTTAACTCTCGTGCCGAGTGCAATTCCAGACATTCTGAACAACCGATTTAAAACATTTGTCGGTGAGTTAATCATCATCATATATTTTATTTAACCAGGTGAACGACTCGTTTGACTTTTTTCAAGAGTGACCTGGTGAGAATCGTGAACATTGTTACAACCAAACAATACAAACAGACAAATTCAACTGTCAAACACTACAACCGAGTGAAAAAATATCCATTTAAAATGCAATATTGAGTCATTGACCAAAAAAGGATCATTAAACGGGTACAATAATTTCAGTGAAAACATTGACCAAGAGTACTATTTTATTGATCCTTTTAAATGTACTTACATTCACGTAATCAGCTCCAACAAGGTCAGGTTTCTGTACATTACTCCTGGAAGAAGGGGGCAGTGTAATTAAAACATATCTGTTTTAGGCTTTTGATACCGAAACTCACATTTTAAAATAAATGACACCAGAGTTGAGGGACGGATACACATAGATAGATAGATAGATAGATAGATAGATACCTTTATTATCCCAAGGGGGAAAATGTGTTGCCCAGAGGCAGCACAGCAGTATAAGGTTATTTACAAAGTTACAGAGAAGTATGAAAAAGAAAAAACAAGAACAGAGTACAGTAAGTACAGTAAGAGCAAGGTACAACAGGAAAGGGAACGAATAATATATATACATAAAGTGTCTTAAAGCACGACTATCAAAATAATAGTGCCCAAATCAAAGTGACCATAACAGTCAATGCTAGTTAGTGCAACAAGTATCTCTCTATCATGTCAAACACAAGCAGAAATACTAAAAAAACTACTAACACAACCTAATAGTGCAGTGTCCAAAGGTCAGAGCGATAAAAACAACTAGCAAAATAGAATAAAAATAAAAATAAACAAGAAAGGGTGATGCGGCAAAACGCACAAAAAAAAAACACCTGTCACAATGTTTATGAAAGAGAGAAAACGTGCACCACCACCACCACAACCGCCACTGCCACCACCACCTCCTCCCCTCCTGTGATGAGGCATAAATCTCCTGCCAGCTTGTGGTTCGAGCCATCATAACAACGGCATTGTGTGTGCCGGTGGGGCGGGAGGATAGAGAGACGATAGTGTCTCTCCATTGACGAGGGGGAGGGCTGCAGAGGCTATTATAGAATTTCCCCAGAGAGGGTAAAAAAAAAAAAAAAAAGTGGTAGCCGAGGCGAGTGGCACCGACATGCTGGTAAGAGGAGAGGAGGAGACCAATGTGATTTGAGTAGCGCACAAGCTGTCACTAACACACAGCGGCTCCTCCCCTCCGCGCCACTCACTCCCTCGGGGAGGTCAGAGGTGGCCGGGGCAGGAGCTCGGCTCCATTCAACACTGGTGTCACGGCTACACGCGCACATCAAGGCTCAGTCTGTGTGGCGTTTTAGCTTTGTACTCTACCTTCACTAGCATATAGTTTATGGCAGTGGTTCTCAACCTTTTCTGGCCGCGACCCCCAAAATAATCATATTTTATCTGGGGACCCCCTACCCTGACGAGCACTAAGAGTTGAGGCATTGCATTTTGTATAATACGGTTATATTGTGAAAATAGCAGATCTACATGCTCACAACGCCTCGCAGCGCGAGGCGTTGTGAGCATGTAGATCGGCTATTTTCACGATTTCTGCCTCTAATGGTTTTGACAATTTGGTCAATGTTTAATTAGTCAATTTAGAGGTATTAAAACGTCCTTAAATTGTCACTTTAGAAATGTGCAGATATCCTCTAAAAACTTAAACTTTATATTGGTTTGTTTACTGTTGAGAGAGAAAACAATGTTACACATTAAGTTACCGTAATCATCTGGGGACCTCCCAAAATAATTTGGGGCCCCCACTGACTTAAAGGAGAACTCCAGCCATTTTCAACCCATCTTCATATAATTGTCCACAATAATGCCCATTAAGATGGTACCTTTTTTGTCAACTTGGTGTGTGTCTGTGAACAGCTCAGAAACTTGCTTACCTGTCACATCATCACAAGGATTTAGAACTTTTTTTTATTATAGTTATTTATGCAAGAACAATGGCTTCTACTATATGTTCCCTTCATCTTCCTTTTCTTTCTTCTATGGAAATAACGATACCATGGGAACTATGCTCAAATACAAATTTGACCCACGTCTTTACTTCTGTAAACCTGTGATGTGTCAATAAAGCTGATTCTGATTGTGATTCTATAAAATCATATAACATTCCTGGAAGAGAAAGTCTGTATTTTCTTTTCGCTTGGAATCTCCTTCGATGATGTCAGCGGTAGGCATGTTACTGAACTATCCATACTATAGCCCACCAATGACACACAGAGTAGACAGAAATTGTGCCTTCATATTATGAGTATTAGTGAGGAGTCGGACTAATTATGAACATAATGTAAAAATCACACCTGTGTGAACTGAGCGGTGGAGGGTGCGTGCGTGTGTGAGTGTGTCTGGCCTGCTCAATAACGCCCCTCCCTTAACATGTGTGTGTGGTCAGCAGAGGTATTGCCATGATAACGGACATATCCAGCCACATAGCCAGCCAGCCACATACGGACATACCCACTCGGAGGAGCGGCTCCACCGCTCAAAAAAGAAAGAAAAAGGGTGACATGCTCCTTTAAGGCCTACAGTATATACTTCATCGTATGACCAATAGTAAAAACAGCCAATCTAATAGCCAAAATCGATCAGCATCACATCGAGTTGTGAGCTTGTAGATCTGATATTTTTAGTTTTTGATATTTTGGCGAAATCTGTTAAAAACAAATTTCAGGTTTATTTTTAGATTAAGTGGTTAAACCATGTTGCTTTTGTGTGACTATTACCCCAATGACCACATCAGTTGCTCTGTCCCCCCCCCCCCCCCCCCCCCCCCACGTCAGCCTTGGCTCGCTGCGATTGGTTAAGGAGCGAGGCAGCCTGGGGAACACTTCCTTGTCTAATCCCTGGGACAAAGTCAAATAAATAGAGTCTCATTCAGCGTGGCCGTCTGGCCCCCGAGTCACGTCGAGTCAGCTCCGTTTAGATTATTTGACCTAACAAGCATCTCTCGTGTCATTGACTCACCTAGACATTTGTTTTTCTCCGCCCCTATCTGATTCAGTCTCCACTTTCTCCGCTAATTCCTTAGACAACATCTGACACGCCCCCCCTGCACTGCCATCGCAGCCCCCCCACCTCCAACTCTCTGGCCCCAGCGAGCACCTCCCTCTGTGGTCACTAATGGTTTATTTTGTGTCAAACCTGATTTCTTTTTCTTAACATTGGTGATACTGAAGAAATATGCACCTCTCTTTCATTCTTTTTTTTAAAATTCTTGTTCTCCTCTGTTTGCACGTTAGCAAGCGTTCATATTTATGTACTGCCCCAAAGTGTTTACCTCTGCTTTCAACCGTACACCAGGCCCGAAAACGATAAGTTGAGGAAACTGTCAGAAACGCAGCATTCTTAGCGCTAAAGACTCCAGACTGTATTTATGTGTTCATTAGTCAGCTGTCACGGCCCGGTAGGGACCACCAGTAGGCTTTATATGGAGCTGGAACTGGAGGTATTCTGGTTGCCCAAACACTGGGTCGGGTAAATATCGTTTTCTTTTTCTTTTTTTTTTCTTTAACCCATTTAGGCCTAGGATTATTGACTGCTTTAACTATTGAAAAATAGCAGATATACAAGCTCACAGGCAGCGCGCTGCGAGCTTGTAGATCTGCTATTTTTTTTAAATCATGATTTTTCTTTGCAAGTCTTTGAATATATCTATTTAAAAGCAAACATTTGTAACTCAAATATTTGCTTCTGGGGGGTCCCTGGAACAACATATTTTGAGATGGGGGTCCGTGGCTAAATACCTGTAATTTTGGGGGTCCTTGACATGAAAAAGTTTGAGAACTACTGATTTAGAGGAAGGATTTAGAAGTCGGGTCAAGGATCGGGTTAAAGACTTGCACACATTTTCAAGTTTTTTCAAAAATAGCAGATCTACAAGCTCAGTGGTTAAAATCTAACGGGACTCGGGCGCGTTCCATGTATTTGTGTGTTAAAAAAAGAACGAAAAAAATCTAAAATGTCATTTTTATAAATAATTTAATAAATTAACGTAGAAATTAGAAAAATATAATAATATAATATATATATATAATATATGTCACGATGTTGCACGTTGTGAGCCTGTACATCGGCTATTTCCACTAGTTTGGGTCCCGGAGGAGTTATCGAATTTCTGTTTTGAGTCTCAAGCTAAACGGTTTGGAAACCACTGGTATAGACAGTGTACACAGTAAACTCCTCAGTGTTCCTTTAACTCTGAGTGAATGTAACCATATGCACCTGTAAGGGTCCATTTGGTTCCATGTGTACTCTCTTAGATTTAAATGAACACACATATTTTACTGTGGAGGTAAAACTTGGATTGTCAACAAATGTAGTTTGCATATTTTCTTCTTTAGATGTTGAGATTCTGTCAGGCATTTGCTGGATGTCGAGGTAGAAATGGGGTAGAAATGCAAGACAAAAAGGCCTCCGGCACTGACAGATATTCTCCAGATCAACCGTGTAAAAACTTTGTCAAAGACGACTGCATAGTTTGTTCATTTTGTTCTATACATTCCCCCGTCTTCATGTGAAAAAGTGGTTATTTTCCTGCACCTGGCTTAAATTGTGACAGATGTTTTATTTGTTTAAAGCAACTGTTTTTCACCAATAGGCTGCTGTATAGCTAGTGTTTGACTGACACTGTACATTGACAGCCTTACATGTTTTAGCCGCTTGAATGCCAGCATCCATATTCTGGGGGGAACACAAGTTAAAAAATATCGGATTTACAGTGAGCTTGTAGATTGTTTATATTTATTGTGTTGCCAGACATCTATGATGTCAGTCATCTCCATATTTGGGAAAATATGGCCACATTTAGGCCACATTTTGTCCAACTTAAACAACCAACCAGGTCTGTGCATTTTTTTGGGGGGTCAAAGTTGATCCCATGCCAAAGTGCCAGTGCTTGCCCAGCAGTCTGCTGTCACCCAGGCGGATGCGTGCACGCGTCCATGTGCACGCACTTATGTGCGCGACCAGGCGAGGTCGCTTCTCTTCTTACTAGTATTTTGCGAGACATTTGGTGTAGAGGGGGGAAAAAAGTGGTCGAAGAACATACAGTTAGTAACTTAGGTCTGTTTTGACTAAGAATAGATGTCTAAAAGACTTGGATTTAATGTTGTCTTAATGAGACACATACTTTAAGACTGAGCGACAGTCTTTGTTGACACACTGTACTGCTTCATTTACTGCCAGGCCCATAAAGTAGGAGATTATAAACTGTCAAGTGTTCTCAGAAAGCCACATTTTGTTTTCTTCACCGCAAGATCAAAATGGAGTGAAATGGTTTTAACCTTCTCTGTGTATTAGTCACAACCCACGGCTGTTTGCGGTTTCTGTGGCTGGTTTGATTTTTGCACCATGCCGGGCCTTCGATTAATCTCGTCTCATTTTCTAGAATAAACACAATTTGTATTATTTCCCATTTCCACGTCCCCTCAGCAGTCGTACTGTATACTAAACAATATGCCATTATGTCCTGTAAACACACAAGTTTGCGCTCTGCCTCCAAATGTTTATTCCAGCAGTCTTGTTGTGGTTTACAGTAGGCTCTGCCCCTAAAACATTGTTTACCCGTCGGAGGCCCTTCTCTAAGCCTGTATAATGATGACATTTAATGTGGAGAGAATCTCACTCCCCCTTGCGTTCCCTCACACTGCACGGCACCCGAGTCTTCCAGCTGTAGATCAAGGCTGGGTCACCGGCCTTTATGAAGCCAGTCTGTGAGGCTGTCCCCTCCTCCCTGCTTTAATGTTGGCTAATTAGAGTGGCTGGTGGGAGTGGACAACACAGGGCAGACTGGTGGACCCCTCCCTGCACCTCTGTGCCATGGTCAGGGGAATTTGCAGGCTCTTGGCCTTCTGATTAGCCCAGCTAATAATGGTCGCCCTGGATAATAATTGTATAACGTTCCGGAGTTGTGTAATTAAGGGTCTGTCGTTGGCCTCTCACCTCTCTTTAACGCTCAGTCTTTGATTGGGTTCCTGTTTTTTTTTTTTTTTTTTCCAGGAAGACAAATGAGCTGCACATCGTATTACTGTTCTATTGGGAGTTTCTGCCCGGGTGTGGCCAGACGCAGGAACATTGCTTATGTCCCCTCGAGTAAATTGGATGGAGGATCGCTGCAATTTGTAAATCTCCTGCTGTACTTGTAGAGGCAGAGAATGTTTTCGTCACGGTAAAAGTGTTTATACGCATGCTGCTTAGTGTGTATAGTCGGTGTCACAGTAGTTGCATACAAATTTGATTTCTGTTGCCCTTCCGTGGCAAGGTTTTTGGAGGAAAAAAAAATATCATCACCAGATGTTGTGTCTTTTGCATTTGGCAACACTCAAGCTGTTTGAAGCAAAATGGTGGAGGTTTAATCATTTTGTTTTCTTTTATTAAATGGTTGTCTTCAGTGATATTTGTTTTTAGGTTTATTTTAGTTTTAGGTTGTTGTTTTTGAGCGGTGGTAAACCGCTCCATAGAGTGGCTGTGCGTGTGTCTGTAGCCTTTTTCCTCAGCGTTTTGCCATAGCAAAATGTGTGTACGTAGCATCATGTTTGTCTAGTGATGTCATATGTTGTATGTCTGTAGCCTTTTTCCCCAGCGTTTTGCCATAGCAAAACGTGTGTGTGTAGCATAGCCTGTACATCCTAGACTCAAATCCTAGTCTGAAGACGTTATGCAAGCACGACCACCGCTCACTTCACATTGGGTGTGATTTTTTAAAGTAAAATTGCAAGTGTAGACCACCTAAAGATAGTACTTCGGGGTAGTTTGATCTTAATCCTCTTCACCCTTATTGTTCCATCCTCACCACAGATAAATCTGTCAACACAGCAGAAAAGGCACTAGCCAAGCAGGTTCCGAGCTATCCTCCTTTAATTCCATTTGATAAGCCACCATGAAAGAGCTGACTTTTTTTCATTTAGCCTGGAAGCTTTTTAGGTAGGTGTGTTGATGGCGGGTTAAGAGAGGGAGTTAAACTAACCTCCGTGACTGAAAGCCAATTGATTAGGAGCTGTTGAGATGACGTAAGCAAGCAACCCCCCAGAGATCTACAAAAAAATTAAAATAAATCCTCATTGTGCTCTGAACACGACTCTGAGCGGAGAGCTTGTCAAACATTAGAAAAAAAGAAGAAGGAAAAAGTAATCTGTCCCTGAACCAAACGTTTGAGCGTGTTGTTTTTGTGTCACTGGATCTCGAAAGAGCGGTAGGTACACTTTGGCGGCAGGCATGAATGAATGACAGATGAGAAGATTATCTGTAATTTCACCAAAGTCTCCTCTCTCTCGATGTGTTTGGGCTTGTCGGTGACTTCCCATCCGCGGAACAAAAGCCTCGTGAAGTGGCTGGATTTGAGTCCTGTCACATCAGCGTGAAGGGGAGTCTTCTTCCCCTGTCCTCGTGCTCTGCTCGCTAGACCTATACCTACACTGCTGTGTGCTCCACGGTACCATGTGAGGGAGAACTTTCTATCAACAGCCACAAACCCACGCCCCCCATGCACCCAGGGGCGTCACAAGGGGTAGGAAAAGTGGGACTGAGTTACCAGGCCCAAGGTGGAGGGGCCCTAGTAACTTTAGCTATTGAAAAATAGCAGATATACAAGCTCACAGCGTGGCACCGAGTGCCACGCTGCGAGCTTGTAGATCTGCTATTTTTGAAAAGTCGTGAAAATGTGTGCAAATCTTTGAATATGTATTTTTTTTAAGCGAACATTTGTAACTCAAATTTTGCTTCCGGGGGGGGGGGGGTTCCCTGGAACGAAATATTTTGAGATGGGGGTCCAATAGCAGATCTACAAGCTCGGTGCCGCGCTGTGAGCTTGTATATCTGCTATTTTTCAATGGTTCATGTGGGGCCCACAGTGAATCCTTGTACCTAGGGCCCAGAATCTGGTGTGACGCCCCTGCCCCCCCCACCGCCCCTCCCTCCAGGGCCCTTCTCTCTCTCTCTGTTGACCCAGGCAGAAACATGCCTGATAGCAGCGCTTGCTCCCAGCTTTGTAGTTGTTGATTTATAGGACTCTGCAGCAACAGCGTCTGACCCACCGCCAATTACTCTAACTCTTCTCTTCTTCTGCTGCCTTCGGGAGGACAGGACAGGAACCATCTATTAAGATGTTTGTTCTTAAATGTAAAGCTATGGACTGATGTTCTACTACTCCCCCCACCCTACCAACTGCACGTTGTTTGATGTTGCAGTTGCGTCTTGTCCCGGAGAGAAAAAGACAAGAACAAATATCCATATTGTATCTTATCGGGGCGAACTTCTTTCTGTTCAATATTCCTTGTCGCCCTGTCCCCCCCTGTCCCATTGGCCTACGCTAGGCCTCTCTAGAGTTCTATGTTTGTCAGTGGAGACCACCCTGCTGCCAAGTGGAGCCCTGTAGAGTAGTTGTCCTCCGCTGAGATTTGACTGCTGTGGGGGCGGAGCAGGGTTGTGCACTTTTGAGATTTAACAGGAATACTTTAGGGATCACTTTGCTTCAGATTTCAATCCCTCGCCCCGTTTAGGGGGGGGAAAAGAGGGCTCCCCCCCCCTTCTTGGTGAGAGCAACGCAATCCTCTGTCCAGCAGCCTGCTGCTTGCTGTTCCCTGACCGTGGTTCTCACTCTCTGTCGCTGTGTCTCTAATAATTATTCCACTTCTCTCTCTCTCTCCCTATGTTTCTATGTCAGCAATCTGGCCAGCCATCGTCAAAGAAAATGTACTTTTCACTTAAATGGAGCTCAGTTAGTCTGTTCTTCAGAGACTACTATGTCAGTGGTTCTCAAACCTTTTCATGTGAAGGACCCCGAAACTGATATGTATTTGGCCACGGACCCCCATCTCAAAATATTTCGTTCCAGGGACCCCCCCCCCCCCCCAGAAGCAAAATTTGAGTTACAAACGTTCGCTTAAAAAATACATATATTCAAAGATTTGCACACATTTTCACGACTTTTTCAAAAAATATTTTTCACTGGTTAAAGCATTCAATAATTCCACTTCCACTCTCTCTCTCTCTCTCTCTCTCTCTCTCTCTCTCTCTCTGTGACAGAACAATGCAGATCAGGTGGCCTTCCAGTTGGCAGGGGGTCTCTCTGCACTGGAGCTGATTCTGCAGGTCATCACAACGGTCTCTACACCCACTACAGTGCCACGCATACCGCTCAAGTGAGTAGTACCATCAATTTCTGCAAATACTAGTATAAATACTAATATTTGCATACTTCCATACGCCCGTGTCTTCAAAAAACAACAATTTGCCAAGGTGTCGGTGTGTTCTTATATGTGAACACATGATAAATGATTAACTCACTGTATATCATAGAATCACAAAATGGCCTGCTTATGACCTTATGATGATTCAAATATGTTTTAATGAGTTACTTTGGATAATATACTGCACAGTGACATTTTGTTTATTTGTACACAGTACATGTCTGAATGTTGCAGTCTGATTGGTGATTGGGTATATCTGCCTAGGACATAGATAGATAGATAGATAGATAGATAGATACCTTTATTATCCCAAGGGGGAAATTCAGTTGTCCAGTTGTAGCACAGCAGTATACAGTTATTTACAAAGTTACAGAGACGTAAGAAAAGATAGATAAGAGGGGAAAAAAAACAAAAAAACAAGAGCAGTACAGTACCAATAAAGAGAAGGTGCATCAATAGAGGGGGCGAATAATATATAAGTATATATACATAAAGTGTCTTACAAAAGAGACCATAGCAGTCAATGCTAGTTAGTGCAAACAAGTATCTCACTGTCATTGTTAAACAAAGCAAAATACACAGAAACTACCAACACAACCTAATAGTGCAATGTCAAAAATCAGTGCGAAAAAAGAACAACAACAAAAAGACAGCTCAGAGAAGAAGAAATTAGGAAGCGTGTCACCGCAAGACGCACATGAGCACTCTCCCTGGAAGGTCCTTAGAGGTCAAAGTCATTACAGCAATCCACACCAAGACAGCGGATGGCAGACCAGTGCTCACCTCAACAATAACTAACGACCATTCTGAACGATATAGCTGAACAATGAACGATAGAAACACCAATCAAAATCTATCCAAAATGTACAGGGTGCCCCGTTCATCAATGTGGACACTCGCATCCTTATCATAATAGGTATCTTTAGAGTTATCATGCTTGGTTGTGGACAGCCTTTATAACCATCATACTGACTGCATTCAAACAAATTATTCTCACATGGACTGGCTTACTTTCTTTTTTTTACAAAGAATCCACATTGCAGTCTGTTTTAATTACACAAATTATATGAATATGACCACAGTTTAAGTAGCATAATTAGATTTAGACGGGACATGGCAGCATGTCTCAATTTGAGTATTACCGTGAATGTAAACATGGTTCACGTAGTCCGTCTGAGACCGTCCTTCATGGCCTTAGGGTGCAAGGTGCTTTGAAAAGGGTAGAACGTCTAATCGACCACCCCAGTGTTAAGCACTTTCAACCTAGCGTCCCTTTTTTTCTGAAGTGTTTAACCCTTTCCAAAAAAAACATGTTTTATAAATCAGTGGATCTATAGCCTTCATTGCGTGATTCTGCCCTTTACACGCACATCAACATGCCTCTATATTCTCTAGGCATTGGGCCTGGCAGCTGCTGGCTTCTATCATCCCACCGACTAGGTTGTGACTGTCTCCTCTCACTGACATCATTGACAGTGACAGTGACTCTGCTGTCTTATTTACGATTATTTTGTGATGTTTTTCACAAAGTGAGTGAGCTAATCTCAGCCAACCTACTTTGTCGCTATTTACAGTGGTCTCGTTTCAATAAATACTCTCCGAACACATTAATGAATAACAACGCTCTCCCTATTTTTCTCCCTTGAAATGCAAAGCCTTTCCATTTCAGTGATCAATTTGCGTTCATTCTTTTTCTCTCGAAACACAAAAAGTGTGAGTGTCTAATCCATCATTTAGAGTGCAGGGGTGTTTTTTGAGTTGTGGGTCTGCAGTTTGCGTGGCTCGCCAGTAGATAACCTCGGAGAGGCCGCCGTACCCACTAGTGGGACTTCCTAATGGACCGGAATGGCCTTGCTCCCCCCATTCATTAGCATTTACTGGTCTCTGAAACTCCACTAATGGACAAATGCTCCTTATATTTATAAGGCTTTTACAGGGCATTGCGTGTATATTGATTTTTTTATATTTTATCCTCCCTCCCTTCCTCAATCACATACTCTTAGGGAATTTTGAACGGGACTTCTGAATTGTGACAGATGTTATTGACTTAAATAAGGGCCAAGTCAATTCTTTCTTCAATTCGGTTTGAGTTTGTTTGCATAATATCGTCGTTGTCGGGCGGAAACCTCGTATCTCAGAGTTTCAAATGTGTATGTTCTTTCGCAAAGTAAAGCCCTGCTTCATCATACAAGGCCGTCGCGCAAAAGTAGTGAAAACAGCCGATCTACAAGCACACAACGCCTCGCACCGCGAGGCGTTGTGTGCTTGTAGATCGGCTGTTTTCACTAGTTTAAATCATTTTTAAAATGATAAATGCAAAAGAAACGGTTTTGGACATACAAGGTTTTCACCCGACAACGACGATATGTGTGTGTGCGCATGATGGTGCAAGTGGGTTCAAGCACAGCTTCGAGGTATCCACTTGACATGGTTCAGATCAGGAAGCGGATGTGAAGATCAGGGGCATGTCTTTCATCCACAGTGCGTCTATCCAATGAATCTGTACAGCGGGCTGTGAGTAATGATGAAGGAATGGTTTCACAGTTAAAACCCATTTAGAACGGGGTACACATTTTGTGTATCATTATTTTATGCTTTTTAACTGTTGAAAAATAGCAGATATGCGAGCTTGTAGATCTGCTATTTTTGAAAAATCGTGAAAATCTGAATTTTGACACGATTCTGTAAGTGTCTTTTGAATCCTTCTAAGGTTTTTTTTTTTTGAAAAACCTATGTTTCTATCTCAGCAATCTGGCCAGCCGTCAAAGAAAATGTACTTTTCACTTAAATGGAGCTCAGTTGGTCTGTTCTTGAGAGACTACTATGTCAGTGGTTCTCAAACCTTTTCGTGTGAAGGACCCCCAAACTGATATTTATTTGGCCACGGACCCCCATCTCAAAATATTTCGTTCCAGGGACCACCCAGAAGCAACATTTTAGAGTTACAAACGTTCGCTTAAAAAATACATATATTCAAAAATTTGCACACATTTTCACGACTTTTTCAAAAATAGCAGATCTACAAGCTCGCAGCGCGGCACTCGGTGCCGCGCTGTGAGCTTGTATATCTGCTATTTTTCACTGGTTAAAGCATTCAATAATTCTAGGCCTAAATGGGTTAACCAGCTTTCATAGCTGAATCCCTCCCAAGACTGAACAGGTTGGTTCTGCTGCAGACATTTCTGCATATGCATGAGGATCAGTCTTAACTGGACACACCTTCTTGGATCCCATTTCCTCTTGGCCTTATGGTTTACTCATTTGTCTGGAAATTATGGCAGAACTCACTCAGGTCTCTTGTGTTGCCCCCCCAAGGACCCCCAGGTTGATATTGGCGACTTTAAGCAATCGACGGCTACGGCAGAACGAGAACGGTAACCGGAAATGATCAGCGCTCGATAGATAAACCTACCGCCGTCACAGCTGTCTGCTGAATGGAGAAGTCACCATGGGGACCAAAGACTTCAGTAAAAGGGGTGGGACCCCGTCGCTGACGGCTGTTTGCTTAACGATTCTGACTGCTACGGCGATTACGTCATAGCAGCCGTATTCCTCCTGGCGTTGCTGTCCTTGAAAATTGTCGAGCTTAAGCTGCCTAATGTCGCTGGCGGGTGGAAACATTGTATGTCCAATACCTGTGTTCATTGTACATTGGAACCTGTGTTCGAATGTAGTTATTATTTACAAGTCACTTATGACTTTTTGTTTTTTATGAATGGTAAATGGTGCATTTACTGTATATAGTGCCTTTAGCCAAAGCGCTATCCAAGGTGCATTACATTCACCCATTCACACCCACATTCACATGCCGACAGCAGAGGAAACCGTGCAAGGTACCAACCCGTTCATCGGGTCAGTTACAATCTACAATTAGGGGTTCAGTGTCTTGCTCAAGCATACTTCGACACCAACCTAGGGAGAGCCAGGGATCGAACTGGGAATTTCCGTTCCCCAAGCGGCGCTCTGCCTCCTGAGCCACTGCTGCTCCTAAGCCACGTAATAAATCCCGCAGACAGACTTGTGAGATTGTAGACGGGCTATTTTTGTTACTTTTGCACGACACACTTAGTGAAGTAGGGCAAAATATGGAGATACAACAGCATTGAAATGCATTAGACCACAGACCCCATTTGAAACCGTTTCTATCTCTGGGACTCCAATCCACACTGTACAATCCTCAGTGGTCATTTAACTCTTGAGTGTACACATTTGGTCATTTGTACACGCTCAGAGTTACCCCCCTGGGGGTCCCCTGCCCTGACCCCCACATGGAGAACCAGTGGCTTAGAGCAGCTATGAGCTGAGAAAAGCACCTCAGACATCCCCACTAAAGCCTAATAACAGTGTCACACTGGGTGCACAACAATCCAAACCCTCAGAGAATCTAAACTCGCCGTGGTGCATATTGACCAACATGTGAACAACTTTGTGTACTTTGTGTACTTTGGAACACATCAAAATGCACAGGTCTAAATAATATTACAGTAACAAACTTCCATAGTTTCCTTTGCATACCAAAGGTGAGGGGTTTTTGTGTGGTGGGCCCACATGCAGAATTTGAATATTCCTGAGTGTATTCAAAGCTCACTCCGTTCTTCCGTTGCTTCTTCTAAAGATGTTTTTGTGTTTTTTTCTGACTTTATTTGAAAAGTACAGTAGAGAGAGACAGGAATCTGGTAGAAAGAGACAGGGAGCGACAGGCAGCGAAGGCCGTCGGGCTCAGGAATCGAACCTGTGACTCACTGTCAGGCGTCTATATATACTATAGCCTATTATGTGGTATACGCCTTAACCACTAGGCCATTGGCGCCCCCTCTTCCGTTGTTTCTAAAGAGATGCAAAGTGCAGGGAGGGGGGGGGGGGGAAGAGGCACAACACTGACCTCACGTCGGGAGCGACTCAGCCAGGTCGGCACTGCAAGGCGGTTGAGCGTTGGTGACGAGATGCAACACAAGGACGCGGGCCGGCCTGTCTACTTATCACCATCCGTCATCTGGATGGCTGTGCGCGTAATGGGCCGCTGGGCAGACGCTTGCCCCCAGAGCGCACAACATTATCTGTTTACAGTAATGCTGCCGTATTGATCACCTCCTCCTTGCAGATAAGCGGAGTGATTTACAGGATGGGGGTAAAAAAAAAATGCAGCCGCGGAGATGCTGCTGCCATATCTCTCCCCAGGGAAGCAGATTCCATCTTGTTACCATTACATTAATGAGCTAATTCCTCTGCGAGGCTCTGCGCTAATGTCCCGGCATAACCCTATAGCTTGAGTTATACTTAGTTGAGAGCGGGTGTCGTGCACCGAAAACAGCCAATCTATTGGCTACATTCGGTGCACGACGACACCTGCACACAACTAAGCATAAATTAGACTTATGGCCACTGGAATACCTAGTAGGGATGGGGCGATAAGCAATATTATCGTATATCGTGATAAAAAACACTCACAATAATCGTATCGTGGAGATTTAATACTGTATATCGTGATATCGTCCTCCGTCATGCACTGGGAACAATTCACATTTATTTGCCGAGCTGCATATCCGGTATCCCTTAAACCCTCTATAATTGGTAAAAGGTACTTAACTCATTGAGTGCCTATCCCGAACTAGTTCGGGATATTCGGGATCAAAAACAATTTTTTATTTGCTATTTTACTTACCCCGAGCTGCTTGGAGCAACGTGGGTGGTCCCGGCTCGCCCAGCGCTAGCCAACGAGCTACGCCAGATGCTCCGACGATTTATTCCATTGAAAATGGTTTAAAATAAAGTTTAGACCCCCCCCAATGTTCACCCAATGTTCATTGTAGGCGGCGCGACGTATTCCAGGGTGCCTATCCCGAACTAGTCCGGGATATTTAATGAAATGGAATAAAATGATAAGAGGCCTTCTGAAGCCTGGCCTGATTTTTCTAGCTACTAGCCGAAAGCTAACAACGTCCCGGCCGGACGTTATTTGCGAACGAAATCGCCAATCTCCGCCTAATCCAATGAAAGACCAATCTTTGAAGGCTTATATCTCTGGATTGTGTCTTTAGGGAAGCGGCGCGAGGTTTATTTACGGCGAAATCGCCCAAAAATGATCTTTTAGATGACAAAATGGGAATAGCCATTCTGTTAGCATTATCATCCGGGACATTTCCATGACGTGCATGAACGTGAGCACGTGAGGTCCTGGAAGGTGAGGTCCTGGAAGCTAAAGCGCTCGCCTATGAGAGATGCGCTGGCATTCTATGGCCCCTAGAGGGCGCTGGCACTCAATGAGTTAATACAGTATTTTTTCACTCTATCAAATGTCTTTGCCAAAAAATAGCCGATCTACAAGCTTGTAGATCTGCTATTTTTTGGCAAATGTTCCGCCACCAGGATAATAGTGTTGATTATCGTGATAATATCGTAAATCACGATTTCTTTGGTCACAATAATCGTGATATGACATTTTCATATCGTCCCATCCGTAATCCCTAGAGCTAGTCTTGGGTAGACGCTCCGTTTGACTTCTACTAAAATCTCTGCACTGTAGCATCCCTGGTGTTAGCACGTAAAACATGCTGTAAACCAAATTGATTTAATTATTAGAGACTCTAGCTAATAAGTCCAGGCAATTTGCATTATGTTAATTGTGTTGCATCATAATTCACATTGGGCTCCTTCATTTGACTCCAATAAGTTCGGTTTATAGTTTTATATTAACTGCACAAGATCGACAGGGGAAAGAACAACATTATTCCCTGTGTTACAAGCAATCTTAAGCCCTTAAAGGAGTAGTTCACCCCCAAAATGACTTTTTTTCTATTGATTACTCATGCCATGGAGAGTAGAGTTCAATAATATTTTTTGTTTTTTGTCGCACTCCTAAGACAAAAATTTGTAAATAGTAAATTTACCCCCATTGATTCCGGGTGGTGACCCGTTTCGAAACGGGTCACCATCCGGAATCAATGGGGGTACATTTATTGTTATCACATTTTTGTCTTAGGAATGTGACAAAAAACAAAAAATATTATTGAACTCTACTCTCCATGGCATGAGTAATCAATAGAAAAAAAGTCATTTTGGGGGTGAACTACTCCTTTAACATGAAGGAGTCTATAAGATTCCTTTTTTTTTTAGGCGGAAAATGCTTTGTCCCATGTGGAGTTTTTAAGATTTGACCACTCTCATTCCTGTTTCAGCCCTTAAAAAAACACATACAACGCTATCAATCAAGAATCTTCAATTACTTCACGGTAAAGTGGAATGAATGGTTCTGATACTCAGCTGTCAGTTGGCCTGTTCTTCTGTCTTCCAATAGGGGTCACTGGAGAGAAGAGAGAAAGAAGGGCTTAGTTTTCATAGTTCTTGTAAACTTAGGCTCTGTCAGACTGTCGATCCCCTCACTCACTGAAAACGTAGATGTAGGGGGAGACACAGTAGGCTCACACAAAAGAGATCCCGGCCCCTTGAAATTGTGGGAAAAAGTCTCATTTTAAAAGTTTGTATTTACAGTATTATATTGCCGGTAGCAGCGAGTTAAAGTGCAGGACATACAGTAACTACAGTGGTAACTTGATCATGGTAATTTCTGCAGGAAGCCTGGACATTTGTGTTAACCCAATTTGTTTTGCCACCTCTTTCTAACATGGCTTGGTGTATCCTGTGAAATCAGAACCTGCTACCTGTGGTTTCATTTCAGGATGTTTTCTAGCATTCTGTGTGAGCATGAGATTGTGAGTGAGTGAATGAGAGTGTGTGAGCGCGTTTGTGTGTGTGCGCGTGCGTGATGCAGCGTGACGGCTCATCAGATTTCCCTCCCTTCATAGCCGGCCAGTGTGGCAACGGCAAGCAGAATGGATGTCTTGGAAGCATTCAGGGTATCGGAAAGATCAGCAGCAGAATCAAATTAAATGTCATTTAGATAGCAGTGAATGAAGGGATTGTTTGACAGCGCAAGGAAATGGATTTGCTCCTCACCTTTTATTTTGGCTTAGGATTCTTTTTCCTCCCCCCCGAACACAAATTTTCCCTGTTTGAAAAGCAGGGAACTCAACCTGATCTGGAAGTTGGTCAGATTTCTTGCAGCGCTGCTCCGGTCAGGCCTGGCTGGCCACATAGGAAACGCACAGAGAGGCTGGGAAACGTGAGACCTGGGATTGAGGAGCACAGATCTCTGCGCTTGATAATTTTAAGGCAGTGACAAAAAAACAGCATAAAGAGCCTTTTACATGCTTGTTGTCCTGTTGTCAACCAAGAGCCATCCAGGGGGGATTTGGCTATTCATTATAACAAATAACCCGGGGTCTCGTTTATAACCGCTGCGTACGTACAAAAGGGTGGCTAGAAAACGGGCGTATGCCACTTCCCACGGAAAGGTAGGGATCTATAAAAACAAACCCTGACCCATGCGCATGCATGTTTTGGAGACGGTGACAGAATAGCGATGCTGATGGCAAAGTCAGTCAAATAAAGCTAAATGTTCTAATGACCCTTCTCACAGTATGTGTTTCACTCCATATCAAATTACACAGCCTTAAGTCAGGAGAAAGAAACAGGGGTTAAACTGTGTTTTTATTTTTGCTTTGGGTCAACGCCAGAACAAATAATATAAAAAATCACACCCGTGTGAACTGAGCGGTGGTTTACCCACCTCATAGATCATGTGTACCGATTTCTGTGACATTTGAAGAAAATATGTAGGAAAAGGAGCAAAAAGTGTGTTTTGGAGAAAATTCAAGATGGCGGAAAATCTATCCTGGCGCAAATGGGCGTGGCCTATATGGGGAGATGCGTCTTGACCCAAGGAATCCAGGGAAAAAATAATTTTAATTTTCCGATCTACGGTTCAAGAGTTACGGGGCAAAACGTAAAGTGGGCCGTTATAGCGCCACCATGAGGCCGAGTGATGTAATTATTTTTCGATTCATTCTTAAAATCATTATGAATCTCCTCTCCGAGGTTTGAAACTGTAGCTCCTATGGTTTACGAGAGAAAAATACTTGAAAGTGATTTCTTGCATTGTCCCATTATAAGTCAATGGGGACAATTAAGCGTCGTTTTTTGCCGATTGCGTCGGCATGGTAAGGCGGATCGGAACGAAAGGTAATAGCACACCATTCCCGGCCGAGCCGCACATTTTGATGTATATATTGCGCGAGTGGCGTAAATGGTGCGGCACTAGTTACGCGCCGAAGTTTAGGCTACATACAGACAGACACGGACGGAGACCCACACACACGGCCACGTATAGGAGCGTTGTGACCACCGCTCAAAAAATGAATGACAGCTACAATAATTTAAAGGCCTACATAGTGTCTATAGAACGAGGATACCATGAATCTATCAAGAGGAGTTTGTCACTCACTCATACAGGTAGAAGCAGCGAAATGTTGATGTGGCATGTTCCACAAGACTGTGCTAAGAGCAATACTGTATATATTAGGGATCCGACGATATGTGAAATTATCGTTTATCGTGATAAAAAACACTCACGATAATCGTATTGTGGAGATTTAATTTATCGTGATCTTGTGCTCTGTCATGCACTGGGATCAATTCACCTTTTATTTGCCGGGCGTACTACTTAAACCCTCTATAATTGGTAAAAGGAACTTCACTCTCTATCAAATGTCTTTGCCAAAAACTAGCCGATCTACAAGCTCACAACGCGTCGCAACACGACATGTTGTGATGGATTTTGATTATCGCGATAATATCGTAAATCCCTATTTCTTTTGTCACAATAATTGTGATATGAAATTTTCATATCGTCCCATCCCTAGTTTATTTACAAAACTTGTGTGTGTTTCTCTGTCTGTCTCCCCCTCCCTCCCTCCCTGCCTCCCAGCTCGGGTGCCGTCCGACCGTAAGACCTCAAACTCGTCTTGTGTGTCACAAATGATGTGAGGGTGTGAACCGAAGAACCACGGATATCTGTATCTGTCTGGCCGTGGTTCTGCAGAGAACGTTTTGTATCTCTTGTGTGTTTGGGTTGGTATAGGAACCGGCTTCCCTAATTGGCCAACCCAACCCATTGGCTTCACTGATTGGCTGACCTTTACTTTACGATTTCTTCTGTAGGTCGGCTGCACTAACTGGGCCTTTTTTTTTTTACGATTTGTTTTTGGGCTTTTTATGCCTTTATTTGATAGGATAGTAGACTGACAGGAAATGAGGAGAGAGATGGGGAATGACATGTGGCAAAGGTTGTCCGGATCGGGAATCGAACCGGCGACGCCAGCAGGCATCATAGCCTAGTATGTGGTATGCGCCTTGACCACTAGGCCAGCGGGCACCCCCTAACTGGGCCTTTTATCCACCTCTCCATTGTAATTATATCTTATTATCGACTTAGAAACATCAACGCGTTAGGTTTCCTTGCACTGTGGAGTAGCAGGCCAACATCGAAACATAATTTGCAGCAACGTCTGGTTTCTCAAATACAATGTGCACTTTCTACGCTTGTATTGCAATAAGTACACTCATTCAGAATTACTTTATTTTAATTGATCAAAAGCATTTTCATTCTATAGCTGTCAGACTTCAGACTGGAGCTGTACTGTATGTGATGTCTGGCATATTGGTAAGTTAATACCTATTAGAGAAATAGCACTCTGATTTTGTGTGCCTTTTATACAAATCTGTGCTTTATCATTCATATTGTCACCTCGTACCTCCAAGTTTCAAGTTTGTACGTTTTTTCACCAAGTAAAGCCCTGCTTCATCATACAAGGCTGTCGCACAAAAGTAGAGAAAACAGCCGATCTACAAGCACACAACGCCTCGCGGTGCGAGGCGTTGTGTGCTTGTAGATCGGCTATTTTCACTAATTTAGTTCATTTTTAAAACGATAAATACAAAACGAACGGTCTTGGACATAGAAGGTTTCCACCCGACAACGACGATATGCAGTCCTCGTTGTCTTAGCTGCTGCATCATGCGGGGTTCAGTTGTAGAGGCACCACCAAGCTGCTCAGATTTTCAAGTTGATACTGATTTATAAAGGGTAAATTACATGCCACTGTGCCAGCAGCAAAATGCACATACACCTATAGTATGGAATCCATGCACAAAACGAGACCTTTAGCTTTATACTGACAGAGGTACTTCTAACTTGTGCATTTACTATGGGGCTTTTAAGCCGTGACATCATTTTGTAGTCAGACCTCCAAGCAGATTTATTGTCAATATCTGTCCCTCACTATTTCAACAGATCCGAGACAAAAAATAGTGACTAAAGTATAATTCTACCACTTTCCTTTCAACAACAAAGAGAAGAAAAATTTGTAAATAGTAAAAATAGTAAAAAGATTCACGGGCACGGAAGTTCTCCTCTGCCTACAAAATGATGTCAGACTTAACAGCCCCATAGTGCTAGCAGGGCAACAGTCTTTATGGGTGCTGTTTATTTATAGCTATATTCAGTGATTGTATTTCATTCAAATAAAAATATAATCGGTAGGAGCATAGCTAGATTCGGTTTTCAGAGGTAGCCAGCCAGTCCTCGACCAATCAGGGTAGAGTATGGCCGTAGTTATGTTATGATGTTTAGTTATGATGGTCAAAATAAAAGCTTTGAGAACCACAGTCGCTCTGAATTAAGAACGTCTGCTAAATGCCTAGATATTAAACTACTGAACTCATAAAATGCCACAGTCTTGTAGTGAATCAGTATCATACATAGCCTGAAGCTGGAGACGTAGGCCTACCGATATTCAGTGATTAGGTCTAATGATCAAAACGAGAACATTATAATGGTGTAAAAAATCTATAAAAAACTAAACATTTCCATGCTGTAAGGCCAGTAAGTAAGTGTTGATTTCGTCGACTAAAACTATGACGAAAAATGTTTGTCGACTGCGTTTTTTTCACTGACTAAGCTGTGATGACTAAAACTAAGACTAAATATATTGACAATTTCGTCAACAAAATAAAAACTAGACCAAAATGTTAGGGAGGGACTAACCTCGCCCACCAGGCTTTCAGAGAGAAAGCCTGGTGTTTGTTCACAACAGCACGTTTGGTTTCCGCCCAACGCGGAAACCACTAGATGAAGCGGCGTCGCTCTGATTTGGTTCCCTCCATTTGTTTCCCCAATCCCTTTTAAAATGCTCGAGTAGCCTAGTGTAGTCTTTCCAGTCGCTACGAGTTGGACTAAAAAAAAAGATGCATATACCAAACAAATTTTTCAAAAGCAAAACTACTCCGCATCAAGGATTTTATTAGGTAGGCCTTAAAAGTATGTCCTTGAGTGCAGGGGAATTATTTTGAGTTAAAACTGTTTCCGGTGGATAGTTCCGGCCAAATTGTAGTCCTTTGAGTACTACAACATGACGTTTTGAGGTTTCCGCTCCAGACCGGTTACAAGTCCGAAAAGTGAAGTGATCCCAGACTAGGGAGGGACTAGTGGAGAAGAGATTATTTTATGTTTGGTTGCCCTCAGGTGTTGCGTGCTGAAAATAGCCGATCTACAAGCTTGTGAGCTTGTAGATCTGCTATTTTCAGCACACAACCAAGTGTAAAATCAGTCATTACGATGCCATCAAGGCCTGCCAAAATACATTTTAGTCGACTAAATCAACTGTGGATTTAGTCGCCTAAAAACGTATGATATTTAGTTGACTAAAATTAGACTAAAACTTTTCAGGTGACTAAATTATGACTAAAACTAAATTACATTTTATTCAAAAGACTATGACTAAAACTAAATCAAAATTTGCTCTCAAAAACAACACTGCTGTCTATCAGCCAACGCAACACTCTGTGGATTTCGAAGATGTGTTCGGGTTTTTAATTCACAGGTCAGCGACTCCCCCAGTGTTGCTCCCACCCACCCACCCAATCATGTCTGAGCCTGTTGACCACCCAGGTAGACCCCAGAGGGCTGGTGGGCTGGGATCAGGTGTACTCTATCCCTCTAGCTCTTGGCCCCAGTTCTGCAGTGATCTCAGTGGTCTCAACCAGAAGCACTGGTCGTCCTGGCTGTCTAAGGTTAAGCTGTTTAGTGTAGCTCAGCTCATTATCTCCATCTCTGTTCTCTTTCTGCATCTCCCCCCCCCCCTACCTGTGTCGTCCTCCCTTCTCTCTTCACCTGTGTTATTAACCACATCTAGGGCTGTCACGATTATGACATTTTACATGACGATTATTGTCACTCAAATAATTGCGAATAACGATTTAATTGTGTATTTGTCGTTGATAATTACATTTCTGTTTGGCTTTTAGGCTTTGAAGTTTCACATGGCAGATATGACACATAACCTAAACATACAAAGACATTTGACAACTTACTACTTAAAAAATAACATTCATTGTGGAAATAGCCGATCTACAAGCTCACAATGCGACGCGTTGTGAGCTTGTAGATCTGCTATTTCCACTATTTCTGAAAATATTTGTAAATGTATGAACATTTTTCAACATTCACGATTATGACGATTATGACCAAATATTTGCGATTATGTCAAATAATTGCGATTAGACGATTATGTAATAATTGTGACAGCCCTAACCACATCCCCATTCTGGGGCATTCATTCAGAGAAAATAACGCATCGCAACTGTCCTGTGAGGTTATAGATCAGCTATTTGCCACGAAAACATTTGTTGTCGAGGGAAGAAAAGAGAGCCCTGGGGGACCCCGGTCATAGGGTTTAAGTCACTGGTTCCCAAACACTGGGTCGGGGACCCATTTGTGGGTTGCGGTCAAATCTTTGTGGGTCCCGTATATTTTTGTTTCCTACAATATTATTTCAAAACATTAAAAACATTCCCCAAAAGGCTAAGATTTTCATAAAATCAATGATTTCCCGAAGTAAATTAATACAAATAAATAAAAAAATTAAGAAATTCTATGAATTGGAAAACAAATGTTTAACAAGTACTGAAAATAGCCAATCTACAAACTCACAACGCGGAGCGAAGTGAAGGTTTCCGACCTAAAAAGGTTGGGTTACCACTGGTTTAAGTAATTAAGTCAGTTGTCACATCTTTGAAATTGCCCCACTTCCCAGCTTAGGAAATGTGCTGTAGTCGTACCTGGTAGGCTGTGAATAATAGCCGCTATCGCGTTGGCACTATCTTTGGGTTCATCAACGTGTGCAACGTAATGGGACCTCCGTGGTGGCATAGGCGGAGGAATGCTGCCCGCTCAGATTGGCCGGGCACATGTGGATGCCTGCATACTAGTTTTTGTTTTGTGCAACATGAGACACGTTTAGCGTGGCACTTTACCAAATTGTTCCTCAAAATCTTTGACGCGAGCTGTCACTGGAGGGGCGTGGGGACTGTGAGATTCCCAGAGAAGAGCGCGCTATCAGGTGTCATGCTAATCAAGTTCAATTAGGTGGGAGGAAACCAAAGACCGATCACTGTGATGGTTCATTGTACGAGCTGGTGTAAGGGCATTACTCAAACGTGCCTCTGACAGGCTCCCCATTTGTTCGGAGGCGACCAAAGACAAGGCTGATTAGCCGGGTTACAAAGCAATTGCATGCTCATTACATGAGCAGTTGACTGAGTCGATTGTGTGAAGCCAGGAGGGGGAGGTCCATGCTGTGACTCTGAAGCTGTGTTGCTGTGAAGTGATTAGATCAGAACCTGCTGGCTTCAATGGTGGGAGAGAAATAACAGTCATACCTTGGATTGAATCCTCTTAGACGATCATGTTACTAATGTAGCTAGTTGGAGAGTTTTCACTGTACTGGAATGAAGATTTTCCCTTTTCAGCTTCTGCAGTGTAACTTCTAGTCTTCTGTATTCTGCTTCTAAACTTAAACGTGTTAAACGAGATAGCATATATAGAAGTTAAAGCTGCAATCTATAACTTTTTGTGTGTGAATAAAACGTTATCTATATGGTAGAATATGTTAATACAATATAGCTAATATAACTGGTGGTTGGAGGTGGTGTGTTGACATGTGGTATTGGCTGATGGGTATTGCGCAATATTTACCTGCCCAAGCTGGCGTTCGGTCTTAGCTTAGAAATTGTGTTACCTGCACGGGAGACCTGGGTCCGGGAAGAGTACATCGTATGGATTGTGTATTTTGTTCTCCTTAATCTTAGTCACCAGCTTAGGGCAACATGAGGTGGCAACTGACAGCATTGGTTCTTAGTAAGATTTACATGTAAATGAACCCTATGCAATCTTGCTGGGGTCTCCCATTGCATTAGGAACGTTTCATTATCATTTAGTTCTGTACAGAGCAAAGGATATCTCGGCTCTCACCAACTAAATGCTACAGTTTCTGAACCCTATCCTGTTTTTTATGCAACACCTCTATTGTAAGAACCAAGCCAGTCCCAGCATGTCATTTTATATCCCATAGGTTATGTGACACTCCTGCCATTGTGCCTTGTTTTATCCAGTAAGGATATCTTAACCATTTAACCCATTCAGAACGGGTACACTATATATTGTGTATCATTATTTTATGCTTTAACTATTGAAAAATCGTGTGAAAATTAGAATTTTGACCCGATTCTATAAGTGTCTTTTGAATCCTTCTAAGATTTTTTGAAAAACCTGTCATTGAAAATGTTTCAATGACAGCAATCTGGTTAGCCATCGTCAAAGAAAAGGTCCTTTTCACTTAAATGGAGCTCAGTTAGTCAGTTCTTGAGAGACTACAATGTCAGTGGTGCTCAAACCTTTTCATGTGAAGGACCCCCAAACTGATATTTATTTGGCCACGGACCCCCATCTCAAAATATTTAGTTCCAGGGACCCCCCAGAAGCAAAATCTGAGTTACAAACGTTCACTTTGAAAATACATATATTCAGATTTGCCCACATTTTCACGACTTTTTCCAAAAATAGCAGATCTACAAGCTCGCCGCACGGCACTCGGTGCCGCGCTGTGAGCTTGTATATCTGGTATTTTTCAATAGTTAAAGCAGTCAATAATCCTAGGCCTAAATGGGTTAAGACCTGTTATCTTTTATGGCCGATCTACAAGTTCACAGCCATATACACAGTATATCATTTTAAAAAGCCTATAATAATGACATGCCCAAAAGAGGGACGTCAGGATGAAATGGTTAAAATACATGCCATATACAGCGAAACCTGAAACAAGGTTCAGGACAGACCATGTCCCAAAAAGAAACACGAAAGAACAGTCTTATCTAGGTTTGGGAAACTGTATTTAGCAGAGATGTTAAATGATTGTTGTAATGTTAATACAGTACCAAAGATAACCACTGGTTTAAGTCCTCTAAAGCCTCGTACACACTGAGGGCGAATTGGCGAATAGCGAATTAGCGTATTATTCGCCTTTTGTTTAAAACCTTATAAAGTCAATGGAAGCATCCACACCAAACGCGAATTTCGAAAAAGCGAAAAGGCGTCTGTTTTTTATTCGCCCTTGTGTCGAATTAAGCGAACGTTCAAAGGCGAATTCCTCTCTCTCTCTGTATCAAAGTAAGCTCACTCTACCCTATTTCAAGAGAGAGAGAGAGAATGGTGGAGGGACCTTCACGTTACATTGAGGCCGAGGGGAACAGTGTCGTTCTCCTTCGCGTGTCTCATCTGCGTGGCTGCTTGGAAAAAGTAGCCTACTCGAATGTCTTACCGGTAAAAGCATGGTTTATGTGTTTGTTATTGTAGGCTACTTTATATCTGCAAAAAGACTAATGTTTAAAAATAAATCGCTGGGTATTAAATAGCCTACAATAGGATCCGAAATGAGTCGATTAGAAGGAAAGTACTGGAAATTCGACTCAAGTACAAATACCTACAAGTACAGGCTACTCAAGTAAATGTAGGCTACTTTTAGTTACTTTACACTGACTTTCTTTTTTTACAGACCGAAATCCTTTTATTTCCGAGAGACCCGACCATTTAATCATTATTAAAACCCTTTCATGCTCACTGCAGCCGTGCAGCGTGCGCTGTTAACTGATTGACAGGCAGAAGAAGGCTACCAAGGAATCTATAATATTAAGATCGAAACAAAAGCCAGAGATTAAAAGGAATACTTTTAGGCTATTTTCTAACTACAGAGAGGTAAGTCATGGTTTAACTTGTACGCGGTCGCGGCTGCTATCTCATCATCCTGGCAGCAGGCTACGCATCACGCATGCATTACGCACGCACCAATATCTTTTACCCCTGCTGTTAAACTGATCCTAGACCAGCATTATCATCTCACTGTTACACAGCCATTCATCTCGCTGCCTCACGGCTAACAGACCATGATCCTAGGTCAGGCCAGCCTAAACACAGCACACACGTTAAACAGAACTCCAGTAGCCTAGTTCGTTCCTTATAGCGCACGCCAGCGCGCGCACACACACACACACATTGATTGATTGCTTTACAGTTTGCATAAAAAAGCAGAAAGTACACACACAATACGGGTCCTCTTGGGTCCTCTCGGGTAGCCTAATACACATAATGATTGACAGCCCCGTATTCCGAGGGTGATGCGGCCATTCCGACCCGGCTATGATAAAACACTGACCGACCCTGTCTACTCTGCCACCGGCCGGAGCTGAGGGGAGGGGGAACGGAGAACGCGTGTTGTCACTTGTCTCTTCTGTTCTTTTTCTTATTTAATAGGCTAACAACCACGGCCAGGTCTCATCATCACTTGAGGATATAGTTTCCATTGTTTTATTTGTTTCCCTGTCTCCGTTCTCCTCTCTCCTCTCCTCTCTCTCCTTTCTTCTCCTTTCTCCTGTGGCTATGCAGGCAGATATCGCCCCCTCGTTTATAGGCGAATTAAACGAATATTATACGCATATTCGCGTCGCTTTTTGGTGTGTATGGAAAAGGGCGAATGGCGAATTCTTCGCCTTTTTGGTTCGCTTATTCACGTCGCTTTCGCTAATTCGCCGGTGTGGACAGAGCTTAAGTCTAAGGTACATAACAATTTGCAAAAAAGTTGCAAAAGCACTGCATCAACGTCTTGAGGTCAAAACGGTATCCCCCCAATGTTTGATATGCAGACTTGCCCGTGACTCAAAATGTAGTACTTCTCGCATTAACACTGCATTCCATGTCTGACAGCTTTGCACTACAGTGTCAATAGTGATACGCTGAAATGACTGATCTGCCCACAAGCAAATGAAAAACACAGAACGGAGAGAGGCATTGACAGACTAGGATCAACGTCGGTGTCTCTCTTGTTTTTTTTTTCTTCTTTCTTCTTCTTTCTGTGCCAATTCGGTTAAGACCAAAAAACACGCAGCAGATGTGACGGTTTCGGTAGATATCAAAATGTTTACCCGTTGAAATAAACACAGCCTACTTTAGACACGGAGGAGCCAAGATTCCATTCTTCCAGCGAGCAGATAGGACATGCCACTCTGCCACTGGCTAAAATATACAGTTGTCAAAAAATATTAACTGATGAAAGTGTGAGGGGTGGCGAGGAGTGGGGGGGCGGCAGTCAGGGCGGACTGATTGGTCAGTTATCTGAGGCATTAATCTTCTACGGGGTCTTGTTTTAAAGCAGACATAATACAGAGGCGCGCTGACTAGCTCAGCGCTCTCTCTCCCGCCTCCCCCTCTGGCCTTGGCCTCCGTCTGGGGGCTGTGAGGAGCTGCTGAGAGCAGTGAGGCTCTTATCTCTCCAGAGGAAACGCTGCACCATCTCAGCCTAGATTAGGGGCAGATATTGCACTCGTCTCTTCGGACGGTGTGGCGCGCTCTTTTGACAAGGTCGCCCCTTGCTTTGAGAGTAGTCGACGGGAGTGTTTCCCTCCCGAAAAAAGAAAAAGAAAAAAAACGGTTTCCCCGAGGCTGGCACTTAGGGCTGTCCACGATTATGACATTGTACATGACGATTAATTGTCACTCAGATAATTGCGATTAACGATTTAATTATGCGTTTGTCGTTGACAATTACATTTCTGTTTGGCTTTTAGGCTTTGAAGTTGCACCTGGCAATTATGACACATAATTTAAATATGCAAAGAATCTATTGACATATTTGACAACTTTATACTTAAAAAAGAACATTGATAGTGGAAATAGCCGATCTACAAGCTCACAACGTGTCGCGATGCGACGCGTTGTGAGCTTGTAGATCTGCTATTTCCACTACTTTTTGAAAGTGTTTGAAACTACAGTATATTAACATTTCTCAACATGGAAACGATTATGACGATTATGCAAAATAATTACGATTACCTCAAACCTCGATTAGACGACTATTTAATAATTGTGACAGCCCTACTGGCACTGTCGATGTGTTATTTTTTTTCTCTTTTTTATTTTTTTTTTATTTTTTTTTTAGTTTTGTTTAGTTTTTTGACACCCCAAAGATGAACTGCACCCTTAAGGAGCCACAAATACTACAGAGAGTGTTTGGTTTCCTGATGACTGCAAAGATAGTCTTGTCAGCGCCCGGGGCTACACACCTACATCCTAATAGATGTCTTCAGAATGAATTGTGTGGGGGAGCAGCAGCAGCCGGTGTTGAACTGTTGCTTGGCTCGTGATCATTCATGGTTTTGTCTGTCCGTCCTTGTCTTGTCAGGTCCCTCTGTGCTGCTGTAAACACCTACTACCTGGCATGTTCCGGCTGCCCCCTCAACTGCTCCTATGACCTCTTTAGCAACAAAATAGCCCTGCTTATGGACCTGCTGTATCATCAGCTAACAGTAAGTCCACTTTCAGAGAAAGTTTATTTTTCGTATTTAATCTGATGTACCCAGTAAAATGTAATTCAGTGATTGAGTCATTTAATTCGAATGGATAAAGTAACAATGCTGATTTTACTGTGTACTTGTTTATCTTTTGCACTGTTGATATGGGGCTTTTAAGCCGTGACATCATTTTGTAGTCAGACCTCCAAGCAGATTTATTATCAATATCTGTCCCTCGCTATTTCAACAGATCCGAGACAAAAATAACGACTAAAGTATAATTCTACCACTTTCCTTTCAACAACAAAGAGAAGAAAAATTAGTAAATAGTAAAAATAGTAAAAAGATTCACAGGCGCTGGGGCCTTTTGGCCCCAAAAGTTCTCCTCTGCCTACAAAATGATGTCAGACTTAACAGCCCCGTTGTGCATGTGACAATAAAATACCCTGAACCTTGATTCCATAAACATTTCCCATTTACTTTGCAGCAATTGTGGGTCGTCGTATTACACGTCTTTTTCAGTGGCATTCCAACTTATGCAGGAGTGATAGCTCGAGGCTAATACAGCAATGGTACGGGAGCTTGGGAATTTGATCGAGGTTACACGTGTGAATTACCGAATTACCTTCAGTATTTATTTGCTACCCAAATAGATCATGTTAGTTTCATCCTTTAGGTCTGGTCTAACCAACCCCCCCGCAGCATCACTGTAAATTCCTCTGCCGATGAGCAGCACTGAGGAGAGCACAGCGACCTCGTCGCCGGCGCCGGTTCCTGGCACGGTGTTAACCCATTTAGGCCTGAACACATTATGACGCAATATTTTATGCTTTAAACATAAAAAATGCCGCGCTGCGAGCTTGTAGATCTGCTATTTTTGAAAAATCGTGTAAATTTGAATTTTGACCCGATTCTATAAGTGTCTTTTGAATCCTTCTAAGATTTTTGGGAAAAAACCTGTTTCTATGTCAGCAATCTGGCCAGCCATCGTCAAAGAAAAGGTCCTTTTCACTTAACTGGAGCTCAGTTAGTCTGTTCTTGAGAGACTACTATGTCAGTGGTGCTCAAACCTTTTCATGTGAAGGACCCCCAAAATGATATGTATTTTGGCCACGGACCCCCATTTCAAAATATCTAGTTCCAGGGACCACCCAGAAGCAAAATTTGAGTTACAAACGTTCGCTTTGAAAATACATACATTCAAAGATTTGCACACATTTTCACGACTTTTTCAAAAATAGCAGATCTACAAGCTCGCAGCGCGGCACTCGGTGCCGCGCTGTGAGCTTGTATATCTGCTATTTTTCACTGGTTAAAGCATTCAATAATTCTTGGCCCTAAATGGGTTTAATAAAAGACAGAGCGAGACGCACGCTAGCGGGTAGCAGAGCCCCCTTTGCCCAGTCACTCTGCAGATGCTTCTGGGCTGAGGGAATGTGAGAACACAGTCAGGCAGGCGGGCAGCATGGCGGCGAAACATGTCAGCCCATATCCTTCAGCACTCCGTAAGAGGGACTGTAAACATCAGCCCACTCCAAACATCTAACAGTGGCGGCTGGCCGGGGCTGCCCGCGCACACGCACGCACGCACACACACACACAGACACACACACACACACACACACTCACTGCGTAGACAGGACAAGGCACAGACGTGGGGCTGTGGTACATGCATGAACTCTACTGGGGCTTCCTTCTCCAGTCCAGGGTTCCAATCCAAAGCAGTCATATTTCCTGAGGGCATGCAGGCAAGGGAGAGGTTAGCCTGTATGCTTAGGTTTATATAAAACATATCCCAGCAGCTGCTCCCGATGACTGACGTGTCCAACAGCACCGCAAAGGAGACAGGCTAACTCTTTTCTCCCCGAAGTTGGATGCTAATTTAGAAAAATAAAATAAAAAAATGTATTCATGTTTCTTCTCACCCTGCATTTATGAAACGTAGAATATTTTCCACACACGGTCTGTGTTTGTCTTGGCTTGTGTGCGCAGGGGCGTCACACCAAATTCTGGGTCCTGGGTACAAGGATTCACTGCGGGCCCCCCATGAATGTTAACTATTGAAAAATAGCAGATATAGAAGCTCACTCAGTGCCGCGCTGCGAGCTTGTAGATCTGCTATTTTTGAAAAATCTTGAAAATGTGTGCAAGGTCAAGGACCCCCAAGATGATATGTATTTGGCCACGGACCCCGATCTCAAAATATTTAGTTCCAAGGACCCCCAGAAGCAAAATTTTAGTTAGAAATGTTCGCTTAAAAAATACATATATTCAAAGATTTTCACACATTTTCACAACTTTTCAAAAATAGCAGATCTACAAGCTCGCAGCGCGGCACTCGGTGCCGCGCTGTGAGCTTGTATATCTGCTATTTTTCAATAGATAAAATTATTAGGGCCCCTCCACCTTGGGCCCCAGTAACTCAGTCCCACTTTCCTACCCCTTGTGACGCCCCTGTGTGTGCGTGCGTGCGTGCGTGCGTGTGCGTGCGTGTGCGTAGTCCAGGGAGCGGGGGTAGGGCAGCTGTCTGAGGAGCATGTCCCCCTTTAATTAGATTTGCGGAGAATGTTGGTGGATTTACTAACGCTGTCAGTATGCAGCCCAACCATTAGACCAAATGGGATGGTTTCTTACCTGACCAGGATTTTCCACACTGAACAACGCTGGCATTGGCCTTAATCCCGATCTCGCTACGTTTACATTCGCATGTCATTTATCTGGACGAGCAAATCCACTTTTACCTCAAGGGTTTTCGTATAGCGTAGGCTTCTGCGTTTGCCCACCATCTCAATCATTCATGCCTCAGTAAGTCAACGGGGTTACAAGACGTGGTAACAATAAACACCCTCCCTGTAGGGATGGGACGATATGAACATTTCATATCACGATTATTGTGACAAAATAAATCGCGATTTACGATATTATCACAATAATCAGAATCCATCATCCTGGGGAGGAACATTTGCCAAAAAATAGCATATCTACAAGCTCACAATGTGTCCTAACACGACACATTGTGAGCTTGTAGATCTAGACATTTGATAGAGTGAAAAAAGACTGTATCAAGTACGTATATTCTAAGTACCTTTTACCAATTATAGGGGGTTTAAGTGGTACCAGATATGCAGCTCGGCAAATAATTGATCCCAGTGCATGAGGGAGGACGATATCACGATAAATTAAATCCCCACGATACGATTATCGTGAGTGTTTTTTATCACGATAAACGATAATATCGCGTATCGTCCCATCCCTACTTCCCTGGTGTTTGGTCCAAGGAGGGTTATTGAACGATTGCAGTATCTGTGCCAGACCAATATATCGTCCACTATTTGACAACATCAGTATTGGCAATTATTCAGCCGATGATGTGCCTGGATTTTTAACTACTTTCAAACTGGCCTCCCTATGTTGGGCACGTCATTAAAGGAGACCGTTTTGAAAAATAGACGATCTTGACTTTCCACTTTTTTTTGGGACAAAATATAACATTGGTAATCGGTGGGCTAGTTTAACATTGGTCGGGCTCTAAAGCAGGGGTCATCACCATTCTGGCTTGTGGTGGACATTGTTGTAAAAAGTAAATTTTTGCCACAGACATAAAAAAATGAGTGGCCAGTAATATTACCAGAAACACATAAAGAGATAGCCCTGAATGACCATAACAGGTCTGTAACTCTGAGAGTGTTCAGGTCCATTTGGTTCCATTTTACACTCTCAGAGTTCAGGTGGTCCTTGCAAATAAAACTTTTGAGAACTCTAGTGCTAGTTGTGGACTCCTAATATGCAATAGTGTTGTAGTAATACAGTGTCATACATATTGTTAAGAAAACATGGAGACTGACATTCAGTAATGATCAAAATAAGAACATTATAAAAAAGAAAATAAAAGAATCACCACGGACAAGACCAGGTCTTAGAGACATTTGTCCGTGTACGGACATATTGATGACCCCTGCTCTAAAGGTATCTTATTCAAGGAGTGCTGTACCTCTCTGACAGCTCTCCTATGCCAGCGGACTGGCACATCACCTCCTCCTGCAGCATCACACTGATTGTTGAGCATTAATGTATGGGTTATAGGCTCGGTCTGATGAACAATAAACGTAGAAACTTGGGGTTATTTATTCCTCCGGTGTATCGGTGCCAGCTAGAAAGAGAGAAAGCAAGCAACTACGTAAATGCATGCCATAATTTGTCCGCTGGGTTAATTGGATGACATTGAAGGGGGTTTAAATAGTCTTGTGTTCTACCAGTCTCTTTTCTCTCTGTAGATACTTTGACCAAGGGTATCCGTATACCGTCATCTGCACTGTCATTTATCATTGCCACAAAGGCGTAATAGTTTATGGGTACACCGTGTATACAGTCTTGTTTTTGAAACTGTTAAAAGAAGATTAAAAGTTTGCATTTCTCGTCAGCTGTACGTGCCAGACGAAGACAAGTCCATCTATGGGCGCTGTGTGAACAAGCAAGTGTTCGAGGGCCTGACCACCGGCCTGCTGCAGACCAGCGCCACCGTCCTGGGGCTCCTGTGGCCCCTCGCCCCCGAGGAGGGTCGAGGAGACGGCTTCTCGGACACCAAGGCGAGGAGCGCCGCCACGGAGTCCTTCAACACCCGCACACATGACTTAATCAGGTAATCCCCCTCCCCCGACACTCCCCCCTGCTATGAATCTGCCATCGTCCTCCCTCGCAAGCACCTCTTTTTCTCCTTTCACAACCTTTTTACCTCCCTCATCACACGCCCTCCTTCACTCCTCTTCTCGGGGTTGAGGGTTGGTCAACCCCTTGCCTTCCTCTGCGGCATGCCTTGTGTAAAGAATGGGCTGACAAAATGTCAGTTCTCTTTGGAACCGGTCCAGCTAGATTCTGCTCAGAATGAGAGTGCGGTGTGAGAGCAAGAGGGGGAGGGAGGGGGGGTGTTCTGGCGACGTTCCAGCGGTGTGCTTTTCTTCACATCGTCGTTGTCGGGTGGAAACCTTGCATGTCCAAAACCGTTCGTTTTGCATTTATCATTTTAAAAATTATTTAAACTAGTGAAAACAGACGATCTACAAGCACACAACGCCTCGCACCGCGAGGCGTTGTGTGTTTGTAGATCTGCTCTTCTCACTACTTTTGTCCGACGGCCTTGTATGATGAAGCAGGGCTTTACTTTGCGAAAGAACGTACACGTTTGAAACTTGGAGATATGAGGTTTCCACCCGACAACGACGACATGTTCTCCGGCACAGTGTTAAAAAAAAAAAAAAAAAATCTGTTCCAGCGGGGGTGGGGGGCTCGCGCCACGAGGCAGCGTAAACAAAAGTCCTCCCCTCCGGACCTGGCCTTTTGAGGCGGCTGTTTGGGGTCCGGCATGGAGGAGTCGGGGTCTTCGTTTGGGGCTCCGTGAGGAAAGGCAGGCCCCCGGACGCCCAAGCCTGGAGGAAGAGCCCTGGCTTCCCAGCGGCCCTTCCCACCAGTCATGATTCATCAGGTCGGGAGCAGCTGCACAGGGCCCGCCACTCTCATCCACTGACCCAGTCGTAACCCTGGAGACAGGGGAGGGCCTGAGAAAAATGGTGTCGTCAGACTGGTAATCCCAAGCAGGAACGGAAGATTTACCTCGGCTGCCTGGGTGTAATGTATAGGTTGGTGTGCACCGTGCAGGGACGAAAAAAGATCAAAACATTTGTAACTTTTTGCAAACCTGCTGCCATTATGCTGAACTTTAGATCACACAGAGAGAGGGATCATCATTTCCTTCTCATGTTATTTGTTGCCTTAGCTCACTTTTTAGTGCTCGTAGATCCCCCCCCACCCACCCACCCACCACCCACCCTCCCAACCTACCATTCACATGCATGCTCCACAGTGTGTATGCGGTGTGTATGACGAGACACACTGGGACAGGACGGAACACCCGGCAGCTTTTCAGGCGAGTGCGTGTGGGGACCACGTCTTTGTGTACAGCAGACCAGTGTGAGGAAAGCTCCTTTCAACCCTGGTTAAAGCTGTGGAAGAGGATGAAGTCAAAACAAGGGGCTGCGGTTCAAGTGTCAGGTGACCCATTGTGGAGGTTGAAAGTAGGAGTAATTACCTGCCTGGAGAAGACCTCACTCTGAGCTGGCGGTCCAAACAAAGAAAAAGGTATGCAGGAGGGGGGGAAAAAAGAAGTAAGGGAAGAGTTGAGGGAGCGAAGAGGCGTTGCTTCACAACGGCAGCCTCCTACTGCCTCGGCCACGAGTCTCATGTACCTGTACTCCAATGTCTTGATACGCATCTTGTGGTTCTCCGTGGTTCCGCCTGTGAAAGGTGGGTTTATCTGAGATCTGAGACTGTGAGAAGACTGCCCCGGGTCAGCTGTCTGTCAGGTGGCCCGGAGCTAGGGCTGGCACAAGGGGAGGCTCAACAGCCCTCTAATGACACTATTAGCAGTGATTTGTGGCTGGAATAGTACAGGGAACCTGATCATGAGACCTGTCATTGGCGAAGACAAATTGGACATATCACAGTAATAGCGGGGGGTTGGAGGGCTGACGGTGAGATATCGGGTTTCAATTGCCACACTGTGGAGGCATGCACAGTGCGGGCCTTTGTTAGCTCCAATGAAACGATTTCTTTTTCATACAACGAAGATGACTATTATTGCAGATTTCCGTTTAATATCTTCACATGGTGAAGAAATAAGCAGTATGTTTTAATTCACGGTGCACCCTTCCCCCCCCCCCCTGTCTTTATGTTTCTTGCAGCTATGTGGTCAACATGGGCTTGATTGACAAGCTGTACGGGTGCTTCCTGTCGGTCCAAGGTCCCGTGGACGAGTGTCCCAAGATGACTGCATTCCTCCTGCAGGCCTCGGCTCTGCTGCACAGCATGTGCAAGCTGTGCTTCGCTGTGACTGGACGGTGAGCAGGGGCGTCGGAAAGTGGGACTGAGTTACTAGGGCCCAATTATAGGGCCTTTTTTATGCTTTAGCTATTGAAAAATAGCAGATCTACAAGCTCGCAGCGCTGCGAGCTTGTAGATCTGCTATTTTTTAAAAGTCGTGAAAATGTGTGCAAATCTTTGAATATATGTATTTTTTTTAAGCGAACATTTTGTTACTAAAATGTTGCTTCTGGGGGGGTCCCTGGAACTAAATATTTTGAGATGGGGAGTCCGTGGCCAAATGCTCGCAGCGCGGCACTCGGTGCCGTGCTGTTCAATAGTTAAAGCATAAAATAATGCGTTCCCAGTCTAAATGGGTTAAACCCCTCCCCCTATGAAGAACATTCATGGGGGCCCCGCAGTGAATCCTTGTACCCAGGGCCCAGAATTTGGTGCGACACACCTGACGGTGAGCACTCAGTGACCCCTCTATATATAGTATAGTATTATATGCACACACTCACACATGCATACGTACAGAGAGAGTCAACGTGAATTCCTTTGGCCTCTAATCATGTGGATCTCTGGATCAACATGGGAATGGCGGGGCTCCAATGTGGATCTCGGACTCCATGTTGTCAGCCTGTGTGTGAACACGGTCGTCTTTATTAATTTCTGTTTACCTAGGCTACATTTTAAGATGTCAGGCTACTTTCTGCGTGAGTGTGTGTGCGTGTTTGTGTGTGAGCGTGTGTCTGACAGTAGCCCTAACTTACAGTGTGAGCTCATGGTGTCCCGAGCATAAATATTTTAATGCTTCAGAAAAGATGAATTACTGCTGGTTTAGGCAATCATGCACATTTTCCTTCCTATGCCCAAGGTAAATTGAAAACACGGACTTGACAGTGTGTTTTTTTTTTCTCTTGTGTACTTCAGTGGCACCACTCTGCTGAATACTGTTCAATAAAAGGCCAATGCAATTGCAAGCTGATGGCGCCCACAATTTTCCACAGCGAGTGATGTAGCAGCCGGTGATTACACCGTTATTGACTGTCAGGGCTAGACGGGTGGAGATGTTACAAGAAGAACCCAGCAGAATCATCCCTGCAGTCAGTTAGCCAGCCAGGCCGTCGTTTTTTGCAGATAGAGATAGGCATCTACTTGACCCCAGCGCTCTGTCACTCACCATAAACCTTAGCCTACAGCACAGAGAGGGGTTGGGGGTGGGACAGAGAGGGGAGGGGAGGGGGAGGCCACCCATGTATGCTACGGTGACCTCCACTCAGAGGGGTTCAGTGGCGCCGTTGACAGAGGCTAAGCACACAATCACACCAAGGGACAGGTCCGCCTGCTTAAAACGCCAGGAAATGCTGATCGTAGCAGCGGTAGCCCACTGTTGTCACGACACGATGCCGGAATGATACTTAGAACGAGCAGCGTCCATTTGATTTAATGTACATTGGAAGGTTTTTCCTTTTGATTCAGTATATGTGAGATTCTGTTTGTATAGCCAGTTGGAGTTCTTGCCTGTGTGAAGTTTCGATGCCCAAAAGCACGGGTCTAGAACAACCGCACCTTTGGCTTAGGTGTTGGTGACGCATCAGTCCACGTTGCTGTGACTTGTGTTTTGTTTTCTGTACTCGCTCCGTGTCACCAGGCCTGCCACTGTACGCTGCCAGCTGCTGGGTGCTGTAACAATGACCAGCTGCTTCACACCAGCGAGTCGGAGCAGGAGATCGCAGGCCTGTGTGTATGTCACTGAATATCTGTGAGAAATACACAGTGTCGGACACTTGCAGGTTTAATGAGCACACTGAGCTGGTTTGTGTAATTATCAGCATGCAGATAATCCACCCAGGCAGTGGCTCCGTTCTGCAGGGATCCTCTCTTGTCTGTCATAATGGGAGAATGCTCAGTGGGGTTGTGGAACATTTTAGCCATGCCAGTTGCTGTGTCAAGGGATTATGCTGGCATTAGGAGGCTGTGTTCCCGCCGAGCAGCGGGGGCCTGTTGGCCAATGTCAAGTATCAGCATGCACAGCGGGTTCCATCCAGAGGTCACACAACCTCCATTCTGTATGGCTGCAAATCATAGCTTGCGCAGCGGCAGTAGTCTTAAATTACCTGTCAGCGCTGACTTGCGGGTTTTCGGCAGGGTTTCTGGAAAACACTTGATGTACTTATAATGATTACCTCTCCTCAAGTCCTATCTACATATGCATTAGTATTTTAGGCATTAGGTGACACTCTATCCAGATTGACTTACAGTAAGCGCTCTGTTATAAAAAGGTCTCCTAGATATTATCTCTGTTATTTCGGTTTGTTTACCGTAAGACAAACTGAAATGTAAATTGCTCTAATTGACCTTTTTTCAAAGGCCTTTCAGCGTCATGTCAGACTACGTGGGGTAACATAAAATATCTATTTAAGCGTCCGCGGCATGAAAATGTTTAAGAGTTAATCAAGTTCAGTTCCACTCAGGATAAGTGGATCCTTTTGTTCCACATCATCTGGTCCATTCTCCTCTGTGAGCTGCATGCTAGCCGACTTAAATCCCGAGCTGCAGTGCAGAAGCAAAGTATGTTAGAACCTGCTCCTCCCAATCACCATTATCCCCTGGCTCAGTTGTGGCGTGTGATGTGCTCTGACAGGATGAAGTTACCAATCCCTTGAACCAATAGGGTGGCATCCCTTTCCAACACAAACAAACACACAGCCTTCAATCCTATAAGTTGAGCCTAAATTAAATGTGCTGTAGTAACGCAGCACTGTGCCAAGCAAGTCCAATACAATATTATTGCCAGGAGCTCTTATTATTCTACCCAGTGTAGAATTGGGAGAGCACAACTTTCTTTTGACTCTGTGAATGTAACTAGTTAAGTCACTTAATCCAGTAGGTATGTGGCGCTAACGGGACACTATCTCTATCTGAAGGGAAAGTCTGGTCTAAGCCCTTGTCTGGTGAGTAAATCTAGAACCCACAGAGGTCTAGACTGCTATTTGCTCCCTCAGTCTTGGGCCACTGCGGTGAGGAGAGAAGCCAACACCTTCTCAGGTTCAGTGACTCTTTTCGCTGTATGTCACCATGGCTCTTCGATTCGCAACAAATGCGGATGACCCAAAAGCTATGTGGCATGTCGAACCATAGCCTGATTTATCGTGGGGGGTTTAAGGAGCTGAGATAAGAACCCAGTAATTTCTTTCATCATCTGATTACCATTTCATCGTAGGCCTCCGCATGATAATGATTAATCAAATCAAATCCACGTGGCGCCTTTGCTTTTCAAAAAAATTGGGTTCTGCCCCTCGTAACTTCTGATTTTGTCTTTTTCAGCTCTTCCAGTATATTTGACAACAAGCGGCAGGATCCAACCGGGTTGACGGCCCTGCTTCAGTCCACAGACCTGGTGGGAGTGGCACACACACTCTACTGTATCCTGTTGCACAGTCCCCTACCAGAGTCTGCTGCCCAAGGCCCACAGAGTCCCCAGGAGTCCTACTCCCCAGCGGTCATCCAGGTGGCTCTGCAAGGAGTCCGCTTCCTCAACAGCTTTGCCCTTCTCGACCTTTCTGCCTTCCAGGTACCCAACGCTCGCTCCTAGCATATGCACACATTCCTTCTTCTGTTACACAGGCAAATGGCAAACTCCTTTAGAGCGTGCGTGCGTGCGTGTGTGTGTGCGTGCGTGTGTGTGTGCGTGCGTGCGTGCGTGTCTGTCAAAGAGGTAAAATCAGACTATACAATGTTATGGTTATACTCCTTTCCAGACAACATTCACGATTATGACATTTTACATGACGATTTATTGTCACTCAAATAATTGCGATTAACGATTTAATTGTGTTTTTGTCGTTGACAATTACATTTGTGCTTGGCTTTTAGGCTTTGAAGTTGCACATGGTAGATATGACACATAACCTAAATATACAAAGAAATGAAGGACATATTTGACAACTTAATACTGATAGTGGAAATATTTCCATTTTTCATTTACTTTAAAAAAAAATATATGAAAATTTTTCAACATGGAAACGATTATGACGATTATGAAAAATAATCACGATTATGTCAAATAATTGCGATTAGACAATTATGTAATAATTGTGACAGCCCTATAGATGTACAGTATATTGTACCATATTGTAGGCACGTTGTGCCAATTGCATTTCATACGAGAACATCCACCATTGAAAGTGCAGTTGAAACCCTCTGGCCCTGCTTGTACACCAGCCACAGTGCACTGCCATCAGGATGCCAACACATATTTGAAGGGTTGCAAGGAGGAAGCCATGTGTAAATGATCATCTGGATGCTGGCGTGTCTGTGAGCGGCCATTAGGAGAGGAGCTGTTCTCCTTGGGATTGAGCTGACCTGTGGACATAAACATGGGTATCCTCTGACCCGGGTCAGCTGCCAGGGTTAAATGGAGCCCGGCGGGTCAGCAGTTGGGATGGACCTGGAGTGATTAGCACCGTGTCCCAGGCCGTACATTACCCGCCCTGATGAAGAGAGGGCGACAGCTTCACTGTGCTAAGTCACCGCATAAACAGAAAGGCGCAAGCAAGGGGGAAGTGAGAACGTTATTAATTATTTTAATGTCCTGTGGTAATTACTGGGAAGCTGCTTCCTCTTTCTGACCTGCCATACTCGGGCTATTCAAAACAGCTGGAGGTCAAAGCATTTCAGTGCCACAGTTTTATGTACATTTTAAATAATGCGTCTTTGTGGCGGGGAGTTGTTATCACCTTGTGGTTCACATTAACCCACTGTACTAGCTGTGGACGATGCGATGATCACAACTCAGAGGGGAAATTTGCTAATGGAAATGGAATCTATCTAACCACATAATCCACTATTATGAGCATGTCATTATATGTGAACATTTTCAAAATTATTATTATATATTTTTTTCAAACATAAAAAAGTGAAAATAACACATCTACAAGCTCCCAGCACATCTCAATTCAGCGCATTGTGAGCTTGTACATCGGCTATTTGAAAATAGGCTTCATCGGGACTTGTCTGCTTGCATTTTGCTTTTGAATTTTTGTTAAATATATAATATATAGTTTAATGTATTAGTTACTTAATTTTCTCCATTGACACAGTATGTCCATATATGTGCATTCCAAGATATGGGCGTAATATTGATGACATCAGGGATCTCCATGCATCTTTCTAGTTGGTTATTCATTTAGAACAGGGGTCTTCAACAGGGGGTCCTCAGAGTTACTACAGGGGGTCCTCCAAATCTTTGTGAGATAGAAACTTTTTTTTTCTCCTTTGTTATATTAACCACTTGAACCCTAGCGTCCATATTCGGAGAACTTTAGACAAAAATATCAGATATACAAGCTCACGAGCTTGTATATCTATTTTCGGCAAAGAAATTTGGTGTAGAGGGGAAAATGAGCAGTACAGAGTGAAAGGCCAGGTTTTTTTTAAGTATTGATGGCTCAAGTGGTTAAATATCTGAAAACACAAATTGATCCAAAATACACTGGTGATCGTGCTGTCAAACAATGAAACTATATGGAATCTATGAACAGGTTGTGGGGGTCCCTGCTTCATCTCTCTCTCAGCTAAGGGGTCCTTAGCCAGAAAACGTCAAAGACTTTAGAACAGTGTGTTGAGACCACAGCCTGATCACAATATCTATTAATATTGTCCGCCAGCCACCTCTGACCAATCAGATTTGAGTATTCTCTGTGGCCAATGGCCATGGGTTAATTTGTGATACATTTTCAAAGGCACATCACCATCTGAAAAATGTTTTCAAGTGTATATTTCGGTTTACCTCAGTGCTATGCTGTCATAGCCATTGTTTGAGAGCTGTGAAGTTTGCTAGCTTGACAGTTGTGGTTACATGGTACATACTCCAGTTTGTTTGATGGATGCGTTGCCAGCCTCCGAGTAGTTATGAGCACTGAAAATAGCATTGAGCCTCTCAGGTATTGTGTTTATGGAAGTGTTTACTTCCAGCACTCACACACCCACAACTTCCAGTGGGTTTTGTGATGACCTTTTTGGTGCTCTATCATGCTGACATGTTTAATAAATACTGTCCGTGAACTACTGATAGCATCTCATCTCCAAGGGGGATTAGGGTTTTCTATGGTCCCCTTTACCCCAGTGCTGGCATGCGGAGAGTCACTGTTAACACCCGATGAGTTACTGCCAGCAGGAAATCAAAATGACTGTCCTTGTGTTTAAATTGCAGGCAAACTAGCATTACATCTTTTTTTATTATTGCACACTATATTGGTTCCTAATGATCAAGACATATTACACGCTTAATTTCTGTGATGACGTTTCATGTATGACTGAGGTATGGATAGGGCTATCAAGATATGACATTATACATGACGATTAATTGTCACTCAAATAATTGCGATTAACTGTGTTAATTGTGTTTTTATCGTTGATAATTACATTTCTGTTCGGCTTTAGGCTTTGAAGTTGCACATGGCAGATATGACACATAACCTAAATATACAAATACATTACTGACATATTTGACAACTTTCTACTTAAAAAATAACATTGATAGTGGAAATAGCCGATCTACAAGCTCGAGCTTGTAGATCTGCTATTTCCACTATTTCTGAAAATGTTTGTAAATGTATGAACATTTTTCAACATTCACGATTATGACGATTATGACAAAATATTTGCGATTATGTCAAATAATCGCGATTAGACGATTATGTAATAATTGTGACAGCCCTAGGTATGGAGGCACTCCCTGACCATGCTGTAACTGTGTGTTGTGCTTGCGTTCCAGTCTGTCCTAGGAGCTGAAGGCCTGTCTCTAGCCTTCCGCCACATTGTCAGCTCTCTGCTGTGGTACTGTACCCAGCAGTCCTCTGAAGAGCTGCTCCATGAAGTCATCATCTGCGTGGGCTACTTCACGGTCAACCACCCTGACAACCAGGTAAGAAAAACAGCCCCATCCCTCTGTTGCTTCTCAGCAGAAGCTGGAAGCCCTTAGACCACATCCACACACTAAAGCTGGTTGCACACTGCTGCGTTTTTCGTTGCGAAATGCGTTTTTCAGGGCAAGGAGAGAGAGAGAGATAGAGAGAGCAAGGGACCGAGTGGTGCGCGAAACGGGCGGCAGTGTGCAAACGTTACTGACATAACGTGAGGTTGATTTTTTTGTTTGCGTGCTCCGAAATTCACTCCGATATTCGGCCCGAAAAACGCAGCAGTGTGCAACCACCTTAATACATGTTCATTTTAAAACGTTCTCCGTGTTTTAGCATCGATTCTGAAATCAGCAGCGTCAATACTAATACGCATATAACATGACAATTCACATGCACTATGCAGGTCAACGTATAGCCCACAACAAAGTCCAAAGTGAATTTCAAAAGTGAAGCGAACAGCAATCTGATGGATGTTAGGAAAGGGGTGTTAAATCGTCTGAGCTGCACAATGAGACTGACTAAATATCAATGAAAAATCTTAATGTAAACATTACAGAGCAATGTGCAGGCCGTTGGGGAATTATTTATTTTATAAATTATTATTATTATTATTATAATTAACTGTTATTAAAGATTCATATTTAGTAACTGTTTTATAAAAGCAATAGTTTTTATTCCTGTCCAGACTAAATTTGTGTGGACAGACGTTTCCAAGTTATGCATTCTAAAACTGAAACATATTTTGTTGTGGCTGTACTGTAGCTTTATATAATACACAATATGCATATGCTAGGGGGCTGGCAGTGGTTGCTTTTTATAAAAACATTTCACAAGGGCCAGAGAGAAAAAGAAAAATGCATAATGGATTAAATGTTTTATTGGTTTTTTTTGTTCAGGAGAATCCTAACAATTTCTCTTGTTTTCAGTTGAATGGTCAATTAATCATTTGAACTCTACGCTTGTGTTTTTAATATCCTCGTACACTTGTTGCTCATGTATTATTTGTCAGAAGGTGTGTGTAGTTTTTATGTTGGCCATAATGGTATCAAAAGGCCTTGTGATCAATGATTCATGCCTTGGCACCTCTCTACATTTGGTGTGCCGTCTATTGTCCCTCAGGAGTTGTACCACCCATTGTTCCCTCCCGGTGAAGCGGGTAGTAGCTCTATGGACTCTGGGGGCGTGTGTATGTACACCACAGTGTTCTGACTACGGTAGGGGACTCGGTGGAAGTGAGCAGGATGCGATGAGGCAGCCTTGGCTGCTGTGTAATTGGCTGTCATGCATGGTCTGTCTACAGGGCCCCTGATTAGCCGTGCTGCAGTTGGCTGGGCTTTAGCTAAGTCGAGCCTGGCCGTCAGAGACGGCAGCCAGAGTCTCCAAACCACTGCCGCGTCACTTAGATCCTCGCAGCTGCAGTCAACCCCCATCGCAACAATTTATTGGCTGATTACCGATTCTAATTTGCCACATATTTTAGCTCTAATTAAAGGATCTGCCTCCACTTTATGGCCATTGAGCTCTCCTCACCGCTCCTATCCAATTTAATTACTCTGATGTACAGAATTAGCATTTGTTGGCCATTTTAGATCTGATTTGCATATTTTATTGGATAATTGAATGAAGGCTGATGATTGAATTAAGGAGGTGACAGATGATTGGGTTTTGTACTCTCGCTACGGAGTTAACAGGGGTGCCATTCTGAAACTGTGTTTGGCCTTATTCAGGCTGAGTGCCATTTGCTAATTTGAAATGCCCTAATGCCGAAATCTTTCATTCCCATCTTGGACGGAACCTATGGGAAATGATATTAAAGGTATTGTGTGTGTGTGTGTGTGTGTGTGTGTGTGTGTGTGTGTGTGTGTGTGTGTGTGTGTGTGTGTGTGTGTGTGTGTGTGTGTGTGTGTGTGTGTGTGTGTGTGTGTGTGTGTGTGTGTGTGTGTGTGTGTGTGTGTGTGTGTGTGTGTGCGTGTGTGTGTCGTGCAATATATAATAAAAATAATATTTTAGTAAAAAGCATGCAGATGCCATGGCACATAAATCCTTGTTCTGAGTGGTCTCGTGTAATATTGTAATATTTTGAGATATGGATTTTTGATATTCATGAGCTGTATGCCATAAAAATAAAAAATGAAGACAAATGAATAATATTACAGAAGAAAATAAACTTTCACACAATATTAGATTTTCTTTTTTGATGGATCTCTATACAGTATACACACACACACACACACACACACACACACACACACACACACACACACACACACACACATGTAGGTGTGTGTGTGTGTGTGTGTGTGTGTGTGTGTGTGTGTGTGTGTGTGTGTGTGTGTGTGTGTGTGACTGTGTGTGTGTGTGTGACTGTGTGTGTGTGTGTGTGTGTGTGTGTGTGTGTGTGTATATATATATATATATATATATATATATATATATAATCATTATTATCTGTCAATTAACGAAAAATTAGGCGTCATAAAGAAAAAAATATATTCGAAATCTAATTGCGTAATCGAGCATGACGAGAAGAACCACGTTCCCCACAGACACAGAGCTGATGGTTGCCAGTGGTCCAGCTCCTGGAATGTGTCCATGTAGTTCCGCACTGAGACGGATGGAGCCGAGGGGAATATTTAGAGCAGCTTGAGCTTTTCTCAGGCTAATGTAAGCATTGGCAGGACACAAAAGCGGGCCAAGCCCGAGGCCCATGCGGTCACGGAGACTCTGCTGATTCACTGTCGGCACACCATCCTTTGTTTATACGTGTGCTTTGGAAGTAAGGCCGCTCATAAAAAGCAGAAGTTTTGAGGGGGGGACGCTATATGTAGTGATGTATTCCCTCCGCTCCGGGGTGCATGAATAATTCACTTTGTCATACAAAAAGCCATTGGGAGAGTGACATATGTAGCCTTGTGTGCTGCACAAGTGTAGCTCTGCTCTCGCAGGAGCCACGGAGCCGTGTAGCCGGCTAGCCGCCATATGTTTCATCGTCTGTCGGGTACAGGCCTGTAGAGACGGCCGGCCAAACGAAACGTTTTCTTGTAACCGACTGCTGTCACTGTACTTCCTGTTTCCCCTGAAGTGATGGGTACCGGTAATCTCCCTTGTCTATCTCTACCCCAGTGTACACGGATTCATTTATGAATCATCCGTGGTGATGATGTGCACATTCTTTGAGCTGAGGAAAATGTAATTGTAAACTGTTGATACGTTAACCCACCTGACTCCGGCGTGCTTTTCTAGACGGCAATCAGCGGATTGACTGGAGTATGGAGGCCTTAAGAAAACTTTAGCTTTTTCAATGCATGGAAAGTGGCCACACACACGCGAGCACCGCCAGCCGCTCATGCAACACACACACACACACACACACACACACACACACACACACACACACACACACACACACACACACTCACACACACAGAGGTATTCATGTAGATCTTATTTCAGGTACGGAGTATGGAAGATTTTTAATGGGATAATTGCATTTCCCTAGATTGACTGCTCAGATTGACTGCTGAATTCCCCCCTTTGCTCGGCCATATTTCTATTGGTTGCTTTCGTCATATCAACATCGCAGGCAGAGGCAACCATCTTCCAAAACTATGAATCATCGACTCGAATGAACATCCCACACACATCTCCAGGGCTCAGCTTTATCTGTGGGGGTCATTCCTCTCCTTCCCATTCTCTGCGAGGGCGTTTCCTCTGCCCTGCAGGCCCGAGCCCGACTCTGGGCCTTGTAATCCCCGCTAACCTGATGTTGAAACGCTCCCTTCAACAGTCCATTACTGCCAAGACAACCAAGCCCTCGCTGCCTCCGGGGGGAAAGCGTGGCTCGTGCAGACCACTGGGAGCCAGCGCTGGGGAATGCACACTGTGCATCACCCAGCAGTGTAAACACAGGGGGAGAGACACAGACACATGCTCCGCTGATTGGCAGCAGAGGAGTCTGATTGTTAGCTCGGTTGATGATTTACACCCTCCTTCAAGGGTGAACGCCGGTCCAACCGACTTAAGTGATGCCGAGGACATTTTCATCCCCGTAAACCTTTCAGTGAGGAGGTTCCATTTGTCCATAATACCACAGTCGGCAGAGTTTCAGAGCAGAACTATCAGCGGGAGGATCTGGAACGGCATGACAGTGTCATGCTCAGAGAGATAAATAAAGAGTTATTAGACTTTATTGTGTAAACACCAGGTTTTTATGGGGGTTTGTAAGACAACTGGCAATTGCCTTAAAAGTCAAGTTGGGGTTTCTATGTCAATGTCTACGTCGCCACCATGTAATTGTCCCGAACCAATTCACAGAGCACTCAGCCCACATCTCAATAAGCCATTGTTAAAGCTGGTAAGCTAGTAGTTAAGAGTATCTCTTTGCTGTCTGTGGTCTGTCATGTTTTCTGGTCTGCTGTGTCTGTCGGATCAATAAAGGTAGTTCCACTGTGATGGATCTGGTTTATGTTAAAGTAAAGAATCAGACGTGTGGCCCCAGTCTTGGGCCATCACATCGTCACAGCTGTCTAGACGGACACAGATTCTGCTTTGCTTCCTAGAATATTATCCCACTCTTGTATTGGCCTCTAATACCAGTGATGATTAGGTAGACCTTAATGAGTTCACCTTGCAGTTAAACAGAGATATAATGCCATCTCGTTTCAAAGTATCATTGCCTGCAAATGCATGGCCTAATTATTTCATTTGCGCTTTATTACGTGCACTTTAATAAGGTCTGTTTTCAGTTTTGGGCTCCAATCCTAAATCTGGTTCAACTTTCCACTTCACCATTGGTGTTTGCCCGGGGAATTTGTTTGCGTTTCAGAACGTTAACTTTACACACTCTTTGTTGTCACTGTGGACAGTGAGGTAGTTATGTAATGGAAGGCCCATAAAAGCGTAGCCCTGTTTGAAAATGCCAGATCTCTGAAGTTAAGAAAGAGCAGAGCAGTCAGGCACTTGAGTTTTTACGGGGTCTGTGTTATACCGGGGCCCCATGCAATGGTTCAGACGCTCGTTGCTCCTTTTATGATGTCAGTGGCTTGAATAGATACTTGAGTTGAACAGGGAGAAACAAGGCTGCGACCGACCTAATCCTCTTGTTGAAGAAGGCGCTTTTCGTGCGCTGGTTTTGCTCTTCACCTGGGAGAAGCCTGGAAAGTTGGCAGTAGACTTGGTTTCCCTCACTGCCATCAGCCTTTGCTTTATGTCTCTCTGCATCAGGCACTTGAGGGTGGACAATTTGTTTAGGCAGCTGAAGATGGAACTCATGCATGGTGGAGGATTATGAGATTGCGGAGTTGATTTGTGAGTTGACTCTCCTTGGAGCCTCAGCGCCCAACACTTAGCATGGTGTTAAATTATGATACCTACGACATAAATGCTCTGGATTATAATATTCAGCAGCAGAAGGACCCACGAGAACAAATCATTATTTTGAGCTTTGCGCTGAATCGTGGTTTTAGCTATCTCATGAATTCAAAGGCCCAAATTTATGACCGGCCGCAGGCAGTTTGTCTTTGGGCCATGTTGCAACAGGAAAGATAAAATTGATTGTGGACACAGTGAAAGTATTATGAAAATGCTGAAATCGTGTGCACTGAAATTAAGCAGCTCTACTTTGAAAACATCCAGAGCCGTCTATTTTATTTATTTTTTGTTCCTACAGTGGATGAATTTGTACAGTTACACATTCCATTGTGAAAAGAAATGTGTGAATCAGCATAACAGATTTTGACTCTTTTGTTATACTAGAAGCTGGGCCGCCCTTCGGGCGGCCCAGCGTCCTGTTGTCATAGGACCCGTTTTGACCATCTGTGTCCATTTATGCCCATATATGGAGATATCTGTATCTGTCTGTCTGTCAGCGTCCATTTTATGTCCATATATGGAGATCACTGCAGATATAGTTCTGGGTCCATTTTATGCACATATATGGAGTTATCTGTCTATCTGCGTCCATTTTATGCCCATATATGGAGATCTCTGTATCTGTCTGTCTGTGTCCCTTTTATCCCCATTATGGAGATCTCTGTATCTGTCTGTGCCTCCGACTGTGTTGCAGACACATGTGCTGGTTCCCCCTTTAATGCAAACCCCATTATACCTGTTGTCATAGGACCCGTTTTGACCATCTGTTTGCCTGTGTCCATTTATGCCCATATATGGAGTATCTGTCTGTGCCTCCGACTGTTTTGCAGACACAGTGCCGTTTCCCCCTTTAATGCAAACCCCATTATACCTGTTGTCATAGGACCCGTTTTGACCATCTGTTTGCCTGTGTCCATTTATGCCCATATTTGGAGATATCTGTATCTGTCTGTCTGCGTCCACTTTATGCCCATATATGGAGATCTTTGACCATCTGTTTGCCTGTGTCCATTTATGTCCATATATGGAGATATATGTATCTGTCTGTCTGCATCCATTTTATGCCCATATATGGAGATCTATGCAGACACAGTGCCAGTTCCGGAAAATGCTGATGTCAGACATCAGAATCCGAACCTTTCGTGCTGGTTCCAGAAAATCGTGGGTCGGGTCGAGGCCGAGCACTGCACTATGCGTCCATTTTTTGTTGACTCATGTGGCGTACGTGATGTCAGAGCCTTTTATGAAGTGATGTCACAATGAGTCAGCGCTTGCGCTGATTTCCTCCGGAAAAGCCTGATGTCAACAATCAGCCCGCATAAGGAGATTCCAAACGTTTCGCACCGGTTCGGGAAAACCGTGCGTCGGGTCGGGTCGAGGCCCGGCACTGCACTCCGTGCCGCGGCGGGGAACGCGCGTGCCGAATCTGAAGCCGGTGGGACGAACGGTTCTCGAGATACGTGGATTACAGACACACACGCAGAGACTTATCGCATTTATAGATAGATATACGGAGATATCTGTCTATATATGCCCATATACTGTATGGAGATCTCTGTATCTGCCCATATGCCCATATATGGAGTTCTCAGTCGTATGCCCATATACGGAGATATGTCGGGTCGAGGCAAGATGCCCATATATGGAGATCTCAGTATACAGAGATATCTGTCGGGTCTAGGCCCCTGTATCTGCCCATATGCCCATATATGGAGATCTCTGTATTAGTCTGTGTCCCTTTTATGCCTATATACAGAGATATCTGTCTATATATGCCCATATACTGTATGGAGATCTCTGTATCTGCCCATATGCCCATATATGGAGTTCTCAGTCTTATGCCCATATACAGAGATATCTGTCGGGTCGAGGCAACGCCCGGCACTGCAGTGATGTCACAATGAGTCAGCGCTTGCGCCCGGCACTGCAGTGATGTCACAATGACCGATTTTGCGCTGATTTCCTCCGGAACAGCCTGATGTCAACAATCAGCCCCGCATAAGGAGATTCCGAACGTTTCGCGCCGGTTAGGGAAAACCGCGCGTCGGGTCGGGTCGAGGCCCGGCACTGCACTCCGTGCCGCGGCGGGGAGCGCGCGTGCCGAATCTGAAGCCGGTGGGACGAACGGTTCTCGAGATACGCGGATTACAAACACACACGCAGAGACTTCTCGCATTTATAGATAGATAGAAATCATATTTAACATAGGGGCTTATATTCCATAATAAATCAAAAAATATATACTGTACAGTATATAATATACTCACCTACAAGTCATAGTGTCGGGGGCTACTTGTGTCCCTTTTATGACCATATATGGAGATCCCTGATTTGTTTTGGGTTCGTTTATGGTTATGTCTTGAGTCAATGTCTGTGGTCTGCTGGCCCTCCCAGCATAGCCAATTATAGTGTGTGTGTGTGTGTGTGTGTGTGTGTGTGTGTGCGTGTGCGTGTGCGCGTGCCCCTTACGTATAGTACATACATACACACAGACCGAAAACCCAAATCAGCTTCTCATATTGTCAAGGAACTGTAGTTTTCCCCAGATATTTTGCATAGAGTATTTAAACATGACCACTGTGGCTTCTTTAAACAAATAATAATAGGAAATGGCACGGTTAAGTGGCCCTTTGAACGCTGCTGTAGAACTGCGACTCCGAGACACTTCACCTTGAACTGATAAAAGCGGTGAATTATCGCTGTTTATCGTGCCCTTAAACCTCTAGAGTGCATTATCAAAGGGAGAACGCATTGGAGGGGCATTATGAAGTGTATTTTCGGAATCTTGTAAATCCTGCAAATTTATGTCGCCGTGTCCAGGGGACCTCACCTCGGCCTTCTGGTTTCCATTGGGCTTGAGCTCCACTCCCGGTGTCTGTACCTGTAAAGCAGTGGGGTGTTTTTTTCTAGCCAGGATTTACTATGATGACCCCGCCACCCCCCCCAGGTCTCCCAGAGAAGGTTCTGATGGTCTTCCCAGGCTCAGGGGAGATGCCCAGAGCATTAGGCCAAGGCCCCTTCCTTTGGACCCACCCCCCTCTCTTTAATCAAACGAGGCTGTGAGCGATTTGGTTTTTTAATATCGGTGGCCCGGATGTGATGGTGTTTGATTGACGGCCTGTGATGGACGAGAGCAGGATGTCATGAGCTCCGTTAATGGTATTGCTCATTTCTTAAAGTGTGGGGGTGGCCGTGCAACTGTGTAGGTTTCTCCATCGCCCTGCAACCCCCCCCCCCCCCCCCCCCCCCACGCATTTGCACCCGTCTTGCACTGTGAATGCCCTCTCAACCTGCTCTGCACTCCCTCAGGACAGAAGTATAGGCTGTCTCGCTGTATCCATTTCATTCACTCAGTTGAACGCACGTTCGAGAAGCTTCAACTCAGCTGTTGAAGCTTTATCTATTGATAATGTCACCAAAGGTACTCTGACGTGTATTTCTCATTTCCCCGCTGTTTCACAACAGCTCCAGCAATTACCGCCCGATACCAATACAAAGGACGAACAAAAACATCCCATCATTGTGTTTTATGGCCTGTAATTGTGTGGTGGAGGCTATGCCCTCCAGTTCTCCTCCTAATGGCTGTTTGTGTGTTGTTTTAGTGGCAGATTTACATGTGGGAGGAGCGCACAGCAATGATTTACGAGCAGCAGTGCCACTGGCTGGCTGGCTGGCTGTGTGACTGACTGACTGACTGACTGACTCTGCTCCGTGTGTGTTCCAGGTGATAGTGCAGTCTGGCCGCCAGCCCAGCGTGCTGCAGAAACTGTGTCAGCTGCCCTTCCAGTACTTCAGCCACCCGCGCCTCATCAAAGTGCTCTTTCCCTCCCTCATCTCGGCCTGCTATAACAACCCCCAGAACAAGGTCATCCTGCAGCAGGAGATGAGCTGCGTACTGCTGGCCACGTTCATTCAGGTGAACCTGGGAAACATGCTTACACACACGCATGATGTTGGGTTCTTTTACTTTTGGGGCCATAGCATTGACTTACATTGATTTTGCATCTCCTTGCTGTAACCTTAACCTCTTACCTTATGGAACTGCTGTCAACTTTAACTGGTTTGATGTCCAAAATCTATCCCAGAATGTATATCAGGAACACACACGCACACACACTTAAAGTGTTAGTTCACCTATTTTTGACATAAAGCTGTGTGAAATACTTGCCATTAAAACAGTGGTTAAAAATGTATTAATTGATTACCAGAGTCCCGTGGTCAGAGTTCTGGTCAGTTTCTAATGAATATTAAGTAGTTCCAATGGGGTGGGGGTCATTTGGCGTGGCCCAATCATTGAAAATAGATGAATCCACAAAACTAGCGTCCTTTGTATTGTTGACCTATTTCTACCATATAGAGCGAGGTTTCGTTCTGATCAGCTGACTGCAAAGCACCTTGTTTTGGGGAAATACGTTGCAGCGGCGTAGTGATACTGGACACAAAAATAATACCATGTGACAGAGGGGTCAAAGTTGAACGAAAGTTGGTCTATTTGGTAGAAATAGGTCAACAATACAAATGACGCTAGTTTTGTGGATTCATCTATTTTTAATGATTGGGCCATGAGCCCCTGCCAAATCACCGGAACTACTTTATATTCATCTAAAACTGACCAGAACTCTGACCACGGGACTCTGGTAATGAATTAACACATTTGTAACCACTATTTTAATGGCAAGTATTTCACACAGCTTTATGTCATAAATAGGTGAACTAACACTACTTGTGGTAATCGTGTTGATAAAATATGAAAAAAAAAAACTATGACTGAACAACTCAAATTATGCACACATCCATACTTCAGCACATCACAAAGCTACAAGCCTTTTGCGACCATATTATACACACTGCATTTCCCACCTAACCGAATACAAAGTAAATGACGGCTGAATATGGTCAATAGCCGATATCGGCTCTGCTGGGTCTATGGCAGCCTAACCTTTACAAAGATTGATCACTTCCTCCGTGGTGGATTTACCTGCCACTGGTTCAACTTATGGTAAACAGCCTGTCTGTTTCATCCTCCTCTGACAACACACGCCTCAACTATTCCACTAACACCACTGTTTGGGCCCAGATTAACTTTCATTCAAAGGCAGACAAAGTTAGTGTCTTTTCTTTCAAACAACCAAATGATGCATGGTTTCCAGCCTTGATGCCCCTATTGTTGAGTTAACCTTAGAGAAATCAGTAGAGTAAAACAAATTTGACAAAGAATGATGACTTTGTGCCACTCTTTGAAAATTGTTTAATTTGTAGGTCACAATGAGATATTTTAGTGGTTAAGTAAAGTGGTTTAGTAAAGTACTGATATCTGTGGCTATTAGCTGTAGGGCTTTTTACTTGGGATTTTAAATATGGGAAATTAGACAATGCTTATACAGCTACTACGAGTGAAGTGTTCTGCTGTAAAAGGCACTGACATCCCCTTTTTTAAACTCCTCTAGGACTGTGCCTCAAGTGAGAAAGAACCACACAGTAAAACGAAGCAATATGGTAAGTTATGTTGCAATGGGTTGAGAAAACTGAGGCATTATTAAAAAAACAAAAATGTTTATTTTTGATCATGCCGAGCATTTCCTCTGGGAGGTTTGCAGCCGAACTTGAGCATAATGTAGCCCATTAATGTGCTTGAACATTATGAGACAAGAATTGAAGAATGTCAAGCACGGTAAGTACATTTGTACACAAATTAATTAATTCTGGTTAAATTCTAAAGTTTGTAGTAGTCTAGATTTAGGCCCTTTTTTGAAAGAATTTCTCCCGGACTCTATTTCAGTTTTTGGGCGCTACATTATCCTGTGTTTGTCTCCTCTCCTGTACAGACAAAGCTTCTCAGCTGCTGGATTACTGCGAGTTGTCGAACCGCTTTCCGAGAGATCAGTGGGACTCTGCCCTGCAGTTTTTCCTGAAGAAACAGGAGGAGTAAGAGTCGCACACTATCCTCAACAATGGATATGCACAATATAAACACTACAATAGAGATGGCCACATTGGGCCCTGCTCTGATTTTTCCTTTTTTAATTTTTTTTTACTTGAGGTCTACTCGGTTGGTTTACGAATGTACACAGTAACTCTGAGTTTTGGATTATTTGGATTTAGCCGTGTAGGGCTAGTCTTCGAGCCTTGCCAAAATGTGTTAAACCTTAGAATTCACAAGCCTTATTTTGATTTATGTGTGGTTCTTCTCATGTTAATCTAGTCATCATTGGGCAATTTGCACAGAATGGTTACATTGTTTGTATGTTGTATCTGCAGTTCTGAGACAGTTCAGTGCCCCAAACTAGCAATAGGTTTCTGTTTTATTTGTTGTTGTGGACAGAAATATCTTCTTGTCACAGTTAATAAAAAAATAAACCATTTACAATTACTGCCATTCGTTTCCAGTTAAATATAGTTTCTTCTTTTTATTAGAATGTGAATGGCCTGAAAATGGTGTATCTACTTGTGAGTTTACATAGTGTTATAAGGCTATATTGCTAATATTTTGTTATCTTCTGCTATTTTGTTATTTATTAAGTCGCTGTTGCTGTTAAATTGCTATTTTTTTTCCACTTGTGTATATTATCATGTTCTTTTTTTTCTGTTGGGAAGCTATTACAAATTAATATAATTTATTGAATAATTTCCTTTCTATCACATTAAATAATTCACATGATACATTATTGTTCTCTGTGTCTCTTTTTATCGCTAGAGTTGATACTTTTAACTGTTTCTTGTGAACCACTTTCAAGCTGGTGTCCCTTTTGGCCTTGTCTAATGTGAAAATGTATATTGTCCCTGTACAAGTTCACAGGTTGTGATGTATGACTATAAGTAGCCTATAATGGGGCTTTCACGGTTCAAGAGAAGAAAGCCTTGTTGAATAGTATAGCCAGGGGCGTCACACGGGGGGCCCTAATTATTTTATACTTTAGCTATTGAAAAATAGCAGATAAACAAGCTCACAGCGCGGCACCGAGTGCCGCGCTGCGAGCTTGTAGATCTGCTATTTTTGAAAAGTCGTGAAAATGTGTGCAAATCTTTGAATATATGTATTTTTTAAGCGAACTTTTGTAACTCAACTTTTGATTCTGGCGGGTCCCTGTAACTAAATATTTTGAGATGAGGGTCCGTGGCCAAATGCATATCATTTTGGCTGTCCATCACATGAAAATGTTTGAGCACCACCATTCTCTCGAGACAGTCATGATAGCTTACGCTTCTGAAAAGGAAGTGGGACAGACCGAGTGGGCGTCCCCTTTCTTTGACTGTGGCTTGCCAGATTGGAGCACCACTGACATAGAAACATAGGTTTTTCAAAAAACCTTAGAAGGATTTGAAATATTCAAAGACTTGCACAAATTTTCAAGATTTTTCAAAAATAGCAGATATACAAGCTCACAGCGCGGCACTTTTCAATAGTTAAAGCACAAAATAATGTGTTCCCAGTCTAAATGGGTTAAACCCCCTCCCCCATGAAGAACATTCATGGGGGCCGCAGTGAATCCTTGTACCCAAGGCCCAGAATTTGGTGCGACAACCCTGAGTATGCTACTCTTTTCATTCTTTCCTCATAATTATGTCAACAAAACCTATATGATCATTGTTAATTATGCCTACAACTTATTACCTGAAGCCTGGCAAAACGCATGATTCTAGAAAAGGAATCTATTATAATCTCAATGAGGGCAAATTTAAGGGAGGCCTACTATACAGGAAATGTTCAACTTTTATAAGGTTTTACAGAATCAATCAATGAATCACAGCGGCTAAATGTTCCTAACCCGATGATTATTGGCTAATGAATTCTCAAAAGGGCTAGTTTTCACTTTTATCATGATCATTAATTAGATTAGCTTAATTGGCAAATATTTCATTGCCAAACAAACTGAAGGGCTTGTTGACTATGAGTGAACTGAGAACAGACATGGCTTTAACATTGATGTAAAACTCTTCATCTCGGTTAAACTTTGCATTTTACGCACGAAAATAGATGCGCGAAAGTGCATTTTACGCACGAAAATGCACAGGCTATGTGGAGTGTAGTGTTCACTGTTCATGTATTCAAAGTTAAATCAAATCTCCAGATTTCGTTGCTAGACACACACTATACTTTAAGGTTTTGTGTGATTATTACACTTACACTGTTTTAATGATTCATTTAATGTATATTGGGTCTATTATAACAGAAGAGATATATTTTGTGAGACGATCACAAAATATTTCGAGAGTGATTGAATGCGGTCTCATTCTCTTATAAAAGTTGATCCTGGACAAAACAAATTGTTGGGGTGTAGTGTGTCAGTCCTGGCTTGACCTGTACTGCTCCCATGTCCAGCGGCTATAGCTATCCGGGATTCCAACCCAAATGAAAATAAACTCAAGACACGCCAGAATGCGTTCGCATGGGGCTGGGACTCTGGGAGCCCCCCTTAAAGCATTGGCTGCACAGAAAGAGAGAGGTGGGCTTGTTGTGGTTCCATTCAATGTATCGTTTGCAGGTGATGCCAAGCGTAGATAAGGGGCCGCCGCTCCTTGTCCTCTGTCTAGACATGTGACTGCTTGAAAAAGAGACGAAGCGCATCGAAGATCTGGCCAGGTGACCAATATTTGCCAAAGTTGGCCATAAATCATCATCTTCATGTGTTATGTGTACGTCCACGCCTGTCGGTGCAAAAAATCTGGATGATATAGCCTGAAATGTGCATTGGAATTCTGAGAAAAATATTTTAAACTCCAGTCCGGCGTAGGCCTATAGGCCTATCGAGATTCGAAACCATACTGAAGTGACCGAAATTATACAATTCAATCACACGTGAGAAATGGCATTGTTTATATTTAACTCTAAATTGATTTATTTTGCCTATTTCTTAAAATTGTTCTGAGGGTTAAAATGCTAAAAAGAAAAAGATGTGGCATGCAATAATCGATTCGTACTATATGATTTTATTGGTGAGACCAGCTATGCCTGCCTCCATAATAAATAACAATAACTTATATTTTGTTCTCAAACAAACCGTATCTCACCTGTTTCATTCATTTACAAGAGTCGACAATGAGTCACTTTTACAAATCATGCACATCTATACAATGTTTTCTGAACCCTTATGGAAATATGACCTGATAACCATAAGAAATTATGTTCAAGCGTCCAACAGGCCCGTACGGCACACCGCGTGTGTTTGAATCCCACAGTATATTCCAATATGTCCAGTCCAGGCATGGCTTTATTGAGCGGGGGCTTCTTAAGTTCTTTAGGCCCCCCAATCCTCGAATTGAGTCATGGGTTGCACAAAATGGATGCATCCTCCCTCCTCACACATATCCGTGTCCATTATAGTCCCCACTTGTTCTTCTTGAGTGAAATGTCATTGCCACTCGGGACTCGTGTGCGCGCGCGTAAAGGTCCATGCAGCACCTCAGGGTGCACAGGGTGTCCGTCCAGCCTCACGTGTCCACAGGACTGGGCACCATACTGTTCGGTGTGTCCGGCAGCTGCGACGACAGCGAGGTCACGTCACTGGCCGAAGAGTTCCCCATGGAGCCTGATTCAGAGAAAGACACCTGTAAAGATATGTGGAGAGTCCTGTCAGTTCACTGCTCAGGTGCTCACTGCTCAGAACATAGCCTATAGGCAGTGGTTCACAAACTTTTTAGCCCGTGACACAAAAAGAGACATTATTTAAGACATTTGCCCGTGAAAATAGCCGATCTACTACAAGCTCATATGCGTTGCTTCGGCAGTATTGTGAGCTTGTAGATCGGCTATAGGCCTATTCACTACTTCTTTAAAAAAAAAAACATAATTTATGGAATTTCATTTTCTTTTATTTAGCATATTAATTAAATTAAATTACTGCTGGAATGTTTTTTGAAAATGTTTTGTAGGGGGAAAAAAGGGTCACTCACAAATGGGTCCCGACCCACTATTTGGGAAACAGTGGGCTACAGTTCTAGGCTATGAATACATCACTCACAATATAGCAACACAAAAGAAAACAAACGGAATTCCAATATTTAGGCTATCCTATAGCCTATACAGGTATATGTCATAGAATTCTGAACCTGAAGTCACCAAAACACATAAGCAAAAGACTATTAACTCATCAAGTGTGTGCACACTGCAGTTTAATTAAATTATTTTGGAAACTAACTAAAACAATAATATTCCCGTGTGTGTGTGTGTGTGTGTGTGTGTGTGTGTGTGTGTGTGTGTGTGTGTGTGTGCGCGCGCGCGCGCGCGTGCATTCGTGCGTGCACAGAGATTGCTACAAGACAAGTGATTGTGTTTTCTTCTTACCAGCTGCTGGAAGGCGGGCTGATCCAGGTCACTCTGCAGTGCAAAGTCACTCAGGGCTTTCCAGGGAGGCTGATATGTCTGCACCTCCACCGGGTTCCCCTGGACGCTGTTGTCGTGGCGGATTGGGCTGCCTGCCACTAACGGGGTGCCCGTCAGTCCCTGCAAGTTCTACACAGAGGAAAACAAAATCACTTCATGGTTAATAGCCTATAATTCTCCAATACATAATATAGGCCAGTCTCGCTGATTTGTTAAACATCACGAATAATCTCTTTAATTAATATTGAGTGGTCTATATTTAGTATATTATGTGCAATGAAGACGTCATTGATTTGTTACATTTTGATTAAATTAATGCTACTAAATCGGCGATAAACGCCATCGGTTCTCATTCTCAAGCCAAGGGGATCCGGGGACCGCCAGAGTTATTGAAGGGGGAACATAGTGTTTTTAACCATACATCGACATTTGAAAATAGACATTGGATCTGCTTTTTCCCCCAAAAAAATCTTGAAAATGTTGAGAATATTTTTGAAACATAAATGGGGGTTCCCTGGGCCCTGGCACAAAAGTATGTTTCATATAGTGGCCTGGCTGCGGCTACATATTGCATGGATATGCAATATGACATTGACATGAAACCGTTAAAGTAAAAAGTAGTAGTAGGCCTAATTAAGATGCGTTCTGACAGGACGCAGCTTCAGCAGCAGTCACACAGCGACAAAACGGTAAGTTAACAGGACGGTCCTCCTGTTAACTTACCGTTTTGTCGCTGTGTGACTGCTGCTGAAGCTGCTTCATCAGAATGGACCTCTTCTTGTCCTTGCAGCGTTTGTTCTGGAACCAGACGCGGATCACCCTGGGACTCAGGCCGGTCATCTCGGTCAGTTGCTCCTTCATCAGTGCGTCGGGTCTGGGGTTGGCGTTGTAGCAGGTCCGCAGCGTGTGCAGCTGCTTCTCGTTCAGCACCGTCCTGATGCGCGTGGTCTTCTCAGACTGCTTGTGGACGTGGTTCCGATGAGGAGGGTGTCGGACGGTCACCGGGTCTGAGGTGAGCAAGAGAACAGAACATCAGGCACCTTTGATAGCCCAATCAAAAAGTCATAATCACCCGGAAATTAACGATTTCATAGGTTACCCACAAAAGGCATATTTTTTGTCATATAAAATAAAAAAAAATCGAATTATTTTGTTGTTATAGGCATGCATAGAAGGAAAAAAAAATCTAAGTTGCAAAAAGACGGAAGTCTTTAGCTGTTTAAACCAACTTGTACATTGTAGCCTACATTGTTATTATTACGATTATTATTATTATTATTATTATGTATTGTAAATATTATTTATGTTTTTATTCATACAAATATCGATAGCCTTTACCATTAGCATTTATTTTATTTTATTATTTTTCTGAATAGGAAAATATCAAAGGCCTTAAAGTTATTATCACCCCTTTATTATTAATTATTACAGCAGAACTCTAGTCTTCTTCCACATCATACCTGAGATGTGCAGCGGTCTGGAGTGAACGCTCCCCGGGCTGAGCGGGCTGGCCGCGGAGGAGCGCTCCAGCAGCAGGCCGTGGTCGGCCCGGCACAGCAGCTCGTCGTCCCGCAGAGAGAACTCGTCCCCCGGCAGCAGATGTCTGGTGCACACCGAGCACCTGAAACACTCCATGTGGTACACGTTGTGGCGAGCTCTCATCACCAGGTCGCTGCTGCAGAAGCCAATGTTACATTTTGCACATTTAATCCCAAATAATCTGTAAAAGGATAACATACAAATTAGGGTTTCATTAAATGGTCTCGAATGGGGCACTAACAATTTAATAGGAATTTGTTATGACGATATTTTTTGCATAGTACTGTGTTTTATTTGTCTGTCATTTGAATTGAGTTCAAAGGGACCCCAATTTAAACAAGCCATTTAAACTATCTTCTATTCCTTTAGTTGACATTGTATTAATGAACTGTGCCTTGTACATTTTCCTATGCAAACTTTAAAGTAATCAATCAAGCAATATTATTATTCCTGGCGCTGGATTTCAGCTCACATATAAAGAGCTGTGGATCCCACATCCATAAAATACACGAAAACTATTTAGTCAAGATTATGAAAATATACTATTATCCATAAATACATCTGATAGTGTATTTTTGCTTCAACTGGACTTGTGCTCCACAGAGTGGGCCTCTCTCCCATAATAATAATCCTCAAGTGAAATTGTGTTAATGTGGAGAAGGTCAAGTCAACTCCTACCTTACATAATCTCTTTTGCAGTATGTCTTTCCATCTCGGACGAAGCAAGTGCACGTCTCGTCCAGGTACTGGCTGCACTCGGCGCACTTCAGGCAGGCTGCGTGCCACTCCAGGTCCGGGGAGACTCTCAGGATGTACTGGTCGTGTATCTGACTTCCACAGCCCACACACATTGCGATGCCAGGCTTCTCTGTGGAATGCACATATTAATGCTACAATGTACACCGTTTAATCCCCCAGACATCCTCGTTAAACGCCCCCCACCCACTCTGTATCCATGTCTGTGGTGTGGAACATGCTTTAATTGCAGCAGTTGCAAAATAGACTATGCCTACTGCGGAGCTCAACAAAGTATAAATATATAGCCTTAATTCTTCTCACAATTAACAAGTAACCTTGGGAAATAAGCGTGCTATAACACAATTGGATATAGCAGTAATTGTCAGCGTGAAAGAAACAGCAACGTCTATACTGCAGCCTATTAAACGCCTATAACTGAAGGTAAAAGTGAAAGTTATAGTTAGGATAGCTTACTTTTGGAATGATCCCCCATATCACCCAAGAAAGAAGGATTGAGCAGAATATCCACCATACAGGAGAGACAAACGCGAGCCGATAGATGGGAGAATTAAGGAGGACGAGACGCGCGCTCCCGTCCCTTGGCTGACCGATCACTGTATTCCTGGAGTTAGTGGAGAGGTGGGGAGAACAATGTCCCTCTCTCTGTGACGTAGAGCAACCTGGACCTCTGCGCGGGTGGAGAGAGAGAGAGAGAGAGAGAGAGAGAGAGAGAGAGAGAGAGAGAGAGAGAGAGGCTGACATGTAAAGTGCTCCGAGGATTCTCCTCAGTCCTCATATGCTTTTTCTCTTCTCTTATTTTCTTTTCCTTTCTTTTCTTTTTTTTCCCTTTTCTCCATTTTGCCTGTACAGCAAAATGTATGTGCTAATGACTTAAACTAATACTAAGGATTTAGCTGTGCACATGAAACGGAGATTTTCCTATAAGTTGGCTATATATAGACTGAAGGTAAAATATGAAGACAATCTAAACAGTCTCCATTCAATAATAAGGGTAATAATAAATATTATTATTATGATTCTATAATAATTATTATTAGATTATTGTTATATTTCTTATTAATATTGTAAGAAGTGGTATAGGCTACTAGTGGTAGTGTTGTATTGTTGGTTGGCTAATGGTATATAGACTGAATCACATTAAATATTCCAAGCCCATTGTGAGAGAGCCCTCTACTGGAGGAGGACATAGTAAAGGTATAATGGAAGAATTTACAAACGAACCTTGGCTAAAACCCCAATAATAATTATTGTTGTATATGCCCCCCCCCCCCCCGCCCCCTCACACACACACATACACCATTATGTTTCCAATTATTGTATTAATTAAATTATTATTATGACGAATTCAAACCCGTGTTGTTAGTTAGTTGACATGCCATTCAAATTGTACATGAATTGATCTATTTGGACCTTACATGAATGTGTTGTTGTCCTGTTATACCGTCAGGTCTATTTGCCACATTTGGAATGAACATTTACCCATGCAGGAGCAGTTGCTGCAATTTCTTCAAGAAATGATAGGTTTGCTGAAAATATATCACAATTCTACAAGTGTGTCTGTCCTTCGAATATCTCAAGAACTTTGGCGTGAAAATCTCAAGAGAAAACAAATTGGCCCTAATAGAAATAATAATATATAAATAAATAAACACAACACCAACACAAAATCAACATTATGTCATACTAGGCTATGGCTGACGTCATATAACTCTATAGGCCTATACTGCACAAGTGACATAAATTAATGTAAATGCGGTCCTTCATTGAGAAAACGCAGCTTGTTCATATTATGTCCTGTTCTGCATGATTAAAGGCAATTTAAGAGAATGAATGAAGGGGCGGGGCTGCTGGAGCAAGAAGATCTAAACGTTTATAAAGCTTAAAGGCTTAATGTTCTGCTCAAATAGCTTATAGTCCTTTTGAAGTTATCAATATTAACTCACTTAAAGAGATACACTATTCAATATTCATGCATTTGTTTCGTTTTGCTTCACGAAATAAAAAATGATCATTTAATAGTGATTGCTGATTGGATCAAAGTGGATCAAAATTTCAACAGGCCTACAACAGCGATATTTCTGTTAGAAAACTGCAGATTTTGTAGACAGGGACAAGTCGCGTAATTATCTTAACCAAGTCACAACAAGGAAATCACAGATTATTCGCACCCTACAACAGCAAGCTTATAACTGTCTCTCAGACCTCGGATTCATAGACACATGTGACCCATTTTGAAACTGAAGTTGCAACCATTGCTGCCTCCCAGCATTCAGCATATAGACCTATGATTTTTAGGCAAATTCAAAAGTAATCAATCTCTTGTTATGCGCTTCTAATTTTCCAACCAACTAAACCTGCTCTGAAAAGTAACATTTCTGTTTTAAATTATGGTTAAATAGCCTATATGTCTAATACATTTCTTGAATATAATTTGGGCAATAGTTCCCATCTAGGCCTATATTGTCCAGACAACTCAATGAAAATGTGTTAGCTTTCATTCGCATTTTAATAATTATATACATTTTATAAATATATGCAAATCAAATAATTCCATAACTTATGGAATTAGTTGATTTGCATATATTTGTAAAATGTATCCTTTATGGACCATAAGGGATGTTGTTAGAGTTTAGGTCTTTAGGTTTAGGTCTATCATGTGAATATATTGATTGGTTTCTTATCTCACCAGCCTTCAAAATGAATAGGCGTCTGATCAGTAGGCGGCCTACGCCTATGTTGATCATCACGACTGTCGATGTGAAATATAAACCTAATGGGAAACGACGTATAAGAAGATTGAAATCCTGAAAATAATCAAAGTTCAGTTGACATTATGGTTAAGACACTGCACTGCTGCAAGTCCGTTTTATTTTGTCGAAGGTGCATGGGCACGGTAATATTTTCAATCATTATAGGTTTTGACAGAGCAGATGAAAGGATAGAGACAAGCAACTTTTTAATTCTATATAATGTTTCTTGGAAAAAACATGCACTTTGTGTCTATTTAGGCTATAGTTATTTGATTAAGAGATATATATAGATATATAAGATATATATGAACCAATCCTTATTTCTATTTATTTTTTTATCACCGTCATCACTTTTACATCGACACATACTTCCATGCTAATTGATGGCAATTACCTATACTTCTAATCAGTTGTTAGTTTCAACAGCTGATTAAAAGCATGACCTGGGCATCTTCAGCTCCACTGGGCAAAAAAAAAGAAAGGTTTACATTAGTCTCTAATAAATATAATTATTTATTAGGCCTATTTATTTATGGTAGGCTATAAAATGTCAACATGTCCCCTAGTTTTCAATTCGTAGAACGTTCGTATTATTGAGCACTTGCACTTTTGAAATAACTTGTGACCCCCCCTCCCCCTCCCCCTCCCCCACTCCCCCAACACGCACACACACACACACGCACGCACACACACACACACACACACACACACACACACACACGCGCGCGCGCGCGCACACACTTTTCAGTAGCTCTGCCCTCTGCTGATATATGAGAGTACTTCATGAGCACGTTGTGACTTTCCCCTCTCTATAATATTCAATTTGTTCATTTTAATTCTAACAACCTGGACCAGGGTCTACCTGTGACAGAGTACCCACTCTGACCTCCTTGTAGTGAAAGGGTTAACGGAAGCGTGTGTACTGTATTCTGTTTACTCTGCGTTGATCTCGCGAGAAGTACACGTAACAGCTGAGCTGAGCTGAGCTAACCTTTAGCACAGTCAGATCATTCCCACGTACAACGAGGAACAACAACAAGCCTGCAGCCAGCAAGGATGCACAGAGCTATCAGCAAAAACACTTTCAAACAGTTGGTAAGTGTATTTACAGCAAGCACATGGACGCTTGTTTTATTTCTTTATACGTTGTTATTAAATCATTCAAGAATCCCATACGTCAGGCTCCCTGTGTTTCACAACATGCAGCTGTTACCTAACTATCATGCTAGCTGCAGCTTGGTGACTTTCCCTGCCAGATGGTTTCTGTAACCAGGTTATGTATGAATGCTTGTCACAGCATTTGTCATGTTAGTTTGGTCACTCATTTGTTTCACTAACGTACGTTTTACAGAGGCAACCATGTATTGATTGCCCATTATTTCATTGTTTTCGGTTAGCTAGGGATGTTAGCCTAGCTAAGGGAACAGTTATGAAACTACAATTTTTCATTGTCAATAATGATAAATAATACAACATTAATAAATTGGTTATGGGTCCGCCAGTGAACAATGGTGCACTGACAACTTATTTTTACCATGCAGATACTTAGGAGTCAGTTGACATCACATTTTTCACCAACACTATTTGAGTGACCTCCAATTTCTTGCCCAATGCTGCTCAGACTGACAATTGTTCAGATATGGCTGGAATCAACCTGCTTTGACTTGACAGGACTGATGGGGTTGTTAGAGAGGTTGCATAAACTGGGATGTGGTATTTGCACTGAATAGTTTGGTTGTGTAAGTTTTCGAAATCAATTCCTCCTGCTCATTGTCTTCATACACCAAAATCGATGCCATATCATTGGTCCAATGGAGAGTCCTCAACCACTTACTGTCAATATGTTGTCAAATGGCAACATATTCTTATCAAGTTAGACAAACTTAGTTTGATTTGTTTCTATGTGAGAAGATCATTTAACTTCTAAGCAAATAAAATGAACAAACAAACCACAACTTTTTGATTGATGGAAATAATTAACAAAAACTGAGCTTTATTTTTGTAATTAAAAAGCCTACTCAAAAAAAATGCTGGGATGATTAGATACATAATTGCAGATATTTGGACTAACAGATATCGACCAGACTCTAATTTAACTTGATTTAAATTAACATTCAGTGTAGAATGCTATATCCTTTACTAATTATTAAAAAATACATATTTGAAATATTGCTGAAAATGTACTTTAACCATAAAGCCCAGTAGTCAGTCACACATACTGTATCAACGATTCTATTGCAAAAGAGTCATGTACTGAATGTCTGCATTCTTCTCAATAGTCTGGCCTCCTCCAGAGGTTTCAAAGTACCTTGGTGGTCGCAGAGCACAACAATGGCGTGCTGACACCCATTACGCTCAATACCATAACTGCAGCCAATAAGCTTGGAGGAGAGGTGTCTTGCTTGGTTGTTGGAGCAGATTGTGGAAAGGTAGGTTGTTATACTTGACATTGTCTCTAAGCCACACCGGGTTTGTTATAAAGTAGGTTTTGCTTTATCTATCATAGTTGGATTCTGAGTGTTTATGCATGCCTATATGAGTGTGGCAATTGGTTTTGCAACCTAGTTTACTGAGAGAGAAACCTGGATTGATACATGTTGTCTCTTCTCAGGTGGTGGAGGAAATCAGTAAAGTACCCGGTGTGAACAAAGTTCTGGTGGCTCAAAATGATTCTTATAAAGGTGGTCTGCCAGGTAGGTGGGATTACAGAATCATGTCCTCTTGAAATATGTCCGTCAGATTAGGCTTTGCTCTCCTGTAAATTGGTCAAAGACAAATGTCTCTTTTCTTATGCAGAGGAGCTGACTCCACTTATCCTGGCAACACAGCAGCAATTCAACTTCACCCACATCTGTGCTGGAGCATCTGCCTTTGGAAAGGTAAGCAGAAGACTGCTTCTAGATGATTTCAAGCAGCATACACTTGTAACTGTGCTATAACGCCACAAAACGCCTTCATCCTCTTCTTTTGGCTAATTCTCATCGGGTTGCGGGATCATCTGTTTCCATCACATAACTCTCTCATTACAAGCACATTGTTATTACTGACGGTATAGTTAAAAAAAGGCTGCACATTGTAATATACAAACCCACCTTTGTATATTACAGTGTGTTGCCTTTTTTCCTCTTTCTATAAACATTCCATTGGTCTTACTGAAAAAATAGTACATGGATATATGTAAGACCTTAAACCGATTCTTTCCCTGCTTATTCAATATTTCATTCTGTAGAACCTGCTCCCCAGAGTGGCTGCCAAGTTGGATGTTGCCCCAATTTCAGATATCATCGAGATCAAGTCACCAGACACGTTTGTCAGAACAATCTATGCTGGTAACTGCTCTTAATATTTCAATTAAAAAATAATGGGACAATTTGGGCTTAAATTTGGCTTGTTTTACAGTGACAAATTATGAGACAATTTAATGGTTAATATTGTGCCCTTTGATCATGTTTAGCTCAGCTTTCAAGGAATTTGTAATTATGTGCTTTTCTCGGGACCGTACCTATGTTCCCAAGGTTCTATGTTCCCAGGGTTCTATATTCCCCATTTACCACCTAATCCTAACCCTAACCTAAACCTAACCCTAACCCTACCCTAACCCTAACCCTAACCCTAACCCTAACCCTAACCCTAACCCTAACCCTACCCCTAACCCTACCCCTAACCCTAACCCTAACCCTAAACCTAACCTGGAAACATAGAACCTTGGGAACATAGGGAGGACCCCCTTTTCTCATGCACATGCCAGTTCTACCATACTGTAGACACCTATACTGTAGCACAACTTTGATTTCCATGTGAATATCCACAGTAGGATTATTGATAGTGACAAGTTCTTGCAGATAACCTCTCACGATTAAACGGTCTGTATGATTCTTACAGGGAATGCTCTCTGCACAGTGAAATGTAATGAGTCTGTGAAAGTGTTCACCGTCAGAGGGACATCCTTTGAGGCTGCTCTTTTGGAGGGAGGCAGCGCCACATCAGAAGAAGGTACATTTTATAATTCAGTAACTTGGCAAAAAAATACCTCATGTATTTCTATGGTACATTGTAACAGCTGTGAGTACTCAGTCACTCACCCTTATAGACGGCCTCAATGGCACCCACGATGCCACCTGTTACACCTGACATGGCGTGGAGGTTATGAATCCTGTGCTAGTAATCTAGCATGTTTACTAACATCGATAGCACTGCCCACAGTACTAACTAGAAGCAGTGCTCTTCCGAGCACAGGTCTCCACCAGGCCACACAAATCGGCCTGTTATAGCGCCACCATGAGGCTGATTTGAAAAATGTGGGGCAGAGGTTCTGATTTGGTATCCAGGGAGTGTGTGTGCTCAGTTTGGCAGCGATCGGGGCAACGGCGCCGGAGATTAGCTGGTAACAACCAGGCCACACAAATCGGCCTGTTATAGCGCCACCATGAGGCTGATTTGAAAAATGTGGGGCAGAGGTTCTAGATTGCCATCCAGGGAGTGTGTGTGCTCCAGGGGTTGACACTAAGGTCTCAGAGGCACTTGCCCGTCGGGCAAGTACAGGTCATGATCTACTTGCCCTCAGGTCTTGGCCACTTGCCCCCCCCCCCCCCCCCCCCCCCCACCCACCCACACACACACACACACACACACACACACACACACACACACACACACACACACACACACACACACAATAATAATAATAAAAACAAAAATCATAGACCTAGGTTGCTTGTTTCTCTCTCACAAACAAAACCTGGCAACACTGGACAGCAGACAAGTTGGAGATGTACTTATCTTAGCACAGAACGCTAACAGACTGCAGTGGACACAGTGACACACATGCTGCTCATGATTAAATGCATTATGTAGCGCAATAGTATGGATGTGTGTGGCTGGCTACCAACAGGGATGGAAACATCAGAAAGGCACTGTTGATAGCACGGACATATTAGACGCTTCGCACGGAAAATAGACGATTCGCGGACATTTTTAGCGATTTAGCGCTCGAGCGCTCCTTCTTCAGCAGCCTTCAGCATTTTGGCACTTTTACGGGAATAGTTCTGTCTTCTTTCACTTTCTCCCCACCGTAAAGCGTGTGCATTAATCTGGCCATGCTTTAGCATAATGTGAATTTGCACGCCTTGTAGAGTAGCTGTTTTCGACTGCTAGCTCAAGTAGCCACTGTTTTTACAGTCTATGAGCCACTGGCTGCACGTTCGTTCAGTGTGTGTGTGTGTGTGTGTGGAGGGATGGACTTGGGAGGGGGGGAGCGAGAGTGAGATAGAGAGAGAGACGGAACACTAGCCCTGTTCAAGTAGGCACAGATCTCATTATTGTAACTAAAAATGTGCACTTGCCCTGTCGGGCAACCCCGTAGCAAACTTCACCTGCCCGACCTCTTTTTTTACTTGCCCCGGGCAGTCGGGCAACCGTTAGTGTCAATCCCTGTGCTCACTTTGGCAGCGTCCGGGCCCACGGCGACTGAGATTAGGTGCTCACAAACTGCGAGGACGCACGCACGGACGGACGGACGGACGGACACACGGACGGACGGAGGGGAAAACATACTCTCCCTCAGCCTTCGGCTGGTGGAGACAATAATGTCACAGTGAATGTTTTGACAGCCAGTGGTCATTATTGATTATGTGATAATTGTTACTATTTCTTGGCCACAGTGGCTGCATCTTCAGCTGTTGGAATGTCTGAGTGGCTGGAACAGACCCTGAGCAAGAGTGACCGTCCAGAGCTGACCAGTGCAAAGGTTGTAGTGTCTGGAGGTACAAATGCATTTTTTTCCCCAAACCACTAAGAAAAGCGCTATACAAGTCTGTATTATTACCAATTAAGGTGCTTGAACTAATTTACAAGATTCATGGTTACATAATTGTCAAACATAGTAGATAGATAACTTTATAAAGGGAGAAATTCAGTCGCCCAGAGGCGGCACAGCAGTTGGAAAGTAAGAAAAAGAAAAAGGACTGTTGTGTACAGCCGAGTGACAAAAAACTAACAAGAAAGAAGAATCAACAATACAGAAGAATCAACCATACAGAGCAAACTAAGTTAAAAATATATAAAGTGTAGCACTTTTCTAAGCATATTGCAAACTCAAAGCACTTCCAATGGTCCATTCATTCAAACATAGGGAACTACTTATCAACGCAGTGCCAAAAAATATACACAAATGATCTACTAAAGTGGAGTTCTGCTGTTATCCAGCATTCTGTAAATCTTCTAGAATTCTTCCAATGAGTCCACATGAATTATTCAGCCTTTCACTTATCGCAATGGTTACTGCTTAACTATTCCAAGAAATTGAATTAACTGTTTTTATTATTGTTAGTATTTATATTTGGCTAATTATATCTCGTTGCAGGAAGGGGCTTGAAGAATGGAGACAACTTCAAGCTGCTCTATGACCTTGCTGACAAAATGAACGCTGCAGGTTAGATTTTGATGACTCACGATCAATTTTAATGGTTTGTCTTTTGTCTCTTGCATGATCAATGTGTTTGCATTTACTTACCGGTATTTGAAATTCTTTTTCCACAGTTGGTGCTTCCAGAGCTGCTGTGGATGCCGGTTATGTTGCAAATGACTTGCAGGTTGGACAGACGGGCAAGATTGTCGCGCCCGTAAGTGACCTCCATGCCTGTTATACTCTCAGTTCAGATTATATGAACAGCAGTGATGGAACAGTAACATAACATCCCTGTCATAATGGGTGAACAGTAATCAAAAAATAGCAGATCTAGTAGCTTGACGTGTTGTGAACTTGTAGACCTATAGGGTTGAAGTGGTTAAAAGGCACACAAGACTGGAACTCAATTGTGCTTTTTCTAATATGATAAAACACAACCTTATCAGTGCATTAGTTTGTGTCAGTGGCGTGCAAATTGCAATGGCCTGTTACTTTTAACAATGCCTGTTACTTTCCTTTCCATTCAGCATTCCTGAAATTCAGTAGGATTAGGATGGATCCTTTGGCCTTTCTAAAAAGGTTAACTTGCCATTATCCGGTCCAGCTGGGATATCCCAGCTGTGATTATCCACACATTAGGCCCTATGAAATGTAGTTGATGGCACATTTGGGGCCTAAATGATTTAGCCTGATCCATTAAAGCAGACCTCCAGTGGGTAGCTGCTGCTCAGAGCTTCACACCAGGCCAGCCCGTCTGAAATTTCCAAAGGTTATAAGTATTTTTGTGAATATGTTGAGTATGATATTTGTGATTAAATTATTAATCATTTAACATCATTTAAGCCTGAGGCCGCTTCTAAATACGCCCTTAAAAGTTTTATGAAAAATATTTATTCAAAAATTACGTCACTGGTTCCCAAACACTGGGTCCCATTTGTGGGTCACAGACACATTTTTATGATTCCCTTAATTTTGACTCTACTACATTTAAAAACATATCTCCTCTGATACACATGTAAAGATATTTAACCTGTAGGGTGCATTGAGGGTGGAGGAACACTCTACCCACCATGGCCAACCTGTAGGCGTCACTAGTGCAGCAACAGCGACCCCACCCCTGCCAGCTTCCCACCCGTGAACACATCTAATTGTGTTCCTCGGAGCGCCCAGTCAAGCGGGAGGCAACGTGGAGGAATTGAACCCCAGTCTCCACGGCGGGTGCGTGGGCAGGAACCTTACCCCTGCCCCACCCAGATGCCTGGAACTGTTTTATAGTTAACTTCCTCACACTCGGTGTGATGTTTACAGGGTTGTTAGTTTTTCAATTGTTTAGAATGTAATTGAATCTGTCAGCTGCTATGCCTGAGCAGCCTTCCAGGGGAGCAGCGCTTATAGGGAACAGCTTGGCAGCGTAGGAGAGTGTAGGCAAACGTCTGGGCTGCTGCTGTTGTCATTGAACAATGTTGTCTTTACCACACTTAAATGACTCTCCAGAGGTGCAATCAGGCTTCAAATACACAATACAATCCTCAATGTAATTCTGAGAGTGGGAAATTGGGTAAATCCTCTGAGTTAAATTAACACAAATTCATTTATTGTTTTGAAAAGGTGTGTTCTTAAAGTGTTAGTTCACCTATTTTTGACATAAAGCTGTGTGAAATACTTGCCATTAAAACAGTGGTTAAAAATGTATTAATTGATTACCAGAGTCCCGTGGTCAGAGTTCTGGTCAGTTTCTAATGAATATTAACCCTTTTAGTGCCTATCCCGAACTAGTTCGGGATATTCGGGATCAAAAACAATTTTTTATTTGCTATTTTACTTACCCCGAGCTGCTTGGAGCAACGTGGGTGGTCCCGGCTCGCCCAGCGCTCACCAACGAGAGACGCTAGATGCTCCGACGATTTATTCCATTGAAAATGGTTTAAAATAAAGTTTAGACCCCCCCCAATGTTCACCAAATGTTCATTGTAGGCGGCGCGACGTATTCCAGGGTGCCTATCCCGAACATGTCCGGGATATTTAATAAAATGAATTATTTTATCGGAGGCCTCAACGAAGCCCCGGTCTAGACGTCCATCCTTGGCCGGGACTTAGACTCGGCCATCCACGGGCCGTATTCGCGCTAACGGCCGAATCGCGCCGCCCACTCCAATAATAAATCACATCTTTAGACAGGATTTTCTCCGGATTGTGTCCCCAGACCCAATGAGAAAGTTTTTTGCGGCTGAAATAGCTTTAGATCGGGCTTCTAAATGGGTTAGCATTTTGGCTACGTGTCAGCTAGCTTCCTCCTCTGGACACCCATAGGATTGACTGGAGTGAAAACACAGGCCAGTTGGGAGAGGGTCGACGAAAGCTATAAAGAAGGTCAATGGAGAAATTTCTGGCACTCTAGCACCCCTTGTGGCCGGATGGCACTGTATGAGTTAAGTAGTTCCAATGGGGTGGGGGCCATTTGGTGTGGCCCAATCATTGAAAATAGATTAATCCACAAAACTAGTGTCATTTGTATTGTTGGCCTATTTCTACAATATAGAGCAGGGGTCTTCAACAGGGGGTCCGCGACCCCTAGGGGGTCCGCGGAGGTACTGCAGGGGGTCCGCGAAATTATTGCTTAAAAAAAAAAAAAAAAAGGATTTCAAAAAATGTTTTTTCCTTTTTTTTTGCCATTTTCCACATTTATGTTAAAAAATAAATCATGATTCTATCCATTTTGAATAGCTTGAATACATGATTGCTATTGACATATTATTGACATTTGTTCTCAGTTAATAAGTAGTATGTTTAGAAATGGTTGTGGTACGGCCCACCCTGCTCGCTGTAACTTGTACATGTTTAAAATAAAAAATATGTTGTAGCCCCCCCACCTTACGAGGTGGTAGGGGGTCCCTGCTCCATCTCCCCATCAGTTTGGGGGTCCCCGGCCTGAAAACGTTGAAGACCCCTGATATAGAGGGAGGTTTCGTTCTAATCAGCTGACTGCAAAGCAGCTTTTTGGGGGGAAATACGTTGCAGCGGCGTAGTGATACTGGACACAAAAAATAGTACCATGTGACAGAGGGGTCAAAGTTGAACGAAAGTTGGTCTATTTGGTAGAAATAGGTCAACAATACAAATGACGCTAGTTTTGTGGATTCATCTATTTTTAATGATTGGGCCATGAGCCCCTGCCAAATCACCGGAACTACTTTATATTCATCTAAAACTGACCAGAACTCTGACCACGGGACTCTGGTAATGAATTAATACATTTGTAACCACTATTTTAATGGCAAGTATTTCACACAGCTTTATGTCAAAAATAGGTGAACTAACACTTTAAGGGGAAACTCAAATGTATTGTTTTGTGGTGTTTTTTGTTTGTTCCAAGAGAGCAGATGAATTGCTTTGGTTGTCCATAGGCATCTTACCAGGATGCGTGCTTAGTTGACAGATTGCTTACTTGGAGTGCTGTTTTCTTTACAGTGATACTTGGAACAGTGCAGATTCTGTGGTGTTTGTCTGGTCAGTAAAACACGGCAGTGAATGCACTTAGGTTTAGACTCCAGTATATTTGTGTTCACAAATTGATGCTCCGCTCTTCGGAGACTTCGGCAGTGACGCTAAAACGGCACTGAAATATTCATATGCCGGTGCATTAAGCCGAGAGCCAGGGATGGGTTCTCCCACTGGGATCGAGGAGATGCAGAAAGGGCACTGCCCTCTGCGATTCATGCCCCAGAGCCCCCCACCACCACAACCCCACCTCTGTGACAGTGAGATATTACTCTACCACCAGCAGTCTGCTCTCTGCTGCTCTTCAGCCGTGACACACAGTGTAGAAACTGACCTGTACGAGTGAAATGAACACTCTGAAGTGCATGTCCTCATTAAGCAACTGACTAACTCGCTGGGTTTGTTGCACTTATAGCGGGGCAGTTAAGGAGAACAATACTTCAGTTCTGGAAAGAAGCACCAAAATTTTACAGAGTGTACCTCTTGGGTCATTCTTTAGAAAAATCACATTAGACACTTAATTTTCAAAATGGCCGCCAGTTTTAAAGATGGCCGCCTTTTCGGATATGTTTTACAGGACGCCAGCCAGTTAATATCGAATTTTCATAATATTAAAGTTGTTTTGTAGGTTTTAAAACATCCTGAGTTCATTTATTACACTTTTAAAGCAGCCAGAATAACCTTTCTGACTTTTGGTTGGGGTCTTTCCTCACCTGGGACCCCCCAGACAGACCCCTGAGCCTATTTCAGTAATCGCTCTGCTCTTGCTCCAGAACAATGTTAAATTAGATCTGAAATATGCTCTGAAATAAAGAACAGAACAACATTTCCATTTATTGCACTGCACTCACACTGACCACACGCACGCACGCACGCACGCACGCACGCACGCACGCACGCACGCACGCACACACACACACACACCTCTTTGTTATTGTCACCCCAAAACCCTCACCTTATTAGAGCCCATGGTCAATTACGCCCAAAGAGATTCACTACAATACAGTAATTTCAGACATGCAGAATATATTCGTCTTCATCATCATCATCTTCAATGTCCAACCTAATAGTGTTGACACAGTCTCCACCATAGCATAGAGTGAAAGGCAGGTTATTTGAGCAGCTGCACCGTCCCTTACAACCTGCTTTGCAGACACATTTGATGAGCTCAAGTACTGCCTTTGGAGCAGGGAGAGCAAGAAACCTGACTGGAATATACCCTCCACTCTCTGAATTCCATCCATTTTCTTTGATTGGTGGAAGCACAGGGTATGGTATGGTCAGGTATGATTTATCCTGCATTGTGACAGAGTTGGCGCGGAGGTAATGTGGTAGCAGTGCAGCACGAGTTGGAGGTAGCATCTCACCCTCCAAGTTCTTTGACAGAAATAGTTCCCATCTGAGTAATCCCAGGGTTGTTGGACCTTTTGAACTGTAAACATGGCATGCAAAATGTTCCGACTGCAATGTTGATGGAAGCTCATCATTTATAAGCTCAGGAGGAATGGCCAATGACCTTGCCAAGGTCCTTGAAGCGGTTAATGGCTTGGTCATCATCATCAAGTAGGCATTGATGTCTTTTTGGTGATTCCAACAAATGTTACTCCCCAGTCAGCACCTGAAAAACTATGTACGCAAAGGAACCCTTGACATTTGTAACATCCAATAACTTGAACTCACTCGAATATATAAATTTCCTTTTTTTGTACCGGAGGCAAGGACTTGATAAGGAATCGGGGTATCAGCCTCTTCATGTGTTTGCACTTCCTCAAAATCATGTCCCTTGATGAAGGTATCCTATTATGATGCCTACTTTGTCATACCTGACAAATTGCCCTGAGCTTCCATCAATTGAAAAAAATAGATGGAATTCAGAGAGTGGAGGGTATGAACAGTCAGGTTTCTTGCCCTCCCTGCTGCAAAGGCAGTACTTGAGCTCATCAAATGTGGCTGCAAAGCAGGTTACAAGGGACGGTGCAGCTGCTCAAACAATAACCTGCCTTGCACTCTCCTCCCTGCAAATGCTATAGTGGAAACTGTCAAAACTATTAGGGAGGACATGTATAGTGAATTTCTTTGGGGTACAATTGACCGTGAGCTCTTTAAGAGGATAGGGTGCAGTTTTTTTTTGGGGTGATGATAACAAAGAGGTATGTGTGTGTTGTGTTGTCAATGTGGGTGCAGCGTAATAAATGGACATGTTAGACTGCGCGCCCAAAGTGAGATTTTGCAATACCTTAATTCTTGCAATCCCTGCAGTAACACCTGTGAACCTGTCTGAAAATGTAATAAATAATACTGAGAATACTAATTAAAACAGTAAAAAAAAAGAAAAGAACTTCCCCATCAAGATTCGGCAGGCCCCCTGTAGTAACTCTGAGGACCCCCTCGGGGTCCCGGACCCCCTGTGGAAGACCCCTGGGTATTTGCTACTACTAATTTTTGCTTTCAGAGCCCAGTTACAACAACTTTAATGCTTCAGTTATGATCTAATTTAACATTGCTCTGGAGCAGGAGCAATACGATTACTGAGATAGGCTCAGGGGTCTGTTTGGGGGGTCCCAGGTGAGGAAAGACCCCAACCAAAAGTCAGAAAAGTTATTCTGGCTGCTTTAAAAGTGTAATAAATGAACTCAGGATGTTTTAAAACCTACAAAACAACTCTAATATTATGAAAATCGGACATTAACTGGCTGGCGTACTGTTCAGAGGCAGCTATCTTGGAAACATGGCAGCCATTTTGATTTTTCAGTGTCTAATGTGTTTTATCATAGGAACAACCCCTAAGGAGTACTTGTGAAAAGTTTTAGGTTTCTTTCCACTTCTGAAGTATTTTAGTGCAAAAATGCATTTATCTGCCCCGCTATTATGTTCTGTTCACAGGAGCTGTACATTGCTGTTGGTATCTCTGGTGCCATTCAACATCTTGCTGGTATGAAAGACAGCAAGGTACAGTGATATGGACCCCATGGAGTTGTTTTAATTGTTTTGTATGAACTAGCATTCATTAAAATGTCATTTACTTTTTCTTTATGAAGATATTTTCTCATTTTGCTTAACACTACGAATTACCTTGTTTTAAAAGTGACCCTTGCTTCAATTACTTCCCAGGATAAGGGTTAGTGTTAAGTAGGGATGCACCGATACCGTATCGGTATGACTTTAATGTGTCATATCGGGATATCAGACACGACATCACCGATCCAAGTCACAGATAAAAAATAATGAATAAAAATGTCTCTGGCTTATAAATTACAATATAATCATGCAATTGTGAGCCCATAACCAAACGTTTTAGCATATCATTATTACATAAATGATATCCCTCGATCTTATCCAGCAAACCTTTTTTCATCGCTCCTCCACTCTTGTCTCCCGAGACACGAGTTGCCATTGCATTTTTCACTGACTGCACTCTTATTTGAACTGCCTATCTTAAATGCCTTTAATTGAAAGGTGATGCATTTTTTCATACTTGCCATGTAGCCTACTGTAAGTATTGGGAAATATCCAAATAAATATATCGGATCAAAATTGTGTTAAGGTGTCCTCGTAGAACTCCCAGTCCACAGAAATGGACAACATGCCATTGCCAACGTAAAATTCATTTTCAGTATTCACCACATATTGGCGACTATTGACCCGACTGCATTGATATGATAGTTAAATGTTTGCAACATTTTAACTTGGTGGGCATGCACACACCCACCCACTATATAGCATACAGTGTGAAATAATGTTTTTTTTGTCAATATCAAAAACCTAGGGCATCAGGCAATTCATGTAAATCAAATGCTTAGTAATTAAAGCAAAAGTTTGAGGCAGCCTTAAGGCCCTTTTCCACTGGCAGCGATAACGATGACGATAGCCATAAAATATCACAGCGATAATTATGCCTTCACATTGATGTCCGATAAAGTTATCGGACATCAATGTGAAGAGGCGCCAATTAACAGCCGTTCGCGCAGAGCGCACCTCCAGCTGTTTGTCAGAGACCCAGTTCCATATCACTGTGATCTTAACCACATCGTTGTTGATCCTAACAATGTAGTTGTCGGCTATCGTTGTCTTTATCGGTGTTGGGTGGATGCTGCCGATCCACTTCAATTGAAAACCCACTTTTTTAAATCGTCATCGTTATCGCTGCCGGTGGAAAAGAGCCTTTAGTCTTCTACTCTTGTCTAAACACTTTTTTCTTTTAGACTATTGTCGCTATCAACAAGGACCCGGAGGCTCCCATTTTCCAGGTGGCTGACCTTGGCTTGGTAGCGGATCTGTTCAAGGTAAGAAGAAGTCTCTCCCTGACATGGCTAGAGGTGTAGCAGCATGCATGCATATTAACAAAACGGCCAAACAACAAATCCACAAAAACACAACACCACTACTCACTGCTCTAAACACTTGACTGCACTGCCAAGACAGGACATTTTGTCGAGCAAGTGCCCAAAGTGACTGAATATAACATTCGCTATTTCCCTGATAAATTTTGCACGATGCATTATTCCACCTAATGGAAATGTGCAACTGTTGAATTATTGAGTCTCTGAATTAATCAGAGGTAGTGTGTGTGTGTGTGTGTGTGTGTGTGTGTGTGTGTGTGTGTGTGTGTGTGTGTGTGTGTGTGAGCGTGCATGCGTGAGCGAGCGAGTGAGAGAGAGAGAGAGCGAGCTAGTGGCAGAGCCACACAGGTCTTCTACAAGCTATGAAATGTAATCAATAGTTACCCTAAGTGGCTGGGTAGAACTTTCCAGGTTTATATTCAGCTGCTTGTTGCCAGCTCTTTTACATGCTTAGCTGCCCTCTAGTGTTTGGCTGGCACTAATGGATAACTAGCCAGTCGGGTTGGCACTCCCAACATGGAGTCCTGTGATGTTCGTGAAAGGCTAGGAGCTTATATTTTCATGTGTGTGTCCTGTCGGTCATGTTTTATTTAGTCCCATCAGTGGTGCGTGAGCAGCCCAGGTGTCCTGCTAAACTCTGTAGAAGTGATTAGGAATAATAGCTTGTGGCCGCGGAGTTGTGACCTGTCGTGTGATCGCCTTACATGTGATCACTCCTCACATAGCTGATTAAAATGGATGGGCTTTCTCCTTTTCCTCCAGCGGAAAATTGATAGTTGGGACAGACTCGTCTCTGGGGACCAACGATATAGCTTTGCAATCGCTTGACTTCGTAGTAAAGTCATTTTACAATACATGTGTTTGGATTAATCGCATACAGATCAGAATCTATTATATCTATGTAACTACCTTTTAATAACTGATAGAATATTGCAGTTATGTGTGTTGATCCTTACCTGGTGTCTTAATTAACTCATTTACTGCCTATGACAAGTATGAGGAGTTATTTAAGTGTCCACTGTGCCTATGACGAGCTGTCGATATGCTTTAATCGCTATAAAACAATTAAAGTATGATCGCGGATCCGCCAATATTTTTTCTCTATAGAGCCGCACTATCCACTGAAACCGGATACGAATGTTTCTGAGACCGGAAACGGGGCGGGACAACAACCCCCTGTATCCTGTCTCCGAACACATTCGCTTCCTTGTTACGCAACGTAACAAGGAACGCTCGCTATGGACTATGGAGGGCTGTTGCTTTTTGTAGCTTACCACGGCATGATCGTAGAGCGAACGCGATCCGTGAACCGTCGTGCACATGTTAAAGGTAAACAAAATGAAGGGGGGTCAAAATGGCGGTCAATGATTAATACCATATACTGTATTTGTACACACAAACATACAGCATTTGCACACAAGTTAATTGGCAGTTGATCAACTGCTCCCCAAGTTCAAACCCTACAAATTGAACTTCCTCAATGAACAAAGTTACACGTTTGATCCTAGTGCACAAAAAGACTGGATTATATGAAATCTCTCTCCTCTGACTCCATTTCAGGCTGTTCCAGAGATGACTGAAGCTCTCGGCAAGTGACATGGAGCAATCTTCCACCATGCTTCCATGTTCCAGCCCATCACTCTCACCTCGGGGAAACCACACTGCAACCATTGAGGGGACCTCTCCTACAACCTCTGCCTTAAAGGACTTCTGAAAGGAATGTATATGAGGCAGCATTTATGTTCTCATCAACTTTCTCCTTGGCAACAGAACATTCTCAGTTTACAAATAACGTGTCCGTTTTTATGTATCGTACGCTCTACGCTGTGTTATACGTCTTTGAATAATATATGAATAATGGCTACTGTTGGGGATATTTGTAATATCCATTAGGGCATAACATTGTTTTCAACTTGATGATCAATCTTTGGGTTTGATGTAGTCCATGATGCATTTAGTTTGATCATGCAGTTCTTCATGTAGACCTGCAGGTGGAGCACTTCATCTGAGACATTCAAGGAAAACTCCTGGTTTGAACTATTGAATTAAAAACAAATGATGATTTTAACTTAGCCATGTTTGTTCTTTATTTGCTTCTTGTATTTAGTTGCTTCTTTTGCACATCATTATACAAAATGCCTGTTGACATTAAAATGAACAGGATTAGTTTGCGATATCTAAAAAGCAAATCTCAAAGGTTCATGCTATAATACTTTGCCTTCTGAACAACACTTTAAAACAGTACCCACTTTAAATCCATTATTTTATTTGGCTGGAATTCGATCAAACCCATTCAGTTATACTTATTACACAACGTTTAAATGATGAAATTGTGAAAATCTAAATTTAGACCTTAATTACTATATGAAATCCAAACCTACACAGGTAGATAGGTAATCTTTGTAATTTAGCATTGGAAATATGGTAGTGTAGATTGTAAATGAAGACCCTGTGTAAACTGGCTGCACTGGGTTTGATCAGACTCTAGCTGTGGCACCTGCATGGACAATTAAAAACTACAGCGCTCCAATCTGTCATCTGCCGAATTTTGACACTTAAAGAGAAGTACAAATGTTAGCATTGGTAATTATACAAAGACAAAGATAAGAAAGGTTGCGATCACAGCTCAATATCTGACCATAGATCAAATTGTACCCTGCAGCAGTCCTGTCAAAGAGGACCGTTCTTTGTAAGTGTGGAGACTAGGCTGATGACCAAGACGTGAACTCTAATCACATTTTAATTTAGGATTTAGGCCTAGAATTATTGAATGCTTTAACCAGTGAAAAATAGCAGATATACAAGCTCACAGCGCGGCACCGAGTGCCGCGCTGCGAGCTTGTAGATCTGCTATTTTTGAAAAAGTCGTGAACGTGTGCAAATCTTTGAATATATGTATTTTCAAAGCAAACGTTTTGTATCTAAAATTTTGCTTCTGGGTGGTCCCTGGAACTAAATATTTTGAGATGCGAGTCCGTGGCCAAATACATTTTGGGGGTCCTTCACATGAAAAGGTTTGAGAACCACTGACATAGTAGTCTCTCAAGAACAGACTGAGCTCCAGTTAAAGTGAAAAGGACCTTTTCTTTGACGATGGCTAGCCAGATTGCTTAGGTTTTTCAAAAAATCTTAGAAGGATTCAAAAGACACTTATAGAATCGGGTCAAAATTCTAATTTTCACGATTTTTCAAAAATAGCAGATCTACAAGCTCGCAGCTATATCTGCTATTTTTCAATAGTTAAAGCATAAATGAATGATACACAATAACGTGTACCCGTTCTAAATGGGTTATTAATCTGCCTGGGCTGTTGGTTTTACAATAAATGATCATCAGTCTAGTGCCTCCATTAATGACAAAGTGTATTAGAGGAACAAAGCACCATCCCCTGCCCGGTGACCAGCATAACACATCAAAGCCAGAATTCTATGCACAAACCCGTCATCAGAAAACTCTGGGCTGAAGTCCCATTGCTGGTTCCTTTTGATAACGTTCTCACGATACTCACTGAAGCGTTTTGTTTTCCTATTTGAATTCCTGATAGATATCGAATGCCTGACAACAAATCAACCATCTTCTGTCTGTCCATGACCTCCTGTTGTGTGCTCCTGTGGCAAAGACACCTTGTGTCCACTCCACTGTCTTTAAACTCAAACAGTTCACAAAAGTTAACGCACGTCCACAAACCATTAGAAGGCAGGTGCTGAACCCAAAGAAAACAATCATGAAGGATAAAAGGAAGGGCTGCACACTGTACAGGTCCCTTAGGTGTAATTCATTAGAACATCCAACCATGACATTTTGAGCACATGCTCTTCTTCAGACAGCGGCCTGAAGAAGAGCATGGGCTCGAAACGCCACAATGTTGGATAGCTGCAATGTGCAGGACTTCCTTTTAACGTTTATCACTGTCCTTAAACTAACAGCATTAAGGGGTGGTCGGACAAACAGGATGTCAGCGGCCTCCAGAGAACAAGGGGACATAGAATTGGAGTGAGGCCCCCCTCCTCAAGGCCTGTCTTATGTCTCTGAAAAGCGGTTTACTGGGGCGTCCACTGGCTCCATCATTCTGTACTTTTCCTCAAGCAGAGGCTCGTGGCTTTGCATGTGGATAATGGGCTGCTTGTGGAGCCCGGGCCGGCTCTCCTGGTTCCTCTTGTTATAGATGTTGACCCGGTGGTCCAGCTCGGGACTGGTCTTAGTGGAGTCTGTGGGGCTGGGCAGTTTCAGGTTCACAGGGTCAAGACCCTTCTGGCCCATACAGGAGTCCTCGGACAGTGAGGAGAGCAGCTCCTGCACCACAGCACAGGGATGCCCCCTGGCGCCCTGCGAGCCCAGGGCCAGGGGGCTGCTGTAGGGCGGCGGGTAGCAGCGCTGGCCACTGTAGTCCGTGGACGTGGAGGCCTCTCGCACCGTGGAGCTGCAGTCCGTGGTGGAGCCCAGGGTGTGGCTGCTGAAGCTGTGCTGGCGGGCACTGAAGCTGGAGCGCGACACGTTGGTGGAGGCCTCGCTCACTGAGCTGCCCGTCCGCTGCAGGCGGCTGGACGGCACCGCGTCGGCACTCACCAACGTGGAGGGCAGCTGGCTGGGGTTGTTAGGTAGGTGCACGTCGATGGCTGCAGTGGTGATGATACATGCAGCTGGATCTGGGATGCCAATATCTGCATGGGAAAAAACAAAAAAGTATCTAATGTACACTGGGATGGATGGGATACAGCAGTAATACTGGGAGAAAGTGAAAATGGAGAGAATAATACTCCAGGTTCTTACCACTGCTTGGCTCACTGTAGTATTGGCTTATGTAGTTGTTCATGTCGTCTTGAACGAGATGATCTGGAAGAAATAAAAATGCCAACTTAATGCCTTATTGCGTCAAGCATAATAAAAGTGAAAGCTTGACGTATTCGTAAGTTCAGATTTAGAGACTAGAAGGCACAACACCGCTGAGTGGTTGCAGCAAAATTTACTCTTAAGTGCTATAAACTTGAGGTTTCTGTCTGGTGAGATGTTCATCAGATTTGGTCTCCTGGACAGAAATGTCATGTTTTTGTCATGTCTAAACTACTAGACTTTTGTTTAAGACAGCACTTTGTCTCAGAGTTACTTGCAGCTGGGCATGAATCTTCTCCTCACGGTGTTTATAGGTTCACCAATGATTAATATGACCGGAGGGTGCGCAGGATTTCAGACATCTTTGTACAGTAGATTGTTGAATGATTTACCACCCATAGCACTTGGTTATAGTCGGACAGCAGAAAGCCTGCTGTGCCTGAATGACCAAAGCACAGCAACACTCGTGGTGGGTGTATTTCGCTGACCTTAAATCAGTCCACTTTAAGAATTATTGTTAAGTGCTATCCAGAATGAAGTCCCACCGGAGCGTTCTGATGGCTTATATTCATTTACTGTATGTTTGTGCTTCAAATATTCATATTGTGAACGTCTCGGGAGGGGCCCGGGCATCGCTCAGCCTGAAAGATGTGACAGAGACTATCTCAGAGTGATTAATAACACATGAGCATGTGAGGAGCAGGTTCGGTTAAAAGGCTGTCTGAATAACAGACTGGACACATGGTGGCTCAGATGTGTGGCAATGTCACATGGTGGATTTATAGTTTTGATAAAGGAATGGCTTCAGCGTTCTGAGCCCTGACATCACAGGGACTAACGGCGCTTTGTTCCTTTAAGTCCTATAAGTTATGACCTGTCATGTTTGGAAAGGTTTATAGTCCATCTATTCATCTGAGTATGGCTGTGGAATGTTTGAGTGTAGATCCAGAGATGAATGTTGAGCGCTGCCCGGGCCTGTTTGTGTGTGTATGTGTGTAATGTCCGTCTTTAATCAACTGTCCTGCCTTCCAACTTAAAATACTGCAGGGACTGTAGCAGTGATCTATTCTATACGGTTACATGATTTAATACGGTGTGCTGTGACCTTCTATTTTACACTAGTCGCTACTAAAGGTTATTGTGACCTTTACATATATACTGTACCTCTGACCTTTATTACATATGTCTGAGCCCCAAAGCCATCTCTGAATGATGACAATGACATTCTGTTTTTTGTGTCCCAATTGTGTCGAGTGGCTGTTGGTTTTTACTGGCAGATTGCAAAACCTTTACCTGACAGATCTCAAAAGCAGTCCCTCGAGTCGTATCACCCGGGGCTCAGAGAACCTCTGTGCGTTCAAACAGCCGCACTTAACATGGAATATGTTGGACTGATATAGCAGGCAGGGCCTTTAATATCCCCCATGTGCTAAGACAGTGGTTCTCAACCTTTTCAGGATGTGAAAAGGTAATCATATTTTGACTCCCACACCCTGACGAGCACTATTAAAGAGTTGAGGAATTACGTTTTGTAAATAGCAGATCTACATGCTCACAACGCCTCACGTTGTGAGCATGTAGATCTGCTATTTTCAGAATTTCTGCCTCTAATATTTGACAATTTGGCCAATGTTTAATTTGTCATTTTAGAGGTATTAAAAAGGCCTTAAATTGTCACTTTAAAAATGTGCATATATCCTCTATACACTAAAACTTTATTTGGGTTGTTTACTGTGAGTGAGAAAACAATGTTGCACATTAAGCCAATCATTTGGGTACCGCCAAAAATAACTTGGGGACCCGACCCACAGGTTGAGAACCACTATGCTAAGAGACCTTTGGTCTATCCAAACAGCCTGTTAGTAGTACAGTGGTTCCCAAACCTTTTCGATCGAGACCCAAAAGAAGAACTTGTAGATTGCCTGGGGACCCAAACTAGTGAGAACAGCAGATCGCGTGCCACGCTGTGAGCTTGTAGACCTGCTATTGTCACTACTTCTAGTCCTGTAATACAGTGGTTCTCAACCTGTGGGTCGGGACCCAAATTATTTTGGGGGGGTCCCCAGATGATTTGATTAATTTGAAACACTGTTTTCTCACTCAACAGTTAAAAAAAAAGAACTTGCAGTATAAGTGTATAGAGGGTATCTGCACATTTATAAAGTGACAATTAAAGGACTTTTAATACCTTTGTAACATGTAACATTGTCCAAATAGTCAAATAGGCCTATTAGAGGCAGAATTTGTGAAAATCGCCGATCTACATGCTCACAACGCCTCGCAGCGCGAGGCGTTGTGAGCATGTAGATCTGCTATTTTCACAATAGAACCGTGTTATACAAGACGTAATGCCTCAACTCTTTGTGATCATCAGGGTGGGGGTCCCCGGTTAAAATATGATTATTTTGGGGGTCGCGGCCCGAAAAGGTTGAGAACCCCTGCTGTAATACACAGGATGTGGGGGGGTTCCCGTGCTGTTACCTGCTAGACCCCCAGGCTCCTTGGCTTTGGCCTGAGCGGGGTGTTCAGGGGCCCCGGGGGCCAGGCCGTCCACCTCCTGGAAGCTGCTGCTCTGTTTACCCCACACATGATGGATCTGCATGGCCGCCTCCCGCTCCGCCACCAGGTCCAGGTCCTGCTGGGCCAGGTGGGCTCGCAGCTGCCTGATCTCAAACTGACAGGATGAGAGGGGGGAGAGAGACACTGTGTCAGAGAGAGAGAGAGAGAGGGTGGAGATATGAACCGATCATTCATGACACATTGGGTGCGTTCGGAAACCCGCACCGGGTGTGTGCTCAGTGTAGTGAGTGCAGTGGGCGTGACGTTGGAGAGTGCATTCAGTGTGGCTTAAGGCCCTTTTCCACCGGCAGCGATAACGATGACAATAGCCATAAAATATCACAGCGATAATTATGCCTTCACATTGATGTCTGATAAAGTTATCGGACATCAATGTGAAGAGGCGCCAATTAACAGCCGCTTGCGCAGAGTGCATCGCGAGCTGTTTCTCAGAGACCCAGTTCCATATCACTGTGATCTTAACCACATCGTTGTTGATCCTAACGATGTAGTTGTCGGCTATCGTTGTCTTTATCGGTGTTGGGTGGATGCTGCCGATCCACTTCAATTGAAAACCCACTTTTTTAAATCGTTATCGTCATCGTTTGCTGCCGGTGGAAAAGAGCCTTTATTTACGAACGACCAGTTAAGAGACAGTTGTGCGCTTTTACACTCTGAACTCTGAAGGTAAACTTTCTGAAAAGCAGCAGTTGCTAACGTAACGTTAATTCAATTGATATTGAAAGGATATGTAATCCCTAACATTGGCATACCTGCTGTTAGTTTACACGTTGATGTGTGTGAAACTATCAAGCCCAAACGACCAACGAAGCTGCAAATGCTGCATTTTGCGGTCATTTCCTCCATTGTTCACAATCACAGCTGAGAAGCGCTCGAGACATGGCCATGAAAACCAACCAATCAAAACACCGAACTGACGCACCACACCGTCAAACCCCATCTTCTGAGTAGGGTTGGTGAGTGCGTGCACTCAGCACACCGGTGCACCGCGCACTGGATTTCCGAACAACAACGCACCAAGTGCACCGAATAAACGAACGACAACATGGCACACCAGTGCGTTGAGTGCGCATTTCCGAACGCACCCATTGAAACGCAAGTTAATTTAACCCAGGGGTGTGGCCCGGGGGCCAAATGCGGCCAGAGGACACATTTTATACGGCCCGCGGCTTCATTCCTAAATTGTATTATAAACGGCCCGCCAGCACGGTCAAACAAGAATATTTTCCCAGAGTATGATTTCTCAGGATTCCTTGTTTCCTGTTGTCTCATTCTGAAGGGGTCAAAGAAAGGCTATTTTATTGTATTTTTTTTACCTTGCACGTCTGGTTACATTTGGTAATGTGAGTTATTTGTGTTTTGTTCAGAGCACACACCTGTTAGATATTGATGAAAATATTTTAATTACGATGCATATATGTTACTTTGTTATGGTCCCACCAAAGTACATTATGTCAGGAGATATAGTCGGCCCTTGGGTGTTTTAATATTTTCTAATGTGGCCCCATTTGAAAAACGTTTGGACACCCCTGATGGCTCCTGGTACTTTTGAGTAATTATTTTGTATTTTAACCTTTTCAAGGTTCAAATACAAAAGAATGACTCTAGAGCACTCAAAAGTTTAGTGAGAGATGGAGTAGTGGTCTAAAGATCAGACTTTCATTGCTGATGTTCCATGTACAAATCTCAATCCTCCTACATTGCTGTTTTACTTTGACATTTTCATGGGTAAAGTACAAAATAATTACTCAAAAGCACCTGACACTTTGTAGGTTGGAGATGGTGTAGTGGTCTAAAGATTAGACTTTAGATGTAGAGTTTCTGTGTTCAAAACCCAGTCACCCTACTAATTGCTGCTCTAATACTTGGATCTTTTCAATACAACATAAGTACTCAAAAGCACCAAGTGAGAGGTGGCCTAATGGTCTAATGCTCAGACTCACAGCTACGAGGTTCCATGTTTAAATCCCACTCAACCTACAGTCCATCTCTGGAGTACATTGACCTTTTTAAGGCTAAAATTGTCTACATTTTCTCAAATTCTTCCAGTGGTCTCAAGGCATGTAGGTAGGTAAGAATTTACTTTCTGTAAAATTTCTGTTGGACAGAGTTCTTTCAGATATAACCCCCCACCTTTAGCTCTCAGGAAACAGGGGGAGGGACACCCTTCCACGATGGTCCTCTGTGTACCTTGGGCATGGGACTTGAACCTGTCTGAAACCTGCCTGTAACAGGGACAACCGATCAAGCGACCATACCATTGAGCCATGGCACCTTTGGGCCCTCAACAGGTATCTCCTGGTGCTTTTGAGTTGTTCTCTTCTATTTTAGCCTTGAAAAGGTCAAAGCACTACATGAATGGATTTGAACATGTGACCTCTGCATTTGGAGTCTGATGTTTAAACCACTACACCATCTCCCACAGCAGACTTTATCTGGTGCTTTGAATACTTCTTTTGTATTTTAACCTTGAAAAGCAACAACAATGATCTGTACGAGAACTCTGATTTTTAGAGCACTAGATGCATTTTCTAGTGCTTTTGACTAACTCTTTTATATTTTAACCTGGAAAGAAATGTAAAAGTAAAACAGCAACATAGGAAGAGTGAGATTTGAACACAGAAACTCTGCACCGAGAGTCAATTGTCTAGACCATCTCTCAACATTGATGGCTTCTGGTGCTTTTGAGTAATTATTTTGTATTTGAACCTTTTCAAGGTTCAAATACAAAAGAATGACTCAAGAGCACCCAAAAGTTGGTGAGAGATGGAGTAGTGGTCTAAAGATCAGACTCTCATTGCTGATGTTCCATGTACAAATCTCAATCCTCCTACCTCCTACATTGCTGTTTTACTTTGACATTTTCATGGGGAAAGTACAAAAGAATTACTCAAAAGCACCTGACATTTTGTAGGTTGGAGATGGTGTAGTGGTCTAAAGATTAGACTTTAGATGCAGAGGTTCTGTGTTCAAAACCCAGTCACCTTACTAATTGCTGCTCTAATACTTGGATCTTTTCAAGGTTAAAATACAAAATAAGTACTCAAAAGCACCAGAACACATCTATAGTGAGAGGTGGCCTAATGGTCTAATGCTCAGACTCACAGCTATGAGGTTCCATGTTCAAATCCCACTCAACCTACAGTCCATCTCTGGAATACATTGACCTTTTTAAGGCTAAAATTGTCTACATTTTCTCAAACTCTTCCAGTGGACTCAGGGCATGTAGATCAGAATTTCTTTTCTGTAAAATTTCTGTTGGACAGAGTTCTTTCAGATATAACCCCCCACCTTTAGCTCTCAGGAAACAGGGGGAGGGACACCCCTCCACGATGGTCCTCCGTGTACCTTGGGCATGGGACTTGAACCTGTCTGAAACCTGCCTGTAACAGGGACAACCGATCAAGCGACCATACCATTGAGCCAAGGCACCTTTGGGCCCTCAACAGGTATCTCCTGGTGCTTTTGAGTTGTTCTCTTCTATTTTAGCCTTGAAAAAGTCAAAGCACTACATGAATGGATTTGAACATGCGACCTTTGCATTCAGAGTCTGATGTTTAAACCACTACACCATCTCCCACAGCAGACTTTATCTGGTGCTTTGAATAGTTCTTTTGTATTTTAACCTTGAAAAGCAACAACAATGATCTGTACGAGAACTCTGATTTTTAGTCCACTAGATGCATTTTCTAGTGCTTTTGACTAACTCTTTTATATTTTAACCTTGAAAGAAATGTAAAAGTAAAACAGCAACATAGGAGGAGTGAGATTTGAACACAGAAGCTCTGCACCGAGAGTCAAATGTCTAGACCACTAATCCCTATGGGACATTATATCAGAAATGTACAGTACATTATCTATGTGGCTATATACAGCCTGCTGTACTTGTTGGATATATTAACGCAGTGTTTCTTAAATGGGGGTACATAGGGGGTACATGAAAGAAAGTTGAAAATGGAAAAGATAAAATGATACGTAGAGGTTTCACACCATGTACATTACTATGTGGGTGTACAGTGTTGCACAAGACCCATACGTCATACGCTGACGTCACAATCAAGTTGCCCAATTGGGTGGGTTATTCAAGGTCACCCAAGTTTGTGTTCATCCTGCACTCCGTCTGCGTATGCGTTAGGGCATTCACGAATAGTGATTTTTAGTATTCGAATTATTCGACCTCAAAGTATTCGAATAATTGAATATTCGACAGGACTGGCCAAATATTAAGTCAGCAAGAGGCGAACATTGTGAAAATAGCCAACGCCTCGCAACGCGAGGCGTTGTGAGCATGTAGATCTGCTATTTTCACAATAGTTATTTGCGGAACCAAGTCACATTAAATGTAATACCTACAATTCCAAGTGCTTGTCAGGGTGGGGGTCCCCAGTTCAAATATGTTTATTTTGCAGGTCACAGCCTAAAAAGGTTTCAGAACTCCTGGTATAGAGCATTAACAAATTCATCCACCGGGGGCAAAACTATATTATTTTTTTAAAGAGAAAACAATAAAATAATAAAATAAGCGAATATTCAACTTCGGTGAACAACGTCGAATAGTGACTTTGATATTCGAATATTCGAATATTCGAATATTTGAATATTTGGTGAATGCCCTAGTATGCGTCCCTGGCTTGTTATGTGCTGTTTGCTCCCACCGCCACCCCAGCACCACCAGTGGGCTCTGCTATTAATTCTGTTCCCCATGGAGGGGTTGTTATTGTATTATCTATCTCCCATGATGGTTGTCTAATTGTGCTGAGCAGGGAGAAAAAAATTAGCAGAGCCTGAACGCCAAGATAAAATATTATTTTTGCACTTGTATTCACATTCTATAATATATATTGGTTCATTCTATTCGTGAGTTATCTGACTGAAATAAAAATACTGTTGTATTGAATTATGAAACTTTAAGAAACTTTATGTGAACCTAATGATTTTCTTAAGTTTTAAAACGACCTTGACTAGCGCAACTGGCATCAAAATTTGATTTTCGATGTCAATATTTTGTATGTATGCAGTAGTCTGTTAAAGGGGTTACTTGGATTCAGAAAACGGTGTACAGAAGTCAAAAAAGTTTTAGAAGCACTGTATTAATGCATATTACATATACACATTCTGCATCACAGCTGACCTTTGAATGACATGCCATACATTTTACATTTTATTTATCCTGGGCCAGCATGGGAACCAGGGGTCTTCAACAGGGGGATCCCTAGAGGGTCATCAGAGTTACTAAAGGGGGTCATCCAGATCTTTGTGTGATAGAAGCTTTTTTTCTCCTTTTCTATATTAACCACTTGAACCCTAGCCTCCATATTCTCAGAACTTTAGCCAAAAATATCAGCTATTTTTGGCAAAGAGGTTTGGTGTAGAAGGGAAAAAGAGCAGACTAAGTACAGATGAAAGGTATTGACGGTTCAAATATCTGGAAACACAAATTTACATGAACCCAAAATACACATCAGTGTATTTTGGGTTGTGCTTTCAAACAATGAAACTAAACTATATGGTAACTATGGGTTGTGGGGGGTCCCTGCTTCATCTCTCACTTGACTAAGGGGTCCTTGGCCTGAAAATGTTGAAGACCCCTGATATAGACCACTACTCTGCAGCTAGAGTAAATAATTTGTGCAATAATTCCACTCTATTCATAGTAATTTATACAATAAGTCCTCATTTGTTTGACGATATAAACACAGGATATTATTGGGGGAATATGAATGTGGCTATGACGAATCTACAGCATCACTTATAAAGTCTGTTAATTATTTATTTTCATTTTATTGTTTACACATAGTCTTTCTCCCTGGTAATTTGCTGCCCTCTTGTGGTTAGATGCTGACATGACAAGATGACTGCATGGTGATTTAGAAAGACAGGCAGTAAATTGAGAGGGAAGAGGACATACTGCCTGTTCCTGGCAGATCTGGGTGAGGCGGTCAAGCTGCTCTTCTCTCACCGCCTTGGCCTTCTCGTACTGCTGGATCTCCAGTTCCATCTCCACCTTCACTTGCAGCACATAGGCTGGAATGACAGGACACAACGTGACATTGATAGATCCATCATCCACGACAACACACACTGCGGTTCAGCTCTGAACTGAAGCTCTGTCACATGGTGGCATTTCCTGAAGAAGATAGTCGATTGGATGTACATGTTTTGTGCTTGTAAATGAGTTCCAACTTAGTTTGAAGGAATTAGTGGAGAGTACCACTGCTTACACCGCAGTGCCTTTTCAGTTTAACAGATTCATACCAATCCATCGTCATTTAGTATCAGCCCAGCGTTCGTCTACACCAGTGGTTCAGGCCGTGACCCCCAAAATAATCATATTTGATAATCATATTTGAACCCCCCCCCCCCCCCCCACCCCACCCCACCCTGACGAGTACTAAGGTGAGGCATTACATTTCCTATAACACGGTTCTATTGTGAAAATAGCAGATCTACATGCTCATAACGCCTCGCAACGCGAGGCGTTGTGAGCATGTATATCGGCTATTTTCACAATATGTCTGCCTCTAATATTTGACAGTTTGGCCAATGTTTAATTTGTCATTTTAGACTAGAGGTATTAAAAAGGCCTTAAATTGTCACTTTAGAAATGTGCAGATACCCTCTATAGTACACTTAAACTTTATGTTGGTTTGTTTACTGTTGAGTGAGAAAACAATGGAGTCACTTCATATGAAATTCAACTCATCTTTTATTCTACATTCCCTTGAGCATGTCCATTCAAACGCCACAAGGTGGAGCAATGCAGCTGAAATGATCTGAGGGCTGAAACTCGCATGCTTCTCGGCAGCCAGCACAGAAAATGACCCATAGGCATGTGTATGTAAAATAGCATCGCCATGGCTGTATGGTAGAGTGCACTGGATGGATAGGTGGCTTCACTCAAAGAATCGCTCTCCGGGGGGACGCCCCACGAAAACACTGTGAAACTATGGGGTGAAATAATGATAACGGAGGAGGGGAGCCGATCACTGCAGAGGCCGTACTGCAGTATCTGTCTTTGTGACCTTACAGCATACATGGGCAACTGGCGGCCCGGGGGCCACATGCGGCCCTCACCTTCACTTAATGCGGCCCGCAGGTTAATACCGGAATACTGATATATTATTTGTTACAATTCCAAACATGACCTGCTTTAATTCTGTCAGTCTATATTAGTAGCTTAATGACTAGTATATTAGTAATAAAATGTATTATTTTATGTCCAATGTAGGTATTTGTATTTAGGTTCATAGAGTCAACCTGAATATATAACTAAATGTGTTTGAAATTAAATAAATATGTTACATTTCAGGATTCCGATTAAAAAATTACAAAAAATAATTCAGGTTTCCAATTCAAAATAAGCAAAACTGCGATGCGTTTTGAGCTTGTAGATCTATTTTTGCTTCTTTTGTATGAGATACTAGAATGACAAAGTAGGACGTAGCAATATGCAATGTGGCCCTCTGGAGTGAAGGTGGAAATATAGTGGCCCTCGCCATCATCAAAGTTGCCCGCCCCTGCCTTACAGCAAAGGACAGGATGCAGAGGATATTGCTCCCAGCACCCACCCACCACCACCTCTCCCAGCCATCCAACCACCCTCCTCAGCCTCACCGTCGATGATCCTCTTGACCCTCCAGATGCGCAGGGTGATGATGAGGCCGATGGCATCCCAGGGACTGCTGGGTCCGTTGGCCACCGTGGAGGCCACCATGGGGGCCAGCGAGAGAACAATGACGGCGCCGTCAAACACCTGGACAAAGAAAATAGATCATGTACGCATACACAAATGTAACCGGGCTTATGAACGCACACATAGACATCAAAGGGGGGTTGAGCCCCTGCCCTTTTATCCATCTGTACTAAAAAGTGCCCTCCCCAGACCATGAATGCAGTTTTTACTATGGTGAAAGAAAATGCAAATGCCTCCTTTCCATGACATACCTGAAATCCATGCCATTACGCCTCATCTCCAATATTGACTTGATTATGCTTAGTTCAGTGTGGTATCACACATCGAAAATAGCTCACAACGCGTCGCAGCGCGATATATAGCAGGTCTGCTATTTTCGATATTTCCACCAAAAGGCCCTTTTAGACATTTTTGCCCCTGCCTCTCCAACATTCTCTGCACGTCCCTGAGGTTGCGTGTGCATGCATGTGCACACAGACAGACAGACAGACCCACAAACGCACGCACACACACACCCACACACCCACACACACACATACACACACACACACACACACACACACACACACAAAGGCAATTCCTTCGTCTACTCCACAATCTCCAAGTTGCTCCGCTGAGGTATGACATTGAGGGAATGACACTGCAGTGGAAGGGGGGCCTAACCTCAAGACTAATGGGACCCCGGGGAGCTTACCTCCACTTTGTTCTCGATGTAATCCCATATCCCCAGCACCACGATCCTGAACACCGTCTGAGACACCCAGAGATGGAGAGGGAGCGAGAGGAGGTGGGTGGGGGGTTGGAGGGGGGAGGGTGGAGTGGGGGGGGGGGGGGGGGGGTTCAAGGAGGAGGAGGTAAAGCTTGATTTATACCTGGTTGCACATCGTGTCTTGTGCTGAAAATAGCTGATCTACAAGGTCACAACGTGTCATGTTTCAATGCGTTGTGAGCTTGTATATCGGCCATTTTCTAGCTGAGATAACGGCACGGAACTAAGTATAAATAAGGCTTAAAGAACAGAAAAAAAAACATTGAGTGAGATCAATCAAGAAATGATGGCACCATAGTGGTGGACAAAGTATTCAACCCCAGTACTGGTGAAATAATATTATAACTACAACTGAAAGTTGCTGTGCCCAAAAGTACAAATTACAAAACAAAATGCATTTTCTCTTTAATATCAATGCTGTATTGAAATTTCCCCCAAAATGTTCAAAGACTTTCGAGAACCTTTCAAAAAATATTAACAATAGTGAAACTATGAATCTACAAGCTCACAAAATGTTGCATGACGATGCATTGTGAGTGTGTAAATCGTCTATTTTCACTACATTTAGGACTTCAGTAGTTAATTCATAATTTTCTCTTCCTAAAATTGTAAAAAAAAAAAAAAAAGTCAAAAGTACAATATTTGACTTTGAAATGTAGTGGAATGAAAGTCCTAAGTATCCAAAAATACAAATATTCATGTAAAGTACTCAAAAAATGTACAAAGTATGGTACTCAAGTAAATGTACTTTGTTACTGTCCACTTCTGGATTCATACTTCCTTCAGTTAATTCCCCTCAACTCGCATGAAATAAAAAGCAAAAAGAAAAGAAAATCTGAACATCTCAGCAAAAGTGAGTTGCGTTTTAGCGATTCAGTTTTCTGTCACTTCTCCGCCGGTAATTCATCAATGACATCATATTCATACACACATCACAAGCGGCACAGCGGTACTTTCATCCAGACAATTAAGAGGCACAGCATTCTATTCCTTCTGCTGATGCAACGGGGACTGCGGAGGGCAAACGCTCTCTTGTTCTCTCTCTGCCCCCCCCCCCTCTCTCTCTCCTGCTCCCCCCTTACACTCCCCCATCTTCCCTTCAGATATTCAAGGCTGCAACGGAGCAAAAACTACCACCCCCACTGTTTCCCACCATCGCTGTAAAACAGTGTATAAATGTGTATAAATGTAACCAGTGGGTCGATTTTGGTTACATTACATTCTCAGAGTTACAAATTGATAAATAAACACTGAGGATTTTACTGTGCTACATGTGTTAAAAATGAATCACTAAGGGGTTCGCTTTTAATGATAAATAAAACGCCAACTAGACCAGAGTTAACACACTAGCGTTCAGTATGGACGCAAGACAGTCGTTCTCAACCTTTTCTATCAGGTTTTAAAATTAATGTTATAGTGCAGGGGTCTTCAACGTTTTCAGGCCAAGGACCCCTTTGTTGAGAGAGAGATGAAGCAGGGACCCCCACAACCTTTTCAGAGATTCCATATAGTTTCATTGTTTGACGGCACAATCATCAGTGTATTTTGGATTCATGTCAATTTGTGTTTTCAGATATTTAACCACTTGAACCATCAATACTTAATAAACTTGACCTTTCACTATGTTCTTAGTTTGCTCTTGTTCCCCTCTACACCAGAGCTCTTTGCCAAAAATAGCCGATCTACAAGCTCACAACGCCTTGCGCTGCGAGGCGTTGTGAGCTTGTAGATCTGCTATTTTGGCTAATGTTCTCAGAATATGGACACTAAGGTTCGAGTGGTTAAAAAAGGAGGGGGAAAAAAAACTAACTCTGAGGACCCCCTAGGGGTCCCGGACCCCCTGTTGAAGACCCCTGTTATAGTGTCATTCAAATCTTGTTTTGCCAATTATTTGTCGGCCCACTTGCAATACCCTGAGGGCCCCGGCCCACAGGTTGAGAAACCACTGAACTAAGACAAATGTGTCCAGCGCCAGGGAAACTGTAATCAATATGGCTCACACCTGAGGCACTGACATTATTCAAAACTAGTGGCAGAGAAAAGCCCCATCTGCATTTTAAACTGGCTTTGTTGAGGATCAATAGAATACATCAACAAAGGCAGCGACTGTTTCAGCCTTTAACGATGGCCAATGTTTTGTGGTTTAATATGCCCGGCATGATACTTTGTGGAATGACAGACAGCACGCCTCGAGTCCAACATCTTCAGTTTTAAAGAGCAGTACAGGGCAAAGCACCCACAGGAGCGTGCTTTCATAGTCTTGTTAGCATTTTATGAAAATCCATAAATGCAACTCAAATACAGGTGAACTGGGCACTAAAATAAGTTGGGCCCTAGAGATTTAACTGGGCAGAATTGAGAAATGGGCTCTTGAGAGCTGAACACTTAAAGTCTTGAGCATTAAGTTGAATCGTTTTATTAACTTTGATTTTCTGAGGATATAATATACAATCATATAATATACGATCAGAGATCTCTGTCTACAGATAACAATTTACAATCAAGTCTGGTGACATCTAAATTCAGGGAATATGGGCAAAAATGGTGTGGAAACTGTGCAATGGAGCAGTTGCTGCAATTGCTCCATTGCACAGGTGCCAGAAATGGGTTTAAAAAGTGATTGATAAGAAATGGGTTCTAAAAAATGGAAATATAGTAGATGTCACCAGACGAAACATAGACAGAGAACTCTGATCTGACTAGCTCTTCCCAAATAGTGCCCAGTTCTCCTCAAATAGTGCACATTTCTCCCGAAAAATAATGTCTAGGATAGTTTTTCCCCCCCAAAAACAGGACCATGCAGTTCTCTAGAAATAAGAACCCTGTTATCTCTCAAGGACCTATAGTGCACCTCACTAGCACACCTTTCCTATATGTCTCCACAGACTGCACAATGTAGCATGGATCAATACACCGCTGCATCAGCTTTAAGTAAGCCTGCCTGCTTGTGTGGTCAAGGGCTTGATGTAGTTTGTTGTGCACCAAAAATCTACAAGCTCTCAGCTCTGTGCAGCGCGTTGTGAGCTTGTAGATTGGGTATTTTCGGGGCACGACACCGGCACATAACTAAATATAATTCGAGCACGGCTTAAGAGAGAGAGAGAGAGAGAGAGAGAGAGAGAGAGACTCACCTCAGTGAAAAACACAGAGAGAATCACCAGACTGATCCAGTGGATGATACCGGCAAACTGGAATGCGTTGTTAACTGAGGGACAGAACAAGAGACGAACACATTTTCAAAAAGCGTTATTCATTCACATGAGTTGTCAGTTGGTAAAGGTACAGAGATGACAAGTGTGAATGACTAATGCTGCGTTCAGATGGGCTCAGGCAAGCGGTAGACGGCAAACCGAAGTCATTTTAGTGGACGGGAGTAGAACGGCAAACGGTACAGTAGTCCGGCAGTCGAAACCGGTGACGGTAAACGGCAGACTTGCCGTTCAAAGTTAAATTAATTTAACTTTTTACCGTGGTACAGGACGGAATCCCTATTAATTAATGTTGCCCTACCATTCTGTCGGGCATATTTTGTTCTACCTTGCCGTACCGTCCAGCAGGTGGTGCCGTTTGCCGTCTACCGCTTGCCTGAGCCCATCTGAACGCAGCATAACACTGTCATGCGCTCGCTCCACATTCTGTGTATTTATACGCCTAATATCCACCAGTTTTATTATGGACAGCTCCCAGCGGATCAGAGCTGTCAGCTGAGCCATTCCTCCCCAAGCACCAGCTCCCCTTCTCATTATGGATGGGATGATATAAACATTTCATATCACGATTATTGTGGCAATTTACGATATTATCGCAATAATCAAAATCCATTATCTTGGGGCGGAACATTTGCCAAAAAAATAGCCGATCTACAAGCTCACAACGTGTCGCAACGCGACGCGTTGTGAGCTTGTAGATCGGCTATTTTTTGGCAAAGACATTTGAAAGAGTGAAAAAAAACGGTATCAAGTATGTATATTAAGTACCTTTTACCAATTTAAGTGGTACCGGATATGCAGCTCGGCAAATAAAATTTAATTGATCCCAGTGCATGACGGAGGACGATATCACGATAAATTAAATCTCCACGATACCATTATCGCGAGTGTTTTTTTAACCGCAATAAACGATAATATCGCGTATTGTCCCATCCCTACTTCTCATCTGCCTTTGTTTGCTGTGTTCAGTGATCTGTCCATCAGCCCTGTCCTTCTTTCTGCGCTCACCAACTGACCAGCTCTCGATTGCCCAATTTATATGTTTACCAAGCATTTGTCTTGGTCTCCCTCTGCTCGTCTTGTCTCTCCAGTACGTCCCTGGGGACTCTGTAAGGATCTGGAATTCTGGATGTGTTCACACAGGGCAAGAGGTCTTCACTCAGACATGGTAATGTGGTCATGGTAATGGTCATCGTGACCTCCTGACTTAATGATAGATGTCTCCCTGATGCCAAATGGTGAATGAATGCAGATGAGGGTGATTTCGTTTTACTAAGCAGCACACCTTCAACTAGAGAGAATTAATTGACACTGAATTACCATTCAGTGGGAAGATAACAGAATGCTAGACACAACTATTAGCAAAAATAAATAATTTTGCAAAGATCTACTCTGTAACCAAAAACAAATTACATTACATCACTGAGAAATCAAATCAGATACAAGGCTCCCATGTGTATATCTAGGATTTCAGGTGGGCAGCCTGTGACATCAGTCATCTATGACAAATAGAGCACCGAAGTATGATGTCATTTACACATTCAACCTGGGTCCCGTTTTTGCCCCCATTCTGAATTCCCATAGACCTTTTTCAAATCAAGTCATTTAAGAACTGTGTTCCAAAAATAAACAAACGATGTCTGCGGTTTGACTCATATGGATATGAAGAATCAACAGACGTCGAGAAAATGCTAATGTTACCGCCACCGAATTAGTTCAATTCTCGCCAGAAACAGACTGTATCAAATATGAGTTACTGACTATCGTAAACGATACAGAGCCACGTCCCGACAAAATCGCAGAGACCATGATTCTTATATGAGACGATTTTAAGATGACCCAATGTTATTCTCCATAGAGAAATTACTTCCGGGAACCAGTGGATGAACGAGGACTTCGCATTCTGTTGGTACAATAGGCTATATTAATAATAGTAAGATGTTGATTTGGCTTCATGTATAGCCTATAGCCTATATAAGACTCTACTCTCTGCAGGAGTCTAGCAGTCTATAAGAGGTCCTGTCCGTTTGTTTCAGGTTGTCTGGATGGATGTCCCCTGTTAATCTTGCGAACCGCTTGACAGATCAGCACAAAATGTCTTGTGCACACTACCAGTTGGCCACAGAAGTAACTCCACTAACTTATTTCCCCATAAAGGTTTAATATGTTTTGAAATATTTACCTAATTTTATAATGGAAGTCAACAGGGCTCTGATTGGGCTGAAACTTTGCAAAAATGTGGAGTCATATGTCATAGACACATTATATCATCCAAAAAAAAAACTTTAAAAAAGTCTATGCTACACTACTGTATGTCGTCCAATGTCAAAACCACTTGAATACCTTAAAATACCAAATGAAAGAAAATGCCATGCTATACTATTTCATCAAATCAAGCTGTACAACATCATGTAATCGAAAAAAGGCTTACATATAAATATATTGTGTAATGACCACCAAAACCAAGGAAAGATATGTTCCCAGAGATATTTTAATTTCTTTGCAGACTGAAAGTGAGTTTTCTCTATTCTATAGGATAGTAGGATTGCTAAGCAATCTTCCCAACCCTGCTTTATTAATGCCGTGGCTACCGCTTTTAGAACACACAGACAAAAGTCACTGTGTGCATTGAATATACCGGCCTGTCCATATCATATGCTCTCAGGACCATATGGGTCGATATTGCCACACTGATAGTGGCATTCTGCGCTTATATCACATTGATTTGTTGCCCGCACCGCTCCGCACGTGGACACTCACACTGCAGCAGCTTGGTGTCAATCAGCAGCTCCAGTGTCAGCAGCACCACCACCAGAACGACACAGGCCACCAGGAAACAGTTGAAGCCCGCCGACAGCAGGCACACCTGCCACAGGGCTGCCCTCCGCCCGCAGCACGGCTTCAGCCAGTTGGACCTGCAGCCAGAGGGAGAGGAGGAGGAGGAGGGCCAAGGAGCAGAGAGGAGACAGGGAGGGGACGGGGAAGAGCCAGAGGTGGAAAAAGTTATGACATTTTATACTTCAGTAAAAGTGTCAATACTGCAGTGTAGATGTACTTGTGTTAAAAGTAAAAGTCCGGAATTCAACATGTACTTGAATAAAAGTATGAAAGTATTGGCATCAAAAAGTACTTAAAGTACCAAAAGTAAAAGTACAAAATGTTTAAAGTGGTTTATTTATGTTTTGTAATATTATAATTTATAACGGCAAAGTAACTAAAGTTTTCAAATAAATGAAGTGAAGTAAAAGTACAATATTTGGATCCGAAATGTAGTGGAGTAGAAGTAATAGTATTGCAAATTGGAAATACTCAAGTAAAGTACAAATACCTCAACATTTATACGTACTTAAGTAAATGTACTTTACAACACTGGGAACTGGTGTAAAAAGGCACTCGCATGTTTAAATACTGCAATATAGAAATAATCTGTTACAAGTAAAAGTTCCTAATTACATAGAGAAGACATATTTACTGGTCAAGGAGCTGCTGGCAGCCAGCAAAAAAGCAATCACAAGATTGAGGTATAGAAGTGACCCTCCAACTTGCAGTGGCTGTGCATTGTGGAGAACATATATGTGATGGAGAGATTTACCCATAAACTCAGGTTACAAGAAGAAATATTCCTTGAGAAATGGGAAAAATGGACTGCATACAAAACCCAACAGGATGACACCAGTAATAACGGACTTTGAAATTGGCTGAAATGTGAAATTTGAAATCATGTAATAATGTAAACCCTGCACTGTATTTATATGTGATAATCTGCAAGTAAAAAGAAAAAAAAAGAAAAAAAAAAGTTCCAAATTAAAAATGTGCTTGAGAGAAAGTACAAAAGTATTTGTATCAAAATCTAAATGTACCAAAAGTAGAAAGTACTCATTATGCAGAATGTTTTCCGATTCACAGGTTTTCTAATGTATAAAATCTTTTGAAAATAGCAGATCGGCTATTATAAATGTACATAGGGCTGAAGTGGTTACTGTATGTTTCTTTAGTAATAATCAAAATCTACAAAGTAACTAGTAACTAAAGTTTTCAAATAATTGTAGTGGAGTAAAAGTACAATATTCCCCTCTGAGATGTTGTGGAGTAAAAGTAAAAGTATTGAACATTGGAAATACTTCCTAAAGTACCTCAAAATTGTACTTAAGTACAGTACTAATAAATGTACTTTACACCAATGCAAAGTGTTCATTTAAAGCTGCAATTTGTCCTGTTCTATCAATCAATTAATGATCATACAACACTTTTTCAGCAGAGGGCGCCTTTCTGCAATCAACATACAAACACTGTTTATGCGGGTCAAAATGTATGTACAAGTACACATGCTAGAAGGCATATAAGTGTGAAACCATGTGGTTGCGCAACATAGATATGCTGTTCCTCAGCTTCCTCTGGCATATTATGTTGATACAACATGATATTAACTGTATGTTTTGCCCTGCCATTGAAGCTTCTCATCCCCCAAACCTTTCACTGTACATTCAAAAGCCTGATTTATCCTTCGTTGTATGACTGTCGTCTGTCGCACACAGAAAAGGCCAATCTACAAGCTCACATGCAACGTGTTGAGAGCTTGCAGATCGACCTCGGTATGCGACACCGTCTGGTGTGCGATGGATCATGAATTATACATTAATCAGGCCGTTCTCTTCCCTTTTTGAAAGCTCTCCTTTTGTTCCGACATGTAGGCTAGCCTACCAGCGAGCACCAGACCAGCAGATGTACCAGAATAGCCATGAGAAAGCTGGAGTCTATTTTTGGAGCACATCATGTGAAATCCTTTTTCATCTACGATCATCATGAGCAACAACAAGGCTTGTTTGTCCTGCCCAGTGTGATTATACATGTACAGTAGCATTAACATGTTTTATGGCTTAAACTAGCATTGATTGATTGAAGACTTTATTAGAAGTTTGCATAGGAAAAGGTACAGTTTCATGACGGTACAGTTCACTGGTACAAGGTCTACTAAAAGGAGATCCATGAAAAGACTAAGCTTATTTCCACTGGAAACCATTGAAGTATCTCATATAACATTGAATGACAGACGAATAGAACACAGTACTATGCAGTAGATATGTAAAGAAAAACAAAAAAGAAAACAGTAAGTCTAAACAAACAGTATATACAAAGAAAGGGCAGGGGAGGGTAGGGTTGGGCTAGGTTCATTTTTTTACCAGTTGCGAACGGCTGCTGCCTGTAGGTGGTTTTTCAGGGCAATTTTAAAGGATGCTAGTGATCCACATTCCTTTATGGCCGAATATCCACACAAAGGTTTTGTCTGATAAGTGTATTCTAAGCTCTATCAATCATGCAAGATCTGACACAGTATATGTACAATAATATGTACATGCAAAGATACATTCGACTACTACATCCACAGCAAGCCTCAGTGAAATAAGGTTAGGTTCTCAGAGCTTCCTGGTATTATTTTCACCTTAAGTTGACTGACTGACTGACTGACTGACTGACTGACTGACTGACTGACTGATCGGTCGGCTGGCTGGCTAACTGACTGACTGGCTGGCCGACCGGCTGTTTGGATGGCTGGCCGACCACATGGTGTACGTCACCTAGTGTGACTGTGGCTGCACACCATCTGGACGGCATGGCCCACTCCGTCACGCGGCCAAAAAGATGATCGCTTAACAGCGTGATGATGATGATGCCCTCATTTGATTACCCCGATAATGTTCACACTCTGTGTGTTGAGAGAGCAGCAGAGTGTGTGGGGCGGAGGAGACAATCCAGTAATATTAAGACCCCTCTATTCCCTCTCAAACCTGGTGTCAGTCTGTTGTACACGCTGACGCGATCCCCCTGGCGATTCAACCACTAACCCTACACATCTACCTCCACATTGCCATATATTTCCATAAGATTGGAGAGTGGAAATGTCCCCAGTGTGCTGGCTCTATGTCTAGGTACACAGTTGCCTAGAGTTGCGAGTGTCAAGCCAGCCTTAAATCCCGCTCCTATACGCTCCCCTCCCCGTGCCCTCCAATCAGGGACTGTGACTGGCCAAGTCTCCCCCAGGGATTTATGGTCAATAAATAATGACAAATGTCCTGGAGGCGCACAGGGCTTTCCCTTCCTGTCACAACAGTGAATTCCACAACAAAAACCATTCATACGTACGCACTGAGAAGGCACACACAACAGAGAGGCAGATACAGTTAGATGGATTGGAAAGGGACTAAGGGAGGTAGTAGTGCTGGTTGGCAGCGTGGGTGGGATGTGTTTAAGGTAAGTGTGTTTAAGGTGGTGGGTAGCTACAGTAATGTGGATTTTCATTTGAACATTATGGTTCAATCTCAGTTATCTTTGGCGAGCAACACGATCATACAATGAAGTATAATTGACCCAAAAGGCTATGGAGTCTGCCCAAGAGGCATACTGGGCTGTGTGTCTACTTTAAAACATAGCAGCTATCCATTTTCACCTGTCCCTCATAGGAGGAAAGCTGTGGGCAATGTCTGTCTGCAGACAAGAGACAATGATATAATTCATTTGCTACCCTCTCGCTTCAGCACAGAAGCCAACACACAGCGAGAACAAGGGGGAGCTTGCGCCAGCCATGTCAAAGGCATTGGGAGTGTGGGCCAGAAGAGAAGTGGAAAGAACTGAGGTGGCAGAGTTATTGTCTGTGAGAGGGAACTATGAAAGAAAGAGAAAGAGGAACCATAGAGAAAAAGATAGAGAAGGAGCAAGAGCTCGGGTGGCAAAGAAACGACAGAGAGAGAGAGAGAGAGGGGGATCTTGGTGTGAGAAGTTATTTTGCAGCTCCAGCAAAACCTCCGGTGGAGGACAGCTAAGGTCCTGTCCAACCTTAGCCAAGGTCAGCAGAGGTGGCTGGAGCCAGGCCATGCTGTGTCAATGAGCTCACTCAGGGTCTAACTGGCACACTCAGCCCTCTGCAGCAGCACCAGTAACTCTGTGCCACCCCATGCCAACAGATTAGCTCAACACCTGAAGTGAGAGAGAGATAGACAGTGGAGACAAATGCTGTCATTAGAAGAGATGGAGATGTTCCCCAGTACACCTTTGTTCCTGAGCAGCTACTGGCCATATTCACAGGACGGCCATTTTGCTCTTAACCTCATAGTCGAGGGGTCCACATGAGTATGAAGCTCAAAATGGCCACCGTGTCAATATGGTCAGTGTCAATCTGCAGACACCAGTGGATTCAAGCCAAAATAATAAAGGGCTTGATATATTGTGTTGGGCGCGGCACGTCGCGCACAGGAAATAGCAGATCTTGCTGCACAATTGAGCGTAAATTCGACTTAAAATAACATTGGCCTAATGATATCCCTGACACCATACTCAATGGCCATTGGTGGGCCATTATTTAAGAGATGGACGGTGTGCCTCACATAGAGACACCTCACTTGCAATCAGTACTGAAAAGCATCATTTAACTCAGCGCTACTCAACCCGCGGCCCGCGGGCCGCATGCGGCCCTTTCCGCATGTCTGTGCGGCCCGTCATGATCTAATAAAAATATAGTTATTCTATCGAGTGAACGCAGCATTTCTCAGTGTGCATCGGTACAAATTGACGGCTGAAATCATGATGTATCATTCGCTGAGTGTCTGGATCGGTAAACTCCACGGCTGTATCGTTTTTTTCATGTAGTATTTCATTCTATCCTATGTTTCCGAGGCACATTGAATGCACCATCTCAGCCCCCTCCCCAAAAGCCAATCTTTAACGCGAGTCGCCACAGTGACAGCACTCTCGGACATTCATTCTGCAGGCAGGCAGACAGTGCAGAAGTGCACACAGACGAACTAGCTATGCAGCAGCAGCCGCACAGGTTAAAAATGCAAGATTAGCAGTACAGTAATTAGCGTTATAATAACATCCATGATTGTCCGCTGCGCTGATTGTTGTCACAGAGTAGCACAGCTGAGTGTAATCAACGGCCGTTTCTTGGCGAATCTCCGACGGTATTGATTGAGATCATTTTGTTAAAGAAAGCTTCTGCGCTATATCTGCACACACAAAACAACAATGTTGCTGGGTGTTGTAGGACTACTACTTGCGTTTAAAACAAAGTAGTTTTCACTGTTTTACAACTTTCCTGTTGAGTGTTGATGCAATGGTGCAACTCTCTCTTTCTCTGCTGCTGTTCTGTTCTGGGAAAGAAGCCTAATTTATACTTAGCAGTACAAGGGTGTCGCACCTACAATAGGAGACCTACAAGCTCACAACGCGTCGTGGATGCGACGCGCTGTGAGCTTGTAGGTCTATGTTTTTAAAACATTTTTGGCTAAAATGGCATAATCTTGGATATTATTAATATAACAAACCAGGGAGTTGTTTTTCAGGTGAAGGACCCCTTAGCTGAGAGAGATATAAAGCAGGGACCCTCACTGTAGGCTAGGTATTATAGCCTACTGTAGGCTATTATACTGTATCACACAAATATTTGGCAGCCCCCCTGTAATAACCTGAGGATTGGGGTCCCTAACCCCCAGTTGAAGACATGTACTAATAATGATATAGGCCTACTATATGATTAGTAATCAAACAATTCTACAATAGCAGCAGTTGGGTTGTTGGACCCAAAATGTGGCTGTTTTCTGTGTGTTTCCTTAATTATTAGACAAATTATTAGACAAAATCATTGTAAACGTTCAAAATGGGACCGTCATTTTTAGCTTGCGGCCCTTTGACTTTTGGCATTTTGCTGAGTGGCCCCTGAGCCATCTTAAGTTGAGTAGCCCTGATTTAACTCGTACCATATGGAATCATTCATAATTCATTCAGACCACTTCCTGAAGCCAGGCGGAAAATATATTAATTCAATAAACCTGTAAAGAAAACCCCTGTCTGAAAGCAGAGTAAATGGCAATGATGGATTACTTCCCAAGCCCAGAAACTTAATTTTGGGGGAAATCACTTTAAACCTTGAGCGCTGGCACCTGAAGTATTTATGAGGAAGTGAGGCTCTTTCACTGGAGGAGCCTTTGCTAGAGCAAAGGGAAATTCACCATCCTCTATGTCTATCCCATGGTCAGGGTCAGCGCAGATCGAACGAGCAATATGTCAGGGAAAGGTCACGTGTGCACAAGCGAATACATGCACATGCACATGCACATGCACATGCACATGCACATGCACATGCACATGCATACACACACATTGAAGGCCATTGTGTGAGGAGGAAATGAGGGATGTGGGCTGGTGTTTACTGTGGACAGGTTAATATAGACATCAAGGGGCCGGCAGCTGAAGCAGTAAAGCAACGACGAGGAGATCGAAATGTGTGTGTGTGTGTGTGTGTGTGTGTGTGTGTGTGTGTGTGTGTGTGTGGGGAGGGGGTTGACCATGAGAGAGATCAATAGCATGCTGAAATGGAGGTGGTATGTGTCTACGTGCGATACGTATGGAGGACAGAGTGGACAGACACATAGTACTCAACCCCCAGTACTTCAGTCAAAGTACAGTATAGATATACTCATGGTCAAAGTACAGTATAGATATACTCATGGTCAAACAAACCACAGTTGAGTATAATTAATACAATGGACCACAATGGATTTTTTGGTGGTTAGCATAAACTTTGAGGTCTACTGTCCTATCCAATAAAGGCATAAAACAAATCTTTAAAAAGAAAAAAAAAAAAGAAAAAAAGAGGTGGTGACTATTAGCCAATTCTACAGACATACAATATTGGTTAATTCATAACATACTTTTTTCCTTACTAGAAATGTAGTGGAGTCAAAAGTACAATATTTGTCTTTGAAATGTAGTGGAGTGAAAGTCATACAGTAAGTAGCCTTTCCAAAATTACAGATACTCAAAAACAAGTACTCAAGTAAATGTAGGCTACTTCATTACTGTCCAGCAGTGAGAGTGACTGGCACAGAGCAAGGTGTCTGCTGACCACCCTGCAGGGCCTCCATTCATACAAGCAGGACGTGGCTTTGGCACGGGTCCGAGACACAGTCCAAGCTATTGGAGAGGGGAGGCTGTATCTCTGGGAGCATCTCTTTCATTATACTGTCTTCTCTAATTGAGACACAATGTAAAGTCATTAGGTGCGACTCACACAGGATCTAAAGAAGAGAGGCAGCAGGGTACGTGTGTGTTATATGAGTTAAAGAGAAGGATCTAAATGGAAATAAGCCATGCCTTCCCTGAGTTTCCTTTTAGTTGACCGTGTATCAGTGAACTGTACTGTCATGAAACTGTACCTTTTCCTATGCAAAACGAATAAATACTTCAATCAATCAATCAAAGTGTGCGTGCGTGCGTGCGTGCGTGCGTGCGTGCGTGCGTGGAGAAAAACTAAAAACAACATTCACTGCCTAATATGGACAAAATCTAATAATAACAATATTTTTGACCAAACACTTTATTGATCTCATTATAGTGACAATATTGTGGTGATGATCATTTGTGCTTTCATAAAATATTTATTTACACAACACAATAAGAGTTTTGATAAATAATCGTGTCATAATAATAATACTAAGAGGGTAAAGGCAGTTAAAAAATCGCATGGTATAAAACACGACACACATGCATATCTCCTTGTATGGGCCCTTCTGTCCGTGACATCAGCTGTGGTGATGTCGGTCTCTGCGTACTTTCTATATGACATTAGTCTTGTGTAACGTTAGTCTCATACTACGGACATTGGGACACACCAAGCCAGACGTAGGCTGGTAAGTTCAGAAGATTACATCACTTTTACTGTGATGCTCCCTTTAAAACCAGGAATAGACAACACTTACACAATATCAAGTCTCACATTATGATATGTTGTCCTGCCCTACTCAGAAATCATTGCGACCGTTTGTGGAGGTCAAAACCTCCACAAACTGTCAGTCAGTCAGTCCGTCCGTCCGTCCGTCCGTCCGTCCGTCCGTCCGTCCGTCCGTCCGTCAGTCTGTCTGTCACACCTCACACGTCACACTATTGCCCTGCTCATATCTCCGCAACCGTTGCCCCGATACATGCCAAATTTTGCACACACACTCCTTGCCTGCCAAACTACAACCTCCAAGGACCCCCGGAGCTCCAGGGACCCCCAGGTCCCTGGGGGACCCCCAGATGTAAAAAATGACCAAATGTGCAAAAATGACCAAATGACCACCCCAACGGGGCTGCTCACGGGGAATTCCCGGGGACCACCGACTCCTGGTGCTCCAGAACGGATGCCAAAGTGGTGGTGCCCCCAGTGGAGGACCCCCTCCACTGCAGCTCACATAAAATGCCGTAACTCGGGCTAGGAGCGTCCGGGAGAGCCGGGGCCGGTACCTATTCGTCCGCCAAGGCAACGCGGAGACCCCACCCCTCATTTCTCACATGGCCCTCTTCTAGCGCCACCATGAGGCCGATTCTTGCAAAACACATTTTTGGACACTGCTCCTACAGATTTTGCCCTAAAATCACACAAATCGGTACACACTATGTCTACACTCATGTCATCAACATGGATCTGTCCCATATAGCGCCACCATCAGGCCGATTTTTTCAAACACATTTTTGGACACTGCTCCTACAGATTTTGCCCTAAAATCACGCAAATCGGTACACAGTATGTCTACACTCATCTCATCAATATGGATGTCCCATATAGCGCCACCATCAGGCAGATTTTTTGAACCACATTTTTGGACACTGCTCCTACACATTTTGCCCTAAAATCACACTGCGACCTGACGGTCGCTTATCTCCCGATTAGGGAGTCTTACTGGTGTACAATACAGGAGTGTTCCTACACACGCACGCACCCTAAACGTAAGGTCAGGCATCATTTTTGGGAGAATCACGCTCCCCTGAATGTGGTTAGTGTGTGGGGGAACACGCTGCTTTTATTGTGAGTAGATGTGGTTTCTGATAAGGTGCACAAGGCAACGTTGGATTCTGCTTTGGTAGCATTTATAAATGATCTGACCTGTAGCAAGGCCGTTTTCCTCTCCATTTTCTCTTGTGTTCTCTCTCTAGATAACTAAACAGCCCCCCCTCTTCCACCTCCACCACCTCCCCCAGTATAAACTCCAACTAATTCACACCAATCTGCTGAACTCAGCAGGCGTGAGCACAGGAAAATGGACCACGGCCGCGGTCAGCCTTGAGGCTAGCAGAGGTTGGAACACTTCATTCCATTCAGGCCGTACAACAAGCCCTCCGTTGCGGCCGTTCCTTTGCACGCTTTTATGCACTCAAAGTGAAATCTTGTACAATTTCCCATGCATTCCATGCATTTTAGCATTTACACGATGCTGCCCAGGGAAAAGCAAAGGCAGAGAGCTTTGCCCTAAATTACTATTAAATCAAGACAAATGGCAACATAACAACTGACTAAATCTCTTTCCCTGTGTGACCAACGCTGAGTCATCTGTGTTAACTCGGCCAATGGAAGCGATTGATGCCCTGAGAGGCGAAAAACCAACTAAGCACTAAATATGCTGAATAGAGCTCCGACTGATATCATCATAGGTAATCAATTTGACATTTTAGTGCTTCCATCTCCTCATCATAAATCACTCACAGTATCATGCCTGGGGAATTAGCCAACATTTTGGCGGCAACTGATCCAATCAAATGAAAAGCACTAATCAATTTCAGATGGCAAAAATGAAAGTTGATGCTTTCAGCTGGGGCCTAAACCTGGCGTTTGCATTCATGTTTGTCATTTCTATGCTCTGGCGAAAATGAGAAATATCAACCTCCCTAGTCCCTACGCCATGTATGGAACATCTATCTAGGATCCGATATATGAAGCTGGTCTCCTTTGCCCAGGGAAATGGGCTTCAGATACCAGGCAAATGGAGATGGATGGGCCTCCACGTGTGGAGCAGCAGACAAGCTGTTCCTGATAAATGGCTTTTCACTGGAACACTTGATCTCGCTCACTCTCTGCCTAAAAACCAATCTCACACTTTGCATGTCTGTGAATATTAACAAACCCTCAGACCCCACACTCTAATGTCATCTATTGTGTCACACATGGTGCCAGGCGCCAGAGCCAATTTGATGGAGAGGACTGTTCCTCTGTGTGTCAGAAATAGAGGGGGGGGGGGGGGTTCTCTTTTCAGATAACCATCTACATGGAGCATGCAGGTATAGCTTTGGCTCACAGGGAACGACCAATGCCAGGTTTATGGGTCAGATCATACCAATGATTACCTATTTGTCCAGTACAAAATCAATTTGAAACATTTTGATTTGATTGAACCTTTTCCAAAATAGAATATAAAAAATCACACTTGTGTGAACTGAGCGGTGGAGGCTGCGTGTGTGTGTGTGTGTGTGTGTGTGTGTGTGTGTGTGTGTGTGTGTGTGTGTGTGTGTGTGTGCGTGTGTGCGTGCGTGCGTGCGTGCATGCGTGCATGCGTGCGTGCGTGCGTACGTGCATGCGTGCGTGCGTGCGTGCGTGCGTGCGTGCGTGCGTGCGTGCGTGCGTGTGTGTGTGTGTATTATGTGTGTGTGAATGTGAGTGTGAGTGTGCCTGGCCTGAACAGCGCCCCTCCCTTAACATGTGTGGTCAGAAAAGGTATAGCAGGCTACATACACCACAGGCTACATACAGACAGACACACAGACAGACACACACGGATACACACACGGCCACGCTATGGAGACGGTGTGACCACCGCTCAAAAAATAGCCGATCTAAGCATTGAAAACATTTGAAAATGTTCACCTATAATGACATGCCCAAAATAGGCAGGCTAGGTGGTTCAAATTAGGGACAAATAGGCTGCATAATTGCTGATACCCATGTTGTGCAAAAAGTCGAATAATGCCATGGCCAACATAACACACCAACATACCGTATCGGTCTGGCTCTACCTCTGAGTTATTGCTGCTGCCAAGATTCCCAGCTACCGGTATATGCTGCCAGGCACCCTCAGCGCTACATTCAACAGTCTAGATTTTCATAATTATCACATCTGCCTTCGACTTTAATTCTGCGGCCGGGATAATGAGCAAGTGAGCGTAATACCCACGATGCATTGTGGCAGGCGTAGGCAATGTGGCAAGATAAGTAGCCAAAGGACTTTATTCCATTGGGTACTCAGAACACTTTCTGTAGAGTAATGCAATAAATCTGGGCTGGGCCCAGCCACACATGAGCTTATCTAATCCCCTGACTTCTCACTATAACACTCTAACAGCAAGCCCCTGTGCCTCTCGGTAGAACCGCTCTACTCAGGGTTAATCTCATACTGCCCAGTACGGACATACACATGCTCACACATTCACACAAGGGCACGCATGCACACACGCGCAAACATATCGTCACTGTCGGGCAGAAACCTCGTATCTCCATTTTTCAAATTTGTATGTTTTCTTTTTTTTTTGCAAAGTAAAGCCCTGCTTCATCATACAAGGCCGTCGCACAAAAGTAGTGAAAACAGCCGATCTACAAGCACACAACGCCTCGCATCGGCTGTTTTCACTGGTTTAGTTCATTTTTTAAATGATAAATACAAAACGAAAGGTTTTGGACATACAAGGTTTCCACCCGACAACGACGATATGTGCACGTGTGCACACAGGCACATACGCACGCACGCACGCACGCACGCACACACATTCATCAAATAAAGCCATTTCCTTCTAATCTGCGGGTGTCAGCTTTGTGAATGGAAGTGTGGAGGAGGGTCATTCTCTCCCCATCCCTCTCTCCCTCCCTCCTTCTCTTCTGAGTGGACCTGCCTCTCCTGTCTCCTCCAGTCATGGCGGGATGGTTGACCCATATGAACCATCTGTCATTGCGGTAGTGCCTCGCCCTTCTCACTCCCCTGGATATCAGTAGCATATGCTCCTGAGGCTACATCTGCGAGTGGCAGTCCGATCTGGGGGTGATAGGCCAGGCCTATATATAGGATGGGATGTGTTCCCTGAGACTGGGGGCAGGAGGTCTGCATGGCTCCACTGAGCTTGGAGGTCACGCTATCCCGAGAATTCAGAATTATGGGAGATGCCAATCTTGACACATCACTTTACCAATCCATCTCTGATAACATGACTAAAATGTGATTATCTCGCCTGTATATTAGGCACTCAAGAATGGGCTCATAGATTCACTTTTCTCATCCAAAATAGATGATTTCATCTGTTGTTTTCAAAGGTGGATCTGGTGCGCCACAGGGGTCATTAAGGGAGTTCCAGCGGTCCCCAGCTAAATGAGTGGTAGTTTAATTTCACTAACAATTCAATTCAGTTCAGTTCAGTTCAGTTCAGTTCAGTTCAGTTCAGTTCAGTTCAGTTCAGTTCAATTCATTTGAAATTATTACCAAGAGTGTCTATTATTATTTTTTCTCCCCAATGTAATCATTATTCCAAATGATTCCTCCCCACACACACGTCTGTGTTGTCACTGCTGTTGTATCGCACTGACTCACCTGCCAGTGAGGAGCCCCCACCAGGAGGACGTAGAGCCTTCATCCTACTCCTATCGCCCAACACTCCTTGCTGACAGGTGCTGCCCGAGCCAGTAGGATTACGAGCAGTGACCTCCCCGCCCAGCTTCCCCCCCCCTGAACACGGGCCAACTGTGTTCATGTGTAGACGGCGACGCTCGGCAAAACCGGATGCACAAGAGTTTCTATTAATAATCACCACTATCTAGTATCTACTATAACATTTAGAGACACATTTTAAGACACAATTTAATTCAAACCAAGACATATTTTCACATCAGGGTCCCTATGACAGATTCATTTGAAACAGGATTCCATAGGCTAATGGAAGTCAATGTGGGAGTCTGTGACGCACAAAACCCCTGATCTAAAATATAGCCCAGAGTTAAAACGAAATCCCACCACCCTCCTGTGCACAGCAAATTCCCAAGCCTTTATTTAACACTGACGGGGTCCGTTTTTCACTCTCAAGACTTAAAAGTACACTCCGGATTTTGCAGTGTGGTCTCTCCATCCAAGGCCTGGAGAACAGATTATTTATAACTCCATCCAGCTCACCAGTGCACTGAATCTGCTGGTACTGCCTGTGCCCTTGTAGTCCCATCAGAACATCGCCCGCCTACAGTACATGCTCGCCCACGTCTCTCCCCACAAAGAGCCATGTGATGCTGCCATGCAAGGCTAATGTACAGTAAAGACTTTCTTTTTATGACCACGCTGGGAAAAACACAACCATGGCCTCATCAATACTTTAGCCTCAGTTCACTGGCAACTCTTCAGGGAAAGTTGAGTTGTAAGTCTGTACCATAGACTGTAAATAATAAATGGACAGAGCCACGCCATTGGTTTCTACAGACCGTAAATGAAGCCTATTTTTCAGCAAATCCATAATCTTTCTATATCCGCTCCTGAAATGAATCTGGAGGGCAGGTCTTCACTCTGTATAGCCAATACAAAACCTAGAAACATAGCATACTTTATCATTCATTTTAGAAATTAATGTGACGATTATTTACAAAAAACACATATCATGATGATTTAAAAAAGACTTTAAACTACCGATTGAAGACATTAAGTGTTGATGAAAAGGTTTACTAAGATAAGAAAATCAAGTGTAAAGTTTGCCAAATCTTCATAGACTTACATTGAGCTGAAGGTTTTTTAGAGCCCTAGGGGACTCCTGTCAAGTATAGGGTTTAAGTGGTTTTTAGTGGTGTATACAGCAGGGGTACGAGCACGACTCCAACTCGTTTCAACATTGCTTGACTTCTTACCAGGTGCACGGTCGGGAAAACGTAACTTTACAAGAAATCTCAAAGACCAGCACTCACGGACAATTAAGTCCTTTTAAGGCACTTTTTATTTTAAGTTTAGTTGGTCAAGGTAAAGTGCAGAGCAGCAGAAACAAACGGACGCGTTTTGGCGTTCTATACAGCGCCTTAAAAGGACTTGTCCATGAGTGCTGGTGTTCTCTTTGAGATTTCTTGTAAATTTAAGTGGTTTTAACCATTGCTACAGTGTTGTAGTTTTGACTTTAATACTTATCCTAGTCTTACTATTTCCAGATCGATAGTGCTTGTGAGTCCATTGCAGATTTGTGCAACAATGAACTAAAATATAACATTTAAGAAATAGGGTTTTCTATGTGATTCTTGACAAATTATCCGTCTCTGTTCATATTTACATTATGGGGAAATAAATTAGTTAGCAGAAATAAAGGGCCGTTTATAATCTATAATAAAAGTGTTATTTGACAGTAGGGATGTCAAATGACATCACAGCGAATGATCATTATAGGCGTGACGTTGTTCTAAGTAATTACAAAACCCCTGCGATGACATTAGTCTCCATGCTGATTATTTAGATGAATATGCTCCTGCAGGATCTAAATAGCCTGTGACGTTTCAGGCAATTAGTTTGCACCTTGCCCTGTTGTTGTTGGTCCATCTGACTATGTTAATTGACCTAATAACTGATGGTGTGAAACCACATCCTCCCTTTGGGCACCATTCCTCTGATGCTATGCGCATGAGTCACAAAGCCACCAAAACCGGCAACGTGTTTGTTTAGTTCCTGTTTCCAGGTATACACTGCCAAGGGACGTCCGCATGCTTGAGGCTGCAGTGAAACTGTGACGGCAGGCTTGTCTTGGGAATGCCTGTGGTTTTAACATCACAAATTCCTATCTAGATAATGCTCGCTGAACATGCCGTCACTCAGATTGCGTCAGGCTATTTGTAGTGGGTCTCTCTGTATATACACATAACAAACCGCCATACCTTCTGGACTTTGAATAGTGTATCATTTCTTGTCACGATCAATACGCACTTTCCACCGTATTCACGCTGTAGCAGCTGACTTCACAAATCCCTCAGACACTGTCACAACTACGCCCCCACTCACCTCCCAGGGGAGCAGAGTGTCACATGACCCCACTCCCATGTAAGTGCCCACGGTGAGGATGAGCCTGAACTCAGCTGTGGCGCTGAGGTGTGCACAGTGCAGTGCAGTGCAGTGTGTGTGTGTGTGTGTGTGTGTGTGTGTGTGTGTGTGTGTGTGTGTGTGTGTGTGTGTGTGTGTGTGTGTTTTGTGTGTGTGTGTGTGTGTGTGTGTGTGTGTGTGTGTGTGTGTGTGTGTGTGTGTGTGTGTGTGTGTGTGCGAGAGAGAGAGAGAGAGAGAGAGAGAGAGAGAGAGAGACATTGTGTATGTGTTTGGAACAGGACCCATCTGTCCATGCTATCCATCCCACAGTGCCATATTTTGCTCAAACCTTTTCATGTGAAGGACCCCCAAAATGATATGTATTTGACCTGGGACCCCCATCGCAAAATATTTCGTTCCAGGGACCCCCCAGAAGCAATTTTAGTTACAAATGTTTACTTAAAAAACACATACATTCAAAGATTTGCACACATTTTCACGACTTTTAAAAAATAGCAGATCTTGTAGATCTGCTATTTTTTCAATAGCAAAAGTATAAAATAATGAAGGCCCCTCCAGCTTGGGCCCTAGTAACTCAGTCCCACCCCCTTGTGACGCCCCTGCTGCCTTGCAGCATGGCAATGGGGCCAAGAAAGAACAACACACAACCAGCTACAAAGCTCTGATGTTTCAGTGGAACGATGGCACTATAGCAAAGTCCTGTCTTTGGCAGAGCGAGATAGCCGTGTCACGCAGCCGAAAATGAACACGTCAGTCAAAGCATTGTCCGTGCACCAGGGTGACACTAATGAATTCATTGGTGGATAATATCCTCAGACTCTCAGCTTCCATACACAATGGGAGGTGATTTGATATGTCAGGTGTAATTATCATGTGAAATAACTCGCGATAGAGAGAGTGAAGGCAGAGCTTCTCTCTGCCCGGACAGATTAGAGATCGTAGAAATGGCTAATTCTGTCTCAATTATGCATGTGGACGGTCCTTATAGTACCGCGTACTGGCAATGTTCCAGACATGATCTAACATCAAGCACTGAAAACATTAATCACTGGATTATAGTTTTTATCATACTGATTATCCCTGGTAATCATTATATTAATTTATTTTCAGCTACTTTGAATGAAATTATCTTCTAAATATATCAGACGTTGAAACTTGCACTGCACATTTAAGATGCTGAATTATGAGCCACACAACATTCGTTGAATACCAGGCCAAATTCTACACCCTCAGATTCTATATGAGTATCGGGCACTCAAGTTGCATGTCAGATGAGTTCATAACTAACACACACACACACACACACACACACACACACACACACACACACACACACACTCACACACACACACGCACGCACACGCGCACGCACACACACGCACGCACGCATGCACGCACGCACGCACGCACGCACGCACACACACACACACACACACACATACACACACACACACACACTGCACTGTGACGCACCACACACCATGCGAAATGAATGATGCAACACAGTAAATTCCAAAATGCTAAATGCAACTTTATAAGAGGGTTCAACTGAGTCATGCCCTCAATCATGCCCTCTGTTCAGGTCACCCACCACCTCCCCGACACCACCCAAGCAGCAGGCACCACCAGATTGGCCCTATCCTGAAGAGCCCCCTGCCTTCAGCAGATTCTTATCCTGTGACGGGGCCCGTGGCAAAGTGTTCCAACATATCAAATATAATATTCATAACAAAATACTACTGCATTCATGTCTTCATCATCTGTATTCCTCATTACATAGATTTTCATTCATTTCGTGTGGTGAAGTATCTTAGGTAGATTTATTTTTATTTTTATTCTTTTTTTTTGTCCATATGCGTGCGTATGTGAGTGCACGTGCGTGCATGCGTGTGTGCGTGCTTGTGTCAGGTCGGCACAGAACTAAACAATTTCAAGAGATGTTAGCTTTTAACTGACCCGTGGCCTTGAGTGTAATAATATGGCAAATGATGACCGTTCATGTAAGCACATAGACACGTCATACGTTCTATCTGGATTGGACTGAGATGGGCTATCAGCGGGCAGTGATGGTGAGTGATGGCATATGATGGGTGTTTTCATACCCCTCTCGGTTGTCATCTTCATCCAGATTGGAGATGAGCTGGGACCCGGCCAGGGAGATGTCCACGGCTGCCAGAGGCAGGTCTCTGTAGGAGAAGCTGACAAGCTGGACTGGGGCCACGCACTGGCTGTCCTCCTCCACCTGCTGGGAGATCACCTCCAGCTCGGACAACCCAGCCTGGGGAGCGGCCCTGGGAGAAACATGCGCCACATCAGCAACAGCATTAACCCCATTTTGGACGGGAACCCCATTTTGTAACTATATACCTTTCAAGACGGGAACCCTTTCGGGGTTCTTGCTGCTATGTACAGTATCGTCATTGTCGGGTGGAAACCTTGTCCAAAACCTTCCTTTTTTGTTAATAATAAAAATGCGATGTGAGGCGTTGTGTGCTTGTAGATCGGCTATTTTCACTACTTTTATGCAACACTTTTGTATGATGAAGTAGCGCTTTGATTTAAGAAAAGTAAAAACATACAAATTTGAAACTCAGGACAGGATTTAGAAGGCGTTTTTAGAATCGGCCTCAGTCCTAAATGGGTTAAGCAAGTATGCATTGTTACAGTGGTGTTGCTTGCCCATTTTTAAAGTTTAAAAGTATGATTGCGACCGTCAGGTCGCATTTACTACCAAAACCTCCACCGGCTGTCCGTCCGTCCCTGAGTCAGTGAGTGAGTCAGTCAGTCAGTCACACGTCACACGTCACACTTTTGCCCTGCTCATATCTCCACAACCGTTGCCCCCATCCATGCCAAATTTTGCACACACACTCCTTACCTGCCAAACTATAACCTCCAAGGACACCCACAGCTTCAGGGACCCCCAGGTCCCTGGGGGACCCCCAGGTGTAAAAAAATGTCCGTCCGTGACTCACACGTCACACGTCACACTTTTGCCCTGCTCATATCTCCACAACCGTTGCCCCCATCTATGCCACATTTTCCACACACACTCCTTACCTGCCAAACTACAACCTCCAAGGACCCCCGGAGCTCCAGGGACCCCCAGGTCCCTGGGGGACCCCCAGATGTAAAAAATGACCAAATGTGCAAAAATGACCAAATGACCACCCCAACGGGCCTGCTCACGGGGAATTCCCAGGGACCACCGACTCCTGGTGCTCCAGAACGGATGCAAAAGTGGTGGCACCCCCAGTGGAGGACCCCCTGCCACTGCAGCGCACATAAAATGCCGTAACTCGGGCTAGGAGCCACCGGGAGAGCCGGGGCCGGTACCTATTCGTCCGCCTCGGCGGCGCGGAGACCCCACCCCTCATTTCTCACATGGCCCTCTTCTAGCGCCACCATGAGGCCGATTCTTGCAAAACACATTTTTGGACACTGCTCCTACAATTTTTGCCCTAAAATCACTGACATCGCTACACAGTATGTCTACACTCATGTCATCAACATGGATCTGTCCCATATAGCGCCACCTTCAGGCCGATTTTTTAAAACACATTTTTGGACACTGCTCCTACAATTTTTGCCCTAAAATCACACAAATCGGTACACAGTATGTCTACACTCATCTCATCAATATGGATGTCCCATATAGCGCCACCATCAGGCCGATTTTTTTCAACCACATTTTTGGACACTGCTCCTACACATTTTGCCCTAAAATCACGCTGCGACCTGACGGTCGCTTATCTCCCGGTTAGGGAGTCTTACTGGTAGAAATCAGTGGTTCTCAAACGTTTTAATTTCAAGGACCCCTATTAACTCTCAGAGTTACAGACATGCAAGGATCCATTTGGAACCCCTTCAAGGAACCCTGGGCCCCACTTTGAGAAACACTGACGTAAATTAAATTGATTAAGTTCAGTGTGTCGGATATGGTTTCATGAAAATAACATCAATGAAAGTGAATTATTGGAGACTGAGAGACACACGTTTTGGTATATATTGGTACATTGGTCATTTGGTATATTGGAGAGTGTTGACAATGTAGATAAATATCAAATATACAGTATCTGCAGCACTGGAACATTTAGACCATACCATGAGCCATACACCTTGTACACTGGTGTTGAATGTTAGACCAAATGACCCCTGTCAATCACAGACCAACAATCACAGACCAACAATCACAACGTATGTATTTAATACATAGATACACAAAAGCATGAATTATTATAATTATATCCAAATAAGCATATCATCTTTACATTTATTGGTACACATGGGGAAATACATTATCAATCATATAAGGTACAAGAAAAACTAAATATGTAACATTTTAAAAAAATGATTTATATTGTATATTCTCATAAGCAATTGAAGTTAGCTTATATATGTTTGATGTCGCACACTAGTACTTGCACAGGTTGATGCCTGAGCAAGACATACTGTAGTAATTGAAACGTCACTATTAAATATTTCTAAGGGAGCCACTATCCAGTGTGTGAATTATTGGAGACCCACACAGTGGTATTTAAGGTTTGTGGGGGGAAAATGGTTTCATTGAAGTATTTCTTTAGGTTTTCGGATTCTAATTTATCAGTTGCAAAGTGTGCATTTTCTCTACGGCTGGGTATATATAACTAAGCCCAGATGAAATATCATTATTTTGTTCTGAAGAGCCTATAAAACAGGGCTGTGCAGGCGGAGGGGGGCTGTGTTTCCCCCGAGCTCGGCCAATAGCCGTCAAGGAGAAGGCAACCTGGAACAGGAGTATTTGCACAACTTGGCACCCGTCCCGGTACAGCCGATGTGGAGACATCAATAACTCCGGCGCTCAACAGTCGAGGAAGGCATTGATTACAGGGCAGAGGGAACAAAAGGCACTGGGTTGGTGGACTCTGGGGCCTCTGTTCTGGTGATGTGTAGAGGTCAAATGGAGAGATGGTCAGTACTGTAGACTAGAGAAACCGCGAGTAGCCCTTACCTCCCAGCTCCCAAGTGAAATATTAATGCTGTCAGGCCCATAGAGGAAAACAGGCGTTCTTCATCCCTGAGCTACCGAATGACTAATCCCTGCTTAACTTACTCACTTCAAAGGTTGTTTTCTTATTATCATAGGCAACCGAGAATCACTCCAAATACACTTTCTGATGTGAAGTAATAGCATTGTGCAAATCCAAATTGCTGCCATCGTTCCCGGCATCAAAGAACGGACAGCAAATACTCCCTTTAGATACCTGAAACCCCCGAACCTGCTTAGTCTCTCGAGACAGACTTGTTGGCTCAGACAATTCTCAAATCCTACTGCCTAAGAGTCTGTACTTTGAAATCTCTGAAAATTAGTAGAAAACTAGTCCGATGCCTGTAGGGAACAATGCCCGCTGGGAATGCATGCCCCTCCGGTTTTGCGATACAATACCCATTACACTCTAAAAACAAAAACTAGGCTCTACTCAATTTTATTGGTGAAACATTTTTACACTCAAAAATATTGAGTAAATATTACTGTTATGAAATCAGGTAGATGATACTCAATTAATTTGAGTAAAAGTAACCAAAACTTTTACGTACTTATTAACAACTAAAATTGAGTACAATGACCTAAAGAAATTGAGTAGATATAATTAAATTATTCAGTCAATGCCACAAAAGACTACAAGTAAATACATTGAAATATTAAGTAGATCTAATTGAATATTAGAGTATGATTTAACAAAACAAATATGTCACATTTACTTTATTCATTTACTTTTATTGATTTAATTCATATAGTACCATTTACCCCTTTCATTTACTTTACCTTTTACTCCAGGAGTACATGATGTCAAATGAATACACATGAAATAATTATGCAGATAATTATGTTTTTAATCAACTAATTGTGACCAGTGTAACACCACATCAAGTATGAACATTCAACATACTTTAGTATATGTAAATGACATGCAACAATGCCTGCAAAAACAATATGTTTAAAGATAATGATCAGGAAAGGGGTATCCCTGACACTTTTAAAATTCTGTTTACTAAAGAGCAGTGTGTGTTCACAATACTGTATATAAGTACCTCTAATTGAACTGTGCATACTGTAAGTAAGCAGTCTGTCAAACATTATGCACCATAAGAACAATGAGCCCATCAAATGAACAGTAAGTCATAACCACAAAATACATTAAAGACAGTCAGAGGCCATTTGGCATGAAAGAAAATCACAACTTGGAATATGAAATAATAAATAAGCATTTACAGTAGCTCAACATTTAAACATATTGACTATGCACACGTGTAATGTCTATATGCTAAACTGACCTGTTTGCATTATGACTCGAATGCACCAGAAACAAAACACTTTACATTAACTAATTACTATCAGCAACAAATACCATTGCAAAAATGCTGTTTTGACAATAAATCCACTTTCAGTAGGTTATACCCACTTTCTGAGAGCATCTTGCTGAACAGTAGTCGGCAAGCAGACATTTTTTCAGTCTCTGAACTTTGGCTGAAAGGTATCCAGGATCCAACTCAACTAGTACTTTTTGGAACATCTCAAGACCATATCTGAGGTTCTTGGGGTATCTCAGATTAAAGGCATAGAACAGTCCCAACAGATAGCAGCAGACCCCCAAGATTGTTGAGGGCAGTGATGCCCTTAATCACAATACCTACATCAGTAGGTTCATTCATTGAGTTCTCTTGGTTCTGCAGCAGGTAGATCTTCATCTTCATCATCACCTCCTCTGTCAACTTCTCTTCTACTCTGACAGGTGCACCAGCAGCTTCCTTCCTGCACACATTGTGAAGATAATTGTTTAGAGCTCACTTTCAGGCTAAATGTTACAAGACACACAGACACACATTGAGCAATCCTAGCTGTCTCCACACATGCAGCCCTGGGCATAATCTTTAATCAGTTGGACCAGACATGCAACGGATGCAACAGCCATTCAGCCAATGTCACAACCTCATTCTCTGGACATCACTATGCTGTTCCTTTGCATGTGATGGTCTCATCCACGATGACATTAAAACGTCAAAACATTTATTTTACTAACTTGAAAGTCCTTGATCTTGACACTATCTTCTTCCAGATGGTCGATGAGACATCGGATGATGACCTCTCGTGTTCGTTGATTGGGGATTCCTCTCTGCCTTAGTAGCTATTAAGACATACATTTAGAAATGAATAATCAGGAGAGAGAGAGTTGCAGGGGATAAAGATGAGTTTAGCATAAATTAATATAGTAATTATTGTCATTAGCCAGGTGAAATATAATTAAAGCAGTTAGAGTAAATGAAAGTTTCATACCTGAAGTACAATACTCATTTGTGCCCAAACTGCCCTTCTTGGACTGGAACATGGACAGTAGTTTGGGGGTATAGAAGTCCAACATTGCCATACATTTTGGCTCAAGATTCAGTGTGGTGATCATCCTGAACTTTGCACTAACCTGGAAGACAGAGATGAGGGGAAGAGAGTAAAAAAGAAGACATGTAGATAATAATGTAGGCCTATACCTGTGCATTTTATCTTCATTGTACACACCATTGTATGCAGCTGTGCATAGCTTGTAATAAATGCAAAAAGTCACAATGACTAGAGGGCTTGCACATTCCTCTCACTGTAACCTTAACTAGCTGCAAACCTTTGTAAATAACATAAGTTATACCCAATACATTTGTGTAGCCTATATGCACAAAGATACAGTAAATCTACTTACCAATATTTGCAAACACTCTCCAGGTTTCTTGTTGAAGAAGATGTGTGCTGCTGCTGTTTGTTGACAGAATGTTCCAGTAGAATTTTCCCATGAACCCTTTTTTTCCCATGAACCCTTGTGTACAATTTTGAATCTTAGTCATAATCTACTCAATTGTTTAAGTTGTTGTGAGAGATGAAAGATTATTAAGTTGGAATGAATAATAATTAAGGGTCTTTTTAAATTGATCCATATAAGTACTCCATACTCAAATATTATGAAGGAAAATTACCAAAACAAATTGAGTATAATTCATGAATACAATCAGTTGGTCAAATACTAATTTATTCTCATGAAATTAACTCAAATAATATATGTACATCTAACTCAAAAAGAACAGTTGGATTTTTACTCATTTTGTTTGGTGTGACCTACTCAAACAATCACATACATGATATTCAGTGATTTTATTGAGTAAATATAACTTTTTCTAATAGTGCTATTTACTCGGTCACAGAATCCTTTCTTAGAGTGTATACTCATTGTACCCGTTGTCAGCCCACCTGCTGTACTTGTGTCCCTGACATCGGTTGAAAGTTTCACTCAGTGATTCCATGCATTCTTCAGGGATCTCATGTGGAGATCCATTGCCGAACATCGGTTCTGGACAACCCCTGATCTGACCGAACAAGTTTGAAGTCGATCGGTCAGACTTTTAAGATATATGGGGACGGAGTGACACTCGTATGAACAAACAGACACGCCCGCAGAGATTTTGCAAAACACTGTGTCGTGACTGATCGAACACAGTTCCGGTGTGATCAGATGTCAGCTTCCAGTTCTCAGCTTCAATGGGGTGGATTTAAAGACTCTCTGTAGCATTTGAAGATTGTGAAAGAAACGGTCTGGCTTGAGAGACTACGGTCCTGATACAGTAGATATTATGTTTAACCCAGGGGTCACATATGCTTCCTCTGCTAACATGCAACTCAATCAACGCAAGTGTGCCTGTGTGTTACTGTTGTCTGCACACTTGCCTTGACTGACAGCAACAAGAGCACTAATCATTCATGACAGACATGAACTGTTCAGCACATCACAACATTTCCAGACAATCACGGCGCTAGCCAAGAGCCATTATGTGCAGAGCCCAGTTGAGTGGCCAGTTGCCATACTGGTGAGGGGGTGGAGCACCGCATATGAGATCACGTATGCCATTGCCAATGCAGGCAAAGACAGCCATGAGCAGGCCAAATCTGGCAGTCTTTTTAGAGACATGCAATATTAGCTAATGCCACAAGGAAGCAGAAAGCTGAACCACTTAAGCCCCTATCTACTTCCTTGTATGACAAATCCTATATTAAAATTGGCTAAAATAGGCTGGTGGGCGGGTGGACCTCTGACATCACTGTGACTCAGCCATAACCATAAGGTGTTCCCAATGCAACTATGCCCAAATATGGAGTGGTATGGCTAATACCTCAATGACTGTGTCATGGCATCAGCTGCAAACGAATCAGTCAGCTCCATATATGAGCACAAAGGGGGGCATGCCCATATATGGGCATATACTCATGACATAAGCTATCTCCATATCCGGTTGTCTAGTATAGCTCTATATCTGTCAGTCCTTGTCCTATTTATGCCCATACAGTATTTGGAGATAGCTTATGTCATCAGTATATGCCCATATATGGGCATGTACCTGGCAAACTACTTCTTAAAGGTCAAGGATGTTCACGATCACAACACCAGAGGCAGCTCCACTAATCATCATCAACGTAGATTTAACACTAAACAAGGCGCTAACTCGTTCTCCTTCTATACCATCAACATGTGGAACGCCCTTCCACAAGCCTTAAAGGAGAGCAAATCCCTAGCCTCCTTCAAAATTGGTATGAAGGAGAGCCTTCAGACAGCTGCTACCCGTGACTTGTAAATAGACTAAGCCCCCATGCTCCCCCCCCCTTTCTTTTTTTTCTGCCTTTGTATTTGATATTATGTTTTTGAAACTGATATTATCCAAGATAAAGTACTATGTTCTATCCGTCTGTCTTTCAATGTTATATGAGATACTTAAAGTGTGGTTCCTGTGGAAATAAGCCTCGGCTTTCTAGGATCTCCTTTTAGTTGACCTTGTACCAGTGATTTGTACTGTCATGAAACTGTGCTTTTTTCAATTGCAAACTTCTAATACATTCTTCAATCAATCAATCAATGCCTCCTTTTGTGCTCATATATGGAGCTGACTGATTTGTTTGCAGCTGATGCCATATATAACGGTCGGATCTGTAGACTCTAGAGTCTAGAGCAAGGGTCTTCAACAGGGTGTCCTCAGAGTTACTATAGGGGGTCCTCCAAATCTTTGTGATCTTTACTTTTTTATATAAACAATTTGAACCCTAGAGTCCATATTCTGAGAACTTTGCCCAAAAATAGCAGATCTACAAGCTAACTCGATGTGTGCGGTGCCCACTGTTGAGTGCTAATGTACTTAACGTGATTAACACAGGGCACAACTTATCAGTCCAGAAAGATACAAATTCTACATTACAGATTAGATGTTTCTAGGGCCTCTATGTCGTCCATTTGCATTACATTGTCCTGGCACCTGCTCCATGAAGCTGTGGTGGTTACACAATACAATATGTAATCTTTACATTATAGCAATGTGTTACATGGGATTATAGCACATCTTCCCCTCAATTGTATTCATAATACAATAAGCCCTTCTTGAATGTGTTATCAAAACTAGTAGTTGAGCAGCATTTACATAATTTGGCGTAATAAAGCAAATAAATTGCACAAATCTTTTGCAAGCATTGTGTTTTATATAGACAGCATAGCTTTAAAATCAGTTTCAAGCTTTTTAAGGAGGTCTATCTATTTCCTGGTATGTAATCATTGCCAGGGATCGACTCCCGTAGACTAACAACCATTCATGGCTTAGCCCCCAGTGTTTTTACATTGCATTGCTATAAATCACCTTGCGTGGATCAATAGATATATAAAAACAAAAGGGCCAGGGAAGACTCCGCCCTCCCAGTTCCACCTCATTGACTAGACAATTTAATGCAGTTTGTCACAAAAGGGATGTGCATAATAATTAATGTGGAGCCAACGGTAAGATGATTTCATTATTATTAATATTTTGGATTCCATAATTCTGTGATCTCCTCTCATAAGTAAGTATCTATGCCTGAAAGCTATTCTCTTTGAGAATCAGAATAATTCCTCCCTGTACTGTAAAATCGTGTTAATTTGACATTGAGATTGTGCTTAAAGAGGTGGTGCCATAGTTTTGTACCTTTTCTGTTTTTCATGTGTCTAGGAGGTTGAAAGTACTTCATTAGACCCCCTGGTGTGGTTTTTATGAGAAATGATGTATTCTCTTGGTATTTGTTTTTTTTTTTCTTGGAGGCTGCCACCTTGTGGTCAAAAGTGTCAGTTAAAAAACACAGATACTAAGTATGTCACAGTATCAACTCCTCCCCTAGTTACCATTCACCCAACACTGTGGGGTGTGGCTAACTTCAGCTGGGTCACCACCCACCATGACATCCATGCATACTTAATGAACTGGGGGTGTGGCCACATAAAAACATAATTTTAACTCTTTCTGTACACTTTTTTGGAAACAATCTTCCTCCTAGTATAATCATAATACCTGATAATCATGTTTTAGAGGGGGGGGGGGGGGGGGGAATCATGGCACCACCTCTTTAATGTGCATTTGTACACTCTTGGAGTTACAAATGGATAAATGAACAGAGATTTTACTGTTTGCCAACACATTCTTGAACACATCACACATGAAAATATATTTTCTCTAGGATATTTTCAATCTTTTTCGACCCATATATCTTGAGTTAAAATGGATCTAATTTGTAATCTATTGTACACAATATTGTCTGCATCTTTCTTTCTCTCTAGAGGTAGGCCTACTCAAACATTAGCTATCTCCAGCATTGCTGTACTCAACAGAAAGTAAAACGAAAATATATATTTTTACACAAAATATTAACTCCTACGCAGCTAAAGCTGGTGACTCACACTGTTAATATGAAGGCATAACTATATGCACATGCACATTGATAGTTTTTGCTTGGTTAAGAGTAGAACATCTTTTCTAAATATTTATCCCACGATTTTTGTAACCAATATTTTTCACCCGGTGTCAATTGTCTAAAATATCCGGGGTGTTACACTCCCTCTGCCAACCTGGGGAGAGCAACAGACTGACCTCATGCTTCCTTCTATACAAGATCAGTCCAGTTCGCTTCTTTTCACCTGACTGGGGGGAGTTTCCCTGGTTGGATGTAGCACGTAGTGTTTTTGTGAGGGTACCTAATAGGGAACATGGGGAGAACAAGCAAACTCCGCACAGAAAGGCCCTTTAACCAACCCCACTGAGGGTATGGGCACTGATGATGTATGATGTAGAGGAGAGAACACGCCCGAAATAGCAGATCTACAAGCTCACAGCTTGTAGATCTGCTATTTCCACTATCAATGTTCTTTTTTAAGTATAAAGTTGTCAAATATGTCAGTAATTTCTTTGTATATAGGTTATGTGTCATATCTAACATGTGCAACTTCAAAGCCTAAAAGCCAAACAGAAATGTAATTGTCAATGACAAAAACACAATTAAATCGTTAATCGCAATTATTTGTGTGAAAATTAATCGCCAAGTAAAATGTCATAATCGTGACAGCCCTAGCCACTGTGCCCCCATCCTTGAAAAATAACATATTTTCCATGGACAGAAACTGCACACCGAGCTATGGTTTACACTTCTTTACTTACAAATCAATCAATGTGTTATGAATCCACCATCCACCTTATTAAGTCACCTCCTGTGGTGATATAGAAAACACAAGACCGGTTTCGACTGCATCTGACTCACAATCAACAAGGCATAAAGTTGAGTAAGTCAAGTTCACTACTAAAGGTGGATAAGGCAAAGTCATGAACACAAAACGCCCAAAAGCAAAATTACTTGTTTGCATTCTCGTGATACCATATTGGAGGACAAATAAAGGAAAAATCGAAGTCTTAAGCACACCTTGTTAGTTTAGGGACGGGTGCGTTGGGGAAGTAGCAGACGTGTCGAATAAAATAGAATGACCTGCACACCGTCTACACTTGCTTCGTTGCCTTTTATTTATGATAAAAACTTTCTTTATTGTACAAGTGTAGACGGTGTGCATTTATTCGATTCTACACAGAGGTAAGACTTATGAAACCAATGGAGAAAGAATTGTTTGCTATTAACTTTGCTATTGATTTTGTTACACAGATAAGTAACTAAAAATTAAAGGCCTGGTTGCCCAACCAGGGCCAGCAAACTTTGGAAGGAAGCCATAGCCAATTGCAATGGGACGGACAGACAGACAGACAGACAGACAGACAGACAGACAGACAGACGTACGGGGACGGGCAGGGACAGACAGGTCATGGATGGACGGACAGACAGGGACGGATGGACGGACAAATGGGGGACAACATATAGTCTCTGGCCATTAGAGTATAAGACAATTAGTAATTAGTAAGTAAATCACCCAATGATCGAACATAAGAAACACAATACATATTGAGACTAAACTGTAGTAATTACTGCCAAATTACTCAAATGAAAAATGTATCAGAGACAACAGGGGCAACCTAAATAACTACAGTATGGTAAAGGTGTATGAGCCAAAAGCTACAGTAACAATGATATGACCGTGACTGTCAAGTCATATTTCGATGTGCACCCATTCTAAAAAAAAAAAGAAAAAGAAAAAAAATGAAAAGGGTTTCAAAATGCTGCCTCAGCATAAACTGCTGCTGTGCAGAGGGCATTGGTGTCATTGTCATTCTGAGTACTCACTGCCACAGCCTCTCAGGCCAGCTGTCTACAACCCTGCTGTTGCGTCTCGCCCAATAAGACTGTATTCGCGATTCTTGGCTGTTCCTTTACACACAGCAATTCACTGCCCCTGATATTATCAGGGAAGCAAGATGCAGTGAGCCAAGTCTCTTCCATGGTATGGGAACCAGCCAGTTTCTTCCCCCAGCAGCATACATGACTCAGGCCACTGGCACAATGGGATGTTTGTAAGCTTGGTGCTTTTGTATTTAATGGCTGCTCTCTCAAGGTTCCTGCTGGGAAATTACTGCAGTTGACAATTCCATTGCATCAATGAAGGGTGGAAGGGGCTTTTTTGTCTTGGGAGTTTTGCCTTTAGAGGAAGCTCTGCTGCTGTGAATACGCCCATTTGCATCCAAGCCATGGACACTTCGATTAGCAGGAAGAGAGGATGGCGCCTTGCACACGGAGCTCTGCTCTGCAGATGCCCAGGCAGCAGCTGGTAGACCTCTAAAACCAGCTGTCTCACACATGCAACAAACCATCAAAAGCACCTGAGTGGGCACATGGTAATAACACAGTAATGCAGTATCTTTGCCCTAGTAAGAAAGATCTAATAGCCTCCTATTATATGGTGATACAAACCATTGTGTTAATAGTTGTTAATAGAAGTGTTACAGCAAAATCTATTCCTCATTTCGACAATCTGCCACACCTACAGTTCTGTATGTTAAAAACTAAAACTAAATCTTTTGAGTGCCTCATCCAACCCGTCTGACTCTGAAGTGGTTCCACCTGCACTGTGGTACTTGGCATTCAGAGAACAACTATATTAATCTGAGGGAAATGAAAATGAACTACAAGATGATTGTGGCGCCTTCATTTCACTCCCTTTGCACTTTGAATTCCCTAAATGCATCTGCCATCAAATATACATAAATGCACGAATGGTCATGATTGAATGGTGATGATGATGTATGCTATTCAACCATCTAAATTGTACAGTGGGGAAGTTTGAGACGTGATCGGTGAGATGAACAAGAGCAAATAGCATAAGCGGTGACCTGGTAATCAGTGCATCATACTCTAACCCATTCAGAACGGGTATACACATTATGGTGTATTATTATTTTATGCTTTAACTATTAAAGAATAGCAGATATACAAGCTCACAGCGCGGCACCGAGTGCCGCGCTGCGAGCTTGTAGATCTGCTATTTTTTTTAAATCGTGAAAATTTGAATTTTGACCCGATTCTATAAGTGTCTTTTGAACCCTTCTAAGATATTTTGAAAAAGCTATGTTTCTATGTCAGCAATCTGGCCAGCCATCGTCAAAGAAAAGGTCCTTTTCACTTAACTGGAGCTCAGTTAGTCTGTTCTTGAGAGACTACTATGTCAGTGGTTCTCAAACCTTTTCATGTGAAGGACCCCCAAACTGATATGTATTTGGCCACAGACCCCCATCTCAAAATATTTAGTTCCAGGGACCCCCCCCCCCCCAGAAGCAAACTTTGAGTTACAAACGTTCGCTTTGAAAATACATATATTCAAAGATTTGCACACATTTTCAAGACTTTGTAAAAAATAGCAGATCTACAAGCTCGCAGCGCGGCACTCGGTGCCGCGCTGTGAGCTTGTATATCTGCTATTTTTCACTGGTTAAAGCATTCAATAATTCTAGGCCTAAATAGGCTAATGAGGGAACAGAGAGACATTGCTACACCAGGAAAGGAACTGCAGAGTGGCTCTGGAGCACGTGACACAGAGGTTAGTTACAGTAAATGTTAGCTGACCTGTTTCAAAGCCACTTGGCTCCTCGGGATGTGTGGCGTGCCGTCTGAATGTGCACTGGACGGAGCAAAATGTACAAATAGCCCCGTGCAAAGCCTGAAGAAGGAGCACTGCCTCAACAACATGTATAAAGGCAATCACCAGCCACTAAAATGCAATGAAATCTTTAGTGTCCTGGTTATAGGCTAAGTACAGTACAGAACATAAAGAGCTTATTCATTATAAGTTCAGTTTGAAAATGATATAATTTGTGGTCTATTATGTGATTTTGCCCGACAGATATATCGGTCAAACCGATATATCGGTCGTTTTTGGACCCCGATGTCGGTATCGGACATCGGTCATTATCTCTCCGATGGATCGGTCGTTTTTATAAGTAATATTAGACCACCATTTGATGACATTTAGCCACTCAGACCCAAAACTTAGAATATATTGTCGTTGCCCGTAAGGATCCATTGGATTTCTTTTTACACTCATGAGTTAAAGATCTTATAAAGGGTCCATTTGGTTACCAAATCTCCATCACTTTGCTGGGGACCACCTGGAAATCGCTCAAGGACCACTGGTGGTCCCCGGACCATTGGTAAAAAAAGGGAAAAAAAGTTTTGAAGGTAAGAAGTTTTTGAAATTTAGGCTATTGATTATTATTTTAAATTATTACAAAACATCGGTTAAACATCTGCAATCGGTGGTCTAGCACTCTCCATCGGCAAACATCGGCATCGGCCAAAAGATATGGCATCGGTCGGGCTCTAGATTAGACACTTCACACTCTGAATGCATTAAAAAAAAACAACAACGTTCTATTCTAAAGTGATATAGGCCTATGTGCAATCAAAGAGTTGTATTGTGGAGAAGCTAATATTCTTCCAGTTCGCTTTCCCACTGTCTCCTGTGTACCACGGTAGAGATCCTCTACAGCACTATACTACAGACCGAGAGAGAGAGAGAGAGAGAGAGAGAGAGAGAGAGAGAGAGAGAGAGAGAGAGAGAGAGAGAGAGAGAGAGAGAGAGAGAGAGAGAAACATTAAAGAATGAGAGGCAGGGAAAACAACCAGAGACAGGGCAGAGAGCGAGAGAGAGAGAGAGGGGTGGGGGGAGACCGACGACAGAGAAAGGATTTACAGTAGCATCCAGTTTAGAAGAGCAAGGGTGAAAATAGCTCCACAGACCTCTCTCCGCACGAGTGTTTCCCATCTGTCATTGCACCAGGCAGTCACCCGTGACCGACAGCATTAATACACATCTTTATGCTGTCAAAACCGTACTGCGACAAGTTTGGCAACAACCCTTTTTTCCTCTTCCAAATAGATCAATCAGTCCCACACACAAACCTCTGCTCCGAGATACAAACCTCTGGCTGCTGCTACAGCGAGCTGTGCCTTTAACACCAGAAGACACAGCTGATTGAACTAAATCTGCAAGTCCCCCCATAGACACACACACACACACACACACACACACACACACACACACACACACACACACACACACACACACACACACACTGCACTCCATTCCATTCTACATCCGCCTGTCCCCCTCCCCTACCCTACCCGCCCTTCCCTTCCCTTCTCTTAGCCCTGACCGGGGCTGTCATCAGGATGCAGGGCCTGTCTGGGGGGCCACACACAGAGTAATTATTAATAAGGGAAGATGACAAGTGAACATCCCTCCTGAATGCTAAGAGAGGCCAGCAGAGACATGGAGATGGCAGGCCTGTCCTCCTACCGAAGAGAAGCATGCTAAGGCCACACATCCCCACCCCCTGCCCACCCCCACCATCTCCATTCAAAGTCATTCACAGGAGAGTCACGGGGGAGTTGCTTGTATAGCGTCGTTGTCGGGCGGAAACCTCGTATCTCCAAGTTTCAAATATGTAAATTATTTCGCAAAGTAAAGCCCTGCTTCACCATACAAGGCTGTTGCACAAAAGTAGTGAAAACAGCAGATCTACAAGCACACAACGCCTCGCGGTGCGAGGCGTTGTGTGCTTGTAGATCGGCTGTTTTCACTAGTTTAACTCATTCTTAAATTGACAAAAACAAAACAAACGGTTTTGGACATACAAGGTTTCCACCCGACAACGACGATACGCAGGTGCTGTTTTCATAATCACATCCCTACCACACGGTGTAGCCCCCTTGCTAAAGCATGTTGCAATGGAGATTATATACGATTTCACATTGTCTTAGATATGGCATCTGACATGCGGCTGTTGGGTGTGATACTCACTGGGGGTGGCTCATGTTGGATGGCCTGATGCTGTGAAGAAAACGTCCACACTAAACGACCCCTATTGTGAATTACAGTTTCACCACAGCAGAGACTTGACTCCTATGGAGAGGTAAAAAAAAGAAAAAGAAAGAACAAAGTCACTTCTGGGAAGAAAAGACAGCAATTACGGCAGCTAGTTGTACTGTATTTCAATATTAGTCCATTACATTTTCTTGTTCTCACATTTCTGTCCTCATTTTAATTGTGATGCTGTCACCATTTTGGCAGTGAACACTGAACCGTTAAGGGTTTTAAAAATGTTTCCCACTGTATGATATGCTCTGTGAATCAGAGGCTGAGAAACATCACACCTCTTGCATAACAAGTGCACCAGGATGCTGGCTCTTTGTGTCATAGGATAGAGAGCCATTGATGTCCACGTCCGCTCAGTGAAAGCACACTACTCCAGCTGCTTTCGCGGGGAGCAGAAATGAGACCTCCAGACAGGAGAAAACCACAAACACATAACCGCTGCCTTTAAGGGACCAGTGTATCATTACACAAACAGTCTCATCGTCATTAGTATATTGCAAACTAAGCCTTAGTGTGCAAGCACCACTTAGAAAGCTGTGCAAGTTGTCAGCAGCAAAACCGCTACGCACAAGCAGCGCTGTAATTGTCATTTACGCCGAGCATCATTTATACAACTCCAGTCCTCAATCAACATTGAGCAGGGCATGGCAAGGTTGATTTACACAGCATTGCGTGGACATTGGGTAATGTGTTAACACATGAAAGTATAGGGAAACCCTTCTGACACGGCGAAAATCAGCATTCACAGCAATAACAGACCATAGCAGAATAATGTAGTATAGCACAGCAGATTAAATGCCACTCGAGATAAATCAATTCAGGTCATTCAAGGGCTGCAAAGTGATAGTGCATGACCACAGCCTCCACGATATGGCCTTTAGCACGATGCCATAAATGAGAGATAAATAAGTGACTTAACCACTTAATCCCTCTTTGCTTAGTAAATCGGACCTGAGTTACTTACTGTCCTTGGACCCCCCCCCCCCCCCACACACACACACCAAATGTCTTCACCACGCTCACAATGCTTGTATATCTGCTATTTCTGGCTAATGACCCCAGAATATGGATGCTGGGCTTCAAGCAGTTAAAGTAGTGTAGATACTAAGGAATGTGTAATGTGCAGAAAGAGTTAGTGTGTTTATGTATCACTATACACTGCAAAGTCATTAGTGTTAATTTAACTCTGAGTGTATAAATGGTCCCTTATGGGTCCATTCATGAGTCCCCTACAAGTTGAGGCCTTTTCAGACTCATCTCTACAAAAAATAGTATTAAAAATGTACCTACTGTATGTAGAAAGGCTCCCAAGTGCAAGGATAAAGCATTGCATAATATACAATTTTTTTGGCTTGGGTAAAACACATCAGATCATAACATTAGCATCTTCATGATGTGGCCACTTTTTACAGAGCAATATCTTCCACCTACCTAAAAGCAATATTGCTGTAGCCATCCTGTTTTATTTTATTGACACAAGTAGGCTATGCATATGCATTGGTCCAGTCCTCCCCATTCAGCCAGATCAAGATCCATTATCAAGTTACAACAAGCCAAATAGAGTTAATATTTTCTAATACGATTAGGCCACCCAGCTTTGGTTTCTCGCTCTAGTTAATGTGTACAACATACAACATACAAGATGGGTTGTAGACAGCAGCATGACATTTATTGGTAACAACTAATGGAGGACCTCAGATGGGAATTCAAGGCTAAAAGCCCAGAGAAACTGAACACCGTCGAGATTCACGAAGCACACCTACCTTCTACATTGTGTAAAGTGTGGTCGTGACTCCTTTGCCCTCGTAGTGATGATGGTAACATCTCCCTCGCAGATGATGATGATCAGTGTAAGCGAAGCTCGGATGGTGCTGCTGCTGTGTGCAGGCTGCGATTCTCGTTACATTTGTGTTGGCCAAGCACCCGTATTGTCTCTTAGAATACAGTGCAAAACGACAAAGCCCACTGCCGACCGAAGGCACCATTCTTCAACAAGATTATCATTGCATTATACAGATAACGACATCTTTGAGACTATAAGGATGGATGGCATAATACTCAACTCGCGCCTGCTCGCGGGGGCTTCCCCCACGATCACACCAGGGACTCCATGTGCCACTGCCCACAGTAATAATAATACGCTGCACTGTAGGTTCACAAGCGGGAGCTGTCCAGGTGCTGAAACTGGGATTCCATTACCCACGGATACGTGACGAGCACAACTCGTCAGGACATGCGGTAGTCGAGATAAATTGAGCCGATATGGCTACCTAATATTATATTTCTGTTGCAAACAACGAAGAGCCTGCAGACGTACGTACTCTTTTCGTGCCACCCTAGCGTCGACGTAAGGGGGGAAAAAAGGAAAGGAGAAAAAAAAGCACACACTCGCGCTTCCAGCGGCGTCAGTTCAGAAAAAGCTAAGGTATGGCAACATGACTGGTGTCTTGCAAGACACCAGGCATGTTGCCATACCTTAGCAACAGGCACGATTACAGTACACTTTATTATTTCGCCCTGTAGCCAGGATATGGCAGCTGCCATAGCTTGCCATACCCAATTGACGCCTCTGCGCGCTTCACTTCACCTCTTGAGCTTCAGTTCCTCGCGATAACAGCATATAAGAAATAGGTTACATTCGCTTAGGAGAGTAGCCTAGTAGAAAATGAAGGAATATTTATGAAACAATATAACTAACTATATAAATACAAGACAGCCTATTATATGCGAATATCCTCAAATTGCTTCAGTGTGTAGCCTAGTCTAAATCTAAAATGACATTAATAAAAGACATCTGTTGGCCATATCCTAACATAACTGTGTTACAGTAGTAGGCCTAGGCATAACGGATACACATTATAGTGGTAACTGATTGTACAATCATATTACTTGATCAGAGGAGAAACTTGTGATGTGATCTCTCACATCACAATAACTAACTTGGGAGTTGGCTTAATTGCATGGCTATTACACTGCTTAGGGCCATTGCCTTCTAATGGCTTCTAAGAATACAAATGAGTCAGCTAACGGTTCTTGACCAAAATAGTAATTACCTGTCTGAATGCAAAATACCATTAGACTGTAAGTAAAGTTCCCACGATTCCATTCATGCCTGAGCCTTTCATGGGCCCTGCAGTGTGAGCATACCTCATGCCATACCTCATACCTGTCTGTCAGCAACAAAAAAATAAACGAAACTGAAAAATCCGAGTTTGTCTGCTTCTCAAAAAATGCGGAAGTCTGACAAACAGGTGATCAGTGATCTCATCACCAACATGGACCTTATTAAATTAAATTATTTGCTTTTCAAGATGCACACATCTACTTTGAGGTCAAAGCTGTTCCTCCCACAAAGGGCAATAGGCCTACAGCAAAATAATGAGTATCTACAATTTTACTGTGCAGATCATTATAATGCACATTTCTGCAGATGACTTTGAGACTTATTTACCTATATTATTTAAATCAGTGGTCCTCAACCTTTTCAGGCTGTGACCCCCAAAATAGTCATATTTGAACTGGGGACCCCCCACCCTGATGAGCACTTGGAAATGTAGGAGTTGGCATTACATTTAGTTTGACTCGATCTATTCCATTGTGAAAATAGCAGATCTACATGCTCACAAGAGCATGTAGATCTGCTATTTCAGCCTCTAATATATGACAATTTTACCAATGTTTGACCAGAGGTACTAGACAGGTCTTTAAAGTCCTTAAACTGTAACTTTAGAAATGTGCAGATACCCTCTATACACTTAAACCTTATGTTGGTTTGTTTACTGTTGAGTGAGAAAACAGTGTTGCACATTAAGTTAATCATCTGGGGACCCCCCAACGACCCACAGGTTGAGAACCACTGATTGCCACAGTCACATATTAGGCCTACTAGTTCTCATTATTACACTTTCCTCACAGATTAGTTCAAATCACTTCCTGGCATTTAGCATGTCATTTACAATGTGGACAAACAACATATTTCAGTTCTGTGGAACGGAACCGCCCACACATGACAGTGGCTACAGAGGCCTTTAAACAAAAAGCAGTTCTCAGTTATTTAGAGCATTCACTCTGACTCACCTTGGGAACTAATACTAACCAGGAGCTATAGGGTTTCTTGAGCAGGTAAGGATTTCAATTTTGTTTAATTCAAAACATGAGATCTTCCTCTACTCAGATGTGTGCCTGAGACCTCCCAGGAGAGCAAAGAATGTTATACATAGCTATACTGTATATGTGGAATGTTTATAACAGATAGTTTATGATTCAGTTGTGTTACCCTTGGAAACAATTGATCATACTGACATTTTTGCCTTGCATGTTCTCAGGTTTTTATCAACACCGATTTAGGAATTTTGGCAGAAGACAAGAACGAAGGGCATCCCAAATGATGGCAGGTATAGAGCAATTCACAACCTCCTGTTCTTACTAAGAAATAAACTGTGTTATGTAGTCTGATTTTTAATGGGAATTCTCCTACACCACCAAGATTCCAAGTAATACTCTTGCTGGGTACCTATAGGGAAGAGGAAATACAAGAACCTGTTCAGGTTATGAAAAGCAGGAGGATATGGTACAACTTATACGAGCTTCTTTCCTGTAAATGTGATGTGACGCATTGTGAAATGGGACATTCTGCATAATGAGTATTTTCTACTTTTGGTACTTTAAGTACATTTTGATACCAGTACTTTTGTACACAAGTACATTTTTAATTCAGACGTTTACTTGTAACATTGCAGTATTCATACTTTTAAATTACTTTATACTTACCTGTAATTAAAAATGAGTGCTTTTTCCACCACTGTTTATGTCCATGTCCTGTAGATCATGGTGACCTTTGTAGTGAGGCCGAATCCACCTACTGCATGAATGGAGGAATATGCTATAACATACCTTCCATGGACACACTCTCCTGTGTGTAAGTTTACATACAAATTGCATTTTTATTTGAACAGTATGGTGAAGAACAGGTCTGGGAGTAACTTGGGTGCATTTTAGTTTTCATAACATTACATTGTTCACAATTCCAGAACATTATACCATACTAACATGACATTATTCCCAATTCCAGAACATTATACCATACTAACATGACTTTATTCACAATTCCAGAACATTATACCATAGCATTCAAAGGTTTAATATGTGAGTGGTAATGTTTCTATTCTATTCTAGTGGTGTCTAAATGCTTATGTGCTGAATGTCTGGACATGTTTTAGGTGCAGTGACAACTATAAAGGCAGTAGGTGTGAGCAGTTCCAGCTCTTCAGCATTTCGAGCGATGCAGGGCAGACAGGACTAATTGCAGCCGTGGTCATTGTTGCTCTTCTCCTCTTAGTCGTGCTTGCAGTTGTTATCTACTACGTATGCAAGTAAGTAATCAATGCGTGTAATGCGTATCACTCCTTGTCTCACTAAAAGGCATCTAAAATTGGTTCAGGACATCGATGTCAAAACTGTTCATGGCATTACTGTATCATTGTTATATTACCGTTCTTGTTATTTCCATGATCTTATTCTGTCCAAGCCAATAGACATTGTTTGTCTCTTGACAGGATAAGGAAATCCATGTCAGAGAGCCAACAAAGCAGTAAGCAAGAGTACTGGAGGGTAAAGCCAAGAGTATAACCACCACACTTCAATCATATTTATTGTTACGTTTTGGTCATGCACTGGATGGATGATGAAATCGCTCAGAACTCTATGGGACTTGATGCTGCTTAAAATGTAGCTATGAAGGGACCTTAAGGACTTTGGACATCTGTAGTGTTGAACCACCTGACCTTCTCCTGGCAAAAGCCAAAGTTGATGGACATCTGATTTAGAGCTGAAAATGGACGGAACCAAAAGCTACAGTATAGACTTGTTTTTAATGTGACTATTAATGTTTCACTGTAGTTACACAGAAAAAGGTCACATTTCAATGTGCTTTGTAGCTTGCAATAAACATTTACAGAGCACAGCTGGCCCATGTAAATGGTATGTTCTATTATATGTTTTTAATGTGTGTAATTCACTTTAGTCAATGTTGAATGTATTATTAATTATATCACTAAATATTTGAAGATTCATTAATATATACAATGTCACTATAAGCTAAAAATAATGTTGTTAAAGTAACTATATTGTAATAAGTTATACCAATTGTAATTGTGTAAATACATGCAATAAACCTAATATTTTGCACACAAGTTATGCAAAACTTAATTTTCACTAACATACTGAAGGTGGGGTAGCTCATTCTGTAACTGCAAGTCCTGGATTAATTGGCAAAAATACATACAGGAGTGAAAGGGATATTTCACTTTTAAACATTTTTTGGGGTCATTTTGACGTCTACTCAGGGTTTTTGTGTTTCACCCCATGCAGTTTTTAAGTTGATTGATTCAGTATTTTGATATTTGATATTCATATCAGACACACCTCCTACCTATACAAACCCACTGTAACTCCAAACTCCATTTTACCCATGATAGATTCATTGAAAACACCCGTCCTTGGTTCTGGTGACTGATATTGCAGGTAATTTCTTCACTTGGACTGTCTGTACTGCGTGGCCTGGTCTCTGGCTAGTCTGTCTGGAATTAAACCCCAATATGCGCCACAGCACCTCAGATCTTATAGACACTTCTATCACTGACTTTAAAATAGGCTACAATAGTACCAAGTCTGTTTTTTCCCCCAGCTCAGATAGCAAAAGTCAAATCACTTCTATTTTTTGTGAACTAGATAAGGTTATTGATGCTTTATCTCCTATAGTCTGGACTACTGCAACTGTCTTTATTTGAGCTGAACTCATTTTAGTTTCTTCATGTTGACTGTCTGCACTGCGTGGGCTGGTCCCTGCCAAGTCTGAATGAAACCCCCTGGGCCAAAACGACTAAGATTTTCAGTTCAACGAAAATGAAAGTGTTTTTCAACTGAAAACAATGACATGGCATCAGGTTTTTCAGTAGAACGCATAAAGTAAGCTTCTGGGGCCTTCAAGCCATAAGGACATTTGAATGATCGGTTTCAATATCAACTTGTATAACATTTTTGAGAACACCTTTGCGCCTTGTTCGTTATTCATTTTATGATTGCTTCTGAAAAGTGTTGAACAAAAAAGCTTAAAAACATATGCTTGTCTCTTATGGGGTGTTATAATGCTTATGTTCAAGCAAAACATTTTCACTTGAAAATGGGTTATTTTTGGTGAGTGACACCGTTATGTATGTGTAAGTATATTAGGCTTAACTGTCAAAGAGCTAATCAGTTTCACAGCATTCAGCAGGAAGGAAATCGAAATGCTGTGGATTGCATCTCTGCATCAACCTATTCACCTCTATGAGATTCAATATGTTGAGACCCCAGGATGTGCTACCACACTGCTAGTATTCAAACACTTGCATGACCCTTTATTCTTTAGCAAAGTTTTCAAGGCATGGTTTTTGTCAAATTCAAAAACCTGTCCGTTAATTCTAGATTGTTGGATGCTAAAGACACCAATTCTTTTTAATAGTAAGTGAATCTGCTTCAACCACTAAGCAAACAAATTGCCATCTCACGTCAGTGGGCTTCCTTTGTAGAAATATGGTACCCTGCTACCACCTAGTGGTAAAATAGCTTCCAAGACAGTAAGGGTTCAGTTCAGACTGCAACTTGTTATACATTCAAAGGTACCTGGTTGCACTTGCAGACATTCAGACAATAACGATAGAAAAGTAAATTTACATGAAGATCACATTTATTAAATGTACCCATAGACAAACATTAAAATTGATAATCAAAATACAAATACAAGTGTCTTATTTGAAAATACTGACTGTAATGTAACATAATAACCTATTTGTATGGCAAACATCATTTTAGCTTACTGGCTTCTGGCTTTCTCAAATTCCTGTGCAATCTTCAGTGCTGTACTGTTCAGTCCAACAGACTGCATGTTGGTCATGATGGTAACTACAACTCCCCGTGGGATGGCTGGACACTGCCCGTGAGGCTGAATGGTCTCTTCACTGGGTAATACCAGAAGGACACTGCTAGCCCCGACCGCACCTCCTGTATGTGACACGTAGTGTCTACGATGCCTGCACTGGCCGTACTTCTGAAGTTTCTCCACCACAAGCCAGCCCTGGGCGTACAGCCCTTCCTTATCCCAGCTGCCCTCTGTCCTGTCCACCGGGCTCCACAGATCTTTCACAGTCTGTGGTTTGAGAAAGCCAGGCAGGAGGAGGCCTTTGGGGTCCTTTAGCTGGGCCACTTGGTAGCTGTAGAGCAGAGCATTACCAAACAGCAGCAGGTCCCCTGCTGTGGATAGAAAGCCACCTCCGGCCCATTTGTAGGAATTGTCCACGTATGGGCAGTTCACCACCCGCCCTTTCTTGTTGAGGTGATAAAACCTGAGAAAGAGTACAATCGGTAAAGATATCCTCACAGGACCTCCCAATACAGTATCATATGTGCTAAAATAAAGTAGTAACAGTTATAGGAACAGGTTTCTACAGAACTTTAGACCTTGATGGACATTCTAGTTACTGTAGGTTACTGATTACCTTGAGCGGTGGTAAATAATTGGGTCATTCTCGTCAGGCACTGTGTTGAGCATTCCTAGTTCACGGAACATGTTCATCATATGATCCAGGAAGCGCTGGCCAGCAGCCCGCTCCACCACAGCGCTGAGCAGAGTGAAGGCATGGGTGGAATACAGAAATGTGGTACCTGCATGTACAGTAGTAAAAAGATATAAACAACTTTTAGCATAATGCTGCAGGGCAGGGACGGGCAGACAATGTTAGAGGCTGACATTTCTAAAAGGGACTTTTGGTGAAAACATCGAAAATAGCTGACCTCCAAGCTCACAACTCGTCGAGGTCGGTTATTTTCGGTGCTTGATACACTGAACTAAGCATAATCAAGTCAATACTGGAGATGTGGTGTAACGGTATGGATTTCTACACAGAGAGGGCAGTTCTTTCAACATAAGAAGCTGCATTCAAGTTCAGGAGAGTTTGGAAAAGGCAATTCGCTTGAATGCTGCCTTCAGGTATGGCATGGAAAGAGCGCAACACGGCATTCATGGTCTGGAGAGGGCACATTTTACACAGATAAAAGGGCAGGGGCTCGAGCCCCCTTTGATGTCAATGTGTGCACGTGCCTGCTGCAGGGAAAAAAACAAACAAAAAAAACAGTTTTGCTACCATACAGTTGGTGCACGCATTACCAGGTTTGAAAATGAGTGGGTCGTCCTTGAACAAGTCCAAGGCCTTGATGACACTGTCATAGTTGTCTTTCAGGTAGTACTCCTCCATCTCAAACTCCTTTTTCCTCTGAGATGGCTTGGCATCCGTGCTCTTGTCTTCTTGTTTGGGCTTCTCCGTGTTTTCCTCTGAGCACTTCTTCTCTGACACCGGGGGTTTCAGAGGTCGCTTCGCCTTCTCCCTGTCCTCCCTTATTTTCTTGGCATCTTTCTCATAGTGCCTTATACCGCTCAGGTGGGAGAGAACCATCCGTGGGGTTATCGTGACCTGAAAGACCGGAACATAGGAAACCGAACTCTTATTATGGAGAGGAGTATGGGTGTTGAAGATGATTTAACTATGGCTCCTCGTGTTCACGCTGACTAAACTTACATCTTCGCCATCAAACTGTTTTGGGGGAAACTCTGGGACATATTGTTGGACTGGGACATCCAGATCTAGTTTGCCCTCCTCACACAGACGTGCTGCAGCTGCAGTTGTGAGGGGCTTACTGATGCTGGCTATTCGCATCACTGTATCCGGTCCACATGGAAGACGATTCTCCAAATCAGCATAACCAAGCCCTGTAATATAAAATAGCACAGATTGAAAAGGTGTCAAATGGACCTTCAGTTTCTCTCCTCGTTGGGTTTCTCCCATGGTTAACTTAATACTGAGGATTTTACAGTGTAAATCTTATTAATTTAAAATAGCATGCCACCAACCTTCACACCAGACTTTATTGCCATCAACTGACACTCCAACCACCAACCCTGGTGCCCCCACCTCATCCTGACAACAGCAAGATATCTGTGAAAACAGATCTGATACACATGGGTAGGGGGACAGTAGGGGAAATGGCACAATGACATGCAGAAGAGATGACAGTCACCCACCTTTATGCGTCCGAGAAGGTCTCTGCTGACTGCTATTGCAGCAAGGTATGGCTCGTTGTGATTGTCACGTATTTCCGCGGCGTCGCACGAAACCTCAGTCGTGTCAGTGTGACATTTCAGTCCTAACGCTAAAGCAACCCCCGCACCGATGCCATAATAATAAACCCAAAACCTGCACCTGGAACTTGTGGAGGACCAGCTACTGCTACACAGTCTCCTCCTTACGAACTGCTGGTGGAGGAAAACACACGTCTGTTTATCCGACAATCGCGGTGTAAACGAAGAGAAACGACGCGCTGCGGTGACGAGCGGAGGAGGGCAGTTATATTTACATCTGGCACAAAAACGGCGTGGCATTGGCAGGAACAATCTTGACATTGTGACGAATACAAAAAAAACTTTCACTTGCTGTTGGTGATATGATCGCTGGTGTTGTTTACATTTGGCAGAAATTGGCACGAAGGTTCAGTGGTTTACTTCCTGATTTTTTTATTTTTTCCGTCCTTTGTTCCAGACAGAACTAATCAATTCACGATCCATCTCTGTGTGTGTGTGTGTGTGTGTGTGTGTGTGTGTGTGTGTGTGTGTGTGTGTGTGTGTGTTATATCCCGAGATAACTACCGTATTTATTTTGCAACATGTAAAGAGTAAAGACTGCCCATTGACTGACTCCAGTGCCATTTAGAACTTATTAATTCAAGAACTTATTAATTCAAGACTGTATTCTGTCTTGTCCCTTCCTTGCCATTCTCTTTACAAACATTATCTCCCTCACGCACACGCACACACGCGCGCGCACACACACACACACACACACACACGTTAGTCCACTTCACTTTATCGTCTTGCTGAGGTGACAAAAATGACTATCACAGAGGTCACAACTACTTAACTCCCTGTCAGCACCACTACCACCAGACAAGCTGTCAACATTGGACAGGAAAGCTTGTTTTACTTTATTTTGTTTTTTTGTTATTTGTTCTCTTTTCCCATCTCATATTGTTTGACACAATTGTATTGGATTTTACATTTTGATTCATTGCTATACACCCGAGATTTTTGAAACTCCATTCAAGATCAAATCAAATTCAAGAAAATGAAATACTTTTGTTCTGTGCAGTAGCCCAACTACTTAATCCAATGTTTTGATTCTAAAATGTAACAGTTCAGTTAGGTGCCACTGCCTGCAGAAGCATGAACTCAAAGTGGATAGACCACTGGTTCCTTAAGTTTTTAGCTATTAAGTCTAATGTTTTGAAATAATATTAATTAAAAACAAGGTAAGGAACAAAAATAAAATACACAAAGGGATATTTACTATCCCCAGTAACCCATGGCTATGACACTGCCTGATTCATACTTTGTCAAATAGCTTACCTGGCTACAAGCACACAATGCTCGCTCTTATAACTCACCTTAAAGAGCGTCTACTACAACAGTCACAAAAAAGTCCACACCTATGCAACTCCTTGCAACATGCAACTAACCTTACATGCAACTACTCACAACTTTTTTTTTTTTTTTTTTTGCAAGCCAAGGAGTTGTATGGCCTTGAAACCGTTTTGTTGCAAGGTGCGGTTTGGCCTTAAAGAAAGAATTGTATTGACAGTAGGCTAGACCATAATACATTTTACATTTGTGTATTTTAGAATATAGATTGCAAATAATTTCAGTACAATACAAATTAGAAAATCTCAAACGTGTGCTTTTATTTATATTCACTATTTGTACATTTCAGTTTTCATATACATTTGAAACATGTACATTAACAAACATGATAAAAACGATGCACAACCAACCAAAATCATTCTATTAGACAAGATGAACACATTTTGAACTGTGGTTTAGAGAAAAATAAAATGTTACTTAAATGTATGTTTATGGACCATAAAACAAAATGCTTTACATTGTAATTAATTTCACACAGAAAAATAAATACACTTTGGGAGTGAAGAAAGATGCCTTTATAACCACTGTTAGAAATAAACGTAAACAAAATAAATTTAATTTTTGGCCTTCATAAAAAAGGTAGTCAGTCACAAACATAATTAAATTTCCCCAAACGGCTTGAGTAGCACCAGTATACATAAGTACAACCAAGGCATATTCAATGTATACTTACACTCCTGAGGAAACTGGGATGGAGGGGCCAGGGCAAACAATAAACATGTGCATGACATTGAGGTTTAATGAAGTGCAAAATATCTCCACTTGTCCTTTGATAGAAATGTATAGTACGTGCATTATCAAATTGGGCTTAGTTTGTACCAGACTAACATTGTACATGTATAACACATTTTAAACCAATGGCACATGTATTTTCACCACATGACTTGTCAAGCAAAACACATTTCAGAATGCATACATTATTACAAGAATAAAATCAGCTCGCAAAACGGTTTCTCAATTAGGGCCTCATTAAAGGAAATGTTATACCTTCCCTTTTACACAGTAAAATCCTCAGTTAATTTTACCCATTTGGTTACATGCGTTCAAACCGCACCAGTGCAATTCCTTGCAACATGCAACTACTTGCAACTATTATCCTCAATAGCAGTTGCAAGGAGTTGCATTGTTGTGGACTGGTCTTTATAGTTAAAAGAACAAGAGGGTTTTACGGTGTTCCTTCGTTTCTCGGTTGAGTTCCACTTACGGTGCAATAACAATAGCCTCTGGCTGTTTGTACTCCACCATGGGGATGGAATGGAAGGAGGGTTTATGGCAAGCAAGGTGCAAGTACAAAAAGCCAAAACCACAGTGTGTGGGTGTGTGTGTGTGTGTGTGTGTGTGAGAGAGAGACAATGTTTTCACATATTATTCAGTTCCATTAGAGTCTGGTCCAGCATCTGGTGCATATCGAGGTTCTCTTCTTTAGCATGTGACAGTTTCTCTGTGAGAACATTAAAACAACAACATTAACTATCACACTAACAAGCAAGATGTTTAGCATGCATTAATACCAACAAGCAGGGCAGGCATAGCCTGGCGGGCCATCCCACATACTGCGTTCACTCACTCATTCCTTCAGTGGTTCCCAAACAGTTTAAAAAATAAAAACTTTATATGGATTTATTTTATTTTGTAATTTCTGAAATGCTTTGAAATTGAAAAGAACTTCAATAGTGAAAATAGCTCATCTTAAACTCATGCTTTGTGAGCCTGTAGATTGGCCATTTTCACCATTTTTGAACATAGGCTCAGACTTAAATATATATTTTGGGGGCCAGGTAGACACCAAATGTTTCTTTTGGTTTAAAACATTTGACATAACCACTGATCGAACCACCGAGAAATGGTCAACAAGAGAAAAAAAACTTTTCAGGGGGATTAAGGTCTGATAATTGCAAACAAGCAAACCATGCACACTGATTACAGTTTACAACAAAGCGTTGCCTATACATGGAATGCCTTGATAGAATATACACTAGATCCATAATCCATAGAAATCTATCTATATAATGCAGCATTGTGTTTTAATATGTTCCGTCTAATGTGCGTACTTTAATAATCCCTGATTTTGAGGGCACTTTAAATACTGTGGTGTGTACACAAGCAGCAACACAATATCTCAAGCAGAACAGGCATCATACAATGCAAACAGTTTTCCCTAAATATGCTCAGATAGATTGTCATTGTTACAGTATACACATTTATACACATGGTTAAAATTCAAGTTACTGTTTAGTCCTCATTCAAGACCAATCTTAGTTCATTAGTGAGAAGACGGTTTTTCTCAAGTTGCTGGTAGAGAGGATCTTTGCAGTCAGAAAGCAAGTAGAAAGTGGGAAAGAAAAAAAGAAGATTCAGTGTAAAACAGGAAGAGAGCAGAGAATGTACCATACCTTTTGGCACCTACCTCATCTGTAACATGTCAGTGTAGAACCACCCCCCCATGCTGAGCACATTCAAACCAAGTAAAAAGAACAACATCCACTTATGGCCCTATAAGAACTTGTATTACTAAAGCTGGTATTTACTTAGTTGTATGCCTGTGACTCAACACTAGCAGGTCAGCCACTTTCAATGCACGACAACCAAGCACCAGGTAAATCAGGCATAATTTATATTTCGTCATATGCTTCTCCCAAAATGATTTTTAACAACAGAAGAGACCGGTGAGTGACAATGAAGTACGGCAAGGTATAATTTAGGCTTAAGCAACCGGAATGTATAAGACATTAATGAAAGTTTTGAGATAAATACTTCTACTTGAGGATGTTTAGGTAAATACAACAATCAACTATGTATAGGTAAATAATCTACTATCTAGAGCAGTGGTTCGCAAACATTTTCATGTCAAGGAACCCCAAATTGACAATTAGCCTGCCGACCCCCATTTGAAAAGATATGCCAGGGACCCCCATATAAGAGAAGACTTTTACAGCTCTAGCAGTTTTTCTCAACCAGTTTAATGGAATTTCTATCTCTGGGACCCAATAACTTGTAAAAATCAATTAGTTTAACTCGCCGAGCGTACAAATAAAAATTTGGTACACTGGGTTACAGACCCATAAAGGTCCATTTGGTTCCTAACTATCATTTGGCTGGGGACCCCCTGGAACTCCCTCAAGGATCCCTGGGGGTCCCCGGACCCCACTTTGAGAACCAATGATCTAGACTCACATGCAGCCCCCACCTTCACGTATCGGAATACTGATATATTATTTATTTCAGCTTTTCCAATTCCAAATATGTAAACATGACAGTCCGCTTTATTTACTTCAGTCTATATTTGTAGCTTAATGACTAGTACTTGCCTTTTTATGTGCAATGTATTTGTATTTAAGTTCATAAAGTTAACATAAGAACATAAGTGCATTTGAAAATAAACAAAGTTTTAATTTTCAAGATTTCAATTCAAATTATTATTTTTTTTGCAAAAAAAATAGCAGATCTCGAAGCTCGTTTAGATCAGCTATTTTTGATCTGTATATGCAATGTGGCCCTCTGGAGTGAGTGTGAAAATATAGTGGCCCTCATCAAAGTTGCCCACCCCTGCTCTAGAGTATGATATCGTACCATATACATAAAATTCTATATAGTCATATCAGCAGTGGAGAATCAACATCTGATAATAGTTCTCAGCCACAGGCACTCTGTATCTGTGACTATAAACATAAGACAAAGTTGAGACCACAAAGGAAGTTGGCTCAACTGTGTTTTATACTCGTTACTACTTTGATTTCAATGAATACTCTCAGAAGAGTGCCAAAACAAAGACGGCGAGGCATTACTCATGACCATATACCTTTAGACGGGCAAATGGATTCCATTTCTCTGGAATATATGCGTTTTAATGAAAGAAGAACCAGAAAGTGTAAATCTATAATTTATTTATATTAATGACAGGATAGTGAATATTAGTGATACTGTACAAAGATCATGAGTCATCATCACTAGTGTCCCAATGGATTCAAACAATCTGTGTCATCCTACAGTACCTCGTCCACCACCCAGAAGAGGCTAAATTGATCCTACAGAAGTCTAATTTATGCTTCTTGCAACGACAATTTATCCATTTGGAAATACTGTATATCACTCCAACGGCATGTCGCACGACACTTCTTCCACTGAAGCACAAATTAGGCTATGCTGCACTTCATCTTCCCTCTCCATTTCCAACCATTACGCCACCTGACCACATTCTCAGTAACAATCCCAACGCCAATTCGTGCCTTATGCTTTTCAAAACATTTCCAATGTCTTCTACTCCTGCCACAATACTAAAGGTGTTGAAAAGTGCTAGCATGCATCAGTTTTAAATCATGAAGAGCAGTCGCTAAACTCGGCTCAGCTTCTCTCGAGTACATGTAGTTTCAGCTACTATGGTTGCAATGCCGCTGCGAAATTGAGAGACTATACTTGGAACCAGTAAACAGTCTTCAGTTTCACAAACAAACAATGAAATGCATAACTTAAAATCAAGGGCTTCCTGGTTTTATTTGAGCCATGAGAAAATAGAAAATAGAAAGTTCAAAAAAAGAAAAAGGACAGATTAAAGAGATACAGCTTACATGGAAGGAAAGGACGTTTATTTTACACAACGCAGAAAGATTCTAAGATTCTGTACAAGAGATGGGATCCAACTAACGTTGACATGAGGTGAAAACATGAGGACAGGAAAAAGAAAAAGACAGAGAGGGCTGGGAAAATGGAGAGCAGGCTGGAGAGAGCGGACAGATGCCGCTCAGCCGGCAGGAGGCGTCTTTGATGTGGAGTAAACAATTTATCTGTGTGGAAGAGCAGAAATAGAGTGAACCAGGGGGCCTTGCTGGTGAGAGGGGGCAGTGAAATATTGAGATGCGCACCACAAATCAACCCAGAATGTCGATACGGCGGAACCACAAGACACCTCTTAACCACTTTGAAAATGTTCACCTGTGTAATAATGTCATGCCCAGAAAATGGACGCCATTTTAAAAGTGGAGAGATGCATTGCAGCCTCGAGATTCAATGCACAAAGTCAAGGTTGGAACTTGGAACAACCCATCCTTGATTGTTGTTAAATTGTGTGGAGAAGCACACGTCATTCTTAAAACGGGGAGCCATGTTTGTGAACTGAAGCTCAGATGGAGAGTCCAGCCAGGATGATGGCAGATCATGACATTTCAACTGACAAATTGATGCAACAAATACTGATGTAACAAGAAAGGGCCTCCAAAAACATACATGTGTCCTTTCTTCCAGACAGAAGTAGAACTTGTTAGTAGTCCAAACAAGAGACGGAGTTATGCTTGATAGAGAGGGATTAACCCTTATCTACAAGCATAATCAACAAGACTGTAAATACAATCTAGTGCATTTCAAAAGAATCCTCACATGCTGGAGAGCTTTACAAAAATATAGTCAGTAATTGGAAAAGTAAAGAAGGAAAATGCCGAAAGAAAAAGGGGAAAATGCACAAACTCACACAATGAACAATGATTACTTATAATTTAAAAAGTAATGCAGTTTAAACAAAATAAATGAAGACCCGCCATACTGTCTTCTGTTCAAACAAGGACTGAAACTGCTGACGCAATGCAGCATTTCTTCACAGCTACGCTCGTCAAGAAGGAAGTATGAGAATACTCCACTTTCTCACGATTGTTAAGGTTTCACTTTTGGAAATGGTGGTCGTACTACAGACGTCATGCTATTACAGCCGTGTCTTTTAATACACCACCTTACTATTATACTAGACCTATACAAATTATGTTGTATGTTTAGCTAGCTGAACAGTCTCAAAATTGTAGGAACAGAGACAGATGGAAAAAGGGATTATAATGAGCGTATACACGAGTATACAGGGAGGACATGAGACGGTGAACGTATTCATGAGTATACAGGGCGGACATGAGAGGGCGACAAGTGCAGTTGGATGTAGAGGGGGAAGTGGGGGTTGGGTGTGTGGAGAAAGGGGGGGGGGGGGGGGTGACAAAGGGCACACGCAGGCAGGAGGAGGTGGTGGAGAATTACATGGAGGTCATGTCGTTGAGGGCGTGGTCCAGCTCCTCGCTGATGGCCTTGTACTTGAGTTTCTGGGAATACAACTCATCTATTGGGGTGGCAGGGGGCACAGGTGAGGTGAGGTGGTGGTGGGAGGGGATGGCAGCATACATGGAAAGGAAGGCGGTGAAGGGTGGAGAAACCAGGCCACAGAGAGAGAGAAAAGATACACAAGCCATGACAGGCAGACAAACAAAACGGGGAAAAAAGAGAAGGAAGTTATAGCAGAGGATGACAGAATAGAAGTGTAACAGAGGGAGGCCATGGCAAATTCCTACACGCGTCCCCAGGAATGTAGCACCCATTTCCATAGCAAAACAGCTACCGCCTCGGCCTTCATAATTACTGTGACAGCCATGTGAAACATTCTTCTACCCACACATGATTTACCTTCACCCCTTGCCCTAAGTCAATAATCTACCAGTAATACTGCAGATCCTGATAAGAGGTAAACATATCGTAACACAGTGAAGCCGTAACTCATTTCTAACTAAGGAAACAAAAAGTAAACTATCAGCAAAGTTATAGAATGCCACAGGCAGATTTATAGATGGGTTCGAAAAAGAACAGCAATGAATATAAAAAAGGAGGAAATGGAAAAAGGTTCTGAAACAAAGAAATTAATAGGCTTAAGTGGGAAATCTTTGCAGAGACAAAAGAAAATGACGACAACCACTTACCCAAATATCATCAATGTGACTTAACGTAATAACCATTTGGAAACATGAGGAAAACATGAGGAAAGTTCTACAATACCATTCTGAGGCAAAAATTAAGAAAATCATACCTTCCAGGTCATCAATGGTCTTCTCAAGCTTGGCTACTGATCTCTCAGCGAACTCAGCACGAGTCTCAGCCTGTGGTGGTGGGACAGATTTAATGAGAACTCCTGCACGGTGTCATTCTGATCCTACAGTAAGTATAGAATAACATGGCCTCTGGCCAGCATCTCCAGATAAGGTCCTGGGAAACTTACTTCCTTCAGCTTGTCTGTGAGGACCTTGATCTCCTCCTCGTACTTATCCTCCTTCTGTGAGTACTGTGAGACGAAAAGAGTAATACGAGTCAAACACATGAATGGCTATCTGTTGGCGTATTCTCATATATTGGGGAAGATGAGCGCTATGAAATAACAGGACGCCTGCGTGGCACTCCAGGCTCTTTTGTTCCCTAGCCACCAAGGACATGGAGGAGCTGAGGGGTTCAATGGGCATGCACTTGTCTACAAGGCACACATACCTTCTCAGCCTGGGCCTCCAGTGACTTCAGGGTGTTGGTCACAGTTTTCAACTCTTCCTCAAGCTCAGCGCATTTGCTGGTGTTTTAGACAAGGGGAGGGGGGATCAAGTGCCAAGGAATAGAAGAAGGATGGGAGGAAAGGGTAACAGGGGGGACGAGGATATACATAGACCAGGGGATGGACACAGAAAGGGGACAGGAAAAGTAAGAAAAGGGGTAGAGGAAACAAAACAAAAAAGTAAGAACTAGGGAAATTAAAAGTGGAGAGAAACCCAAAGTGCCCCAACTGGGCAGGAATGTGACACAGATTTTTTAAGTAGAGTCTAAAGTAAAGATAAACATGCTTTAGTATAAAAGTTCTTGTTGTTAATATATTAGAGTCTCTAAATATGAGCAGTTTCATTGTTGCACAGTTCCTGCCAAGTTAGGTGTGAAAGAGTCAAAGATGCAGAATAAAATAAATGTAAAAAAGTATGAATAAGGAAACGACAAACAAGTGCAACAAACAAGACATGAGATTTCATTCAGCGAGGTGAATGAAAGCAAAAAGAGGAGAGACTACCAAAGATGCATCTATCGTTATGTCTGCAGTACCTTTGTGACAGATGAGTCTAGCGATTTTAGGCTGTGCTCCAAAACTCGGAGCTCTTCAGCCGATCTCCGAGTCCGTCTTGTTAGTGGGTGTGGCATACAAAGCCATTCAAACCACAGTGTGCAAGCATGCAAATGACCAGCACATGCAATAAGAACAAAGGGCACATTGCACATATTGAGAACAGGTCTTTGTGTTATTGTGAATGAGTTATTACAAAATCAACTGTTAAAAAAACTCAGTATCCATGCAGGTTAGAAGTGTTAGATGTGTGCAGAGGTCTTACCCCTCGTTGAGCTCAGCACGCTCTTCTGTGCGCTCCAGCTCACTCTCAACGATGACGAGTTTACGGGCGACCTTTAGGTGCAGCACAACAAGTGTTACAATACAGTCAATACACAACAACGCGTATTAATTTAACTCTGAGAGTGTACAAATGTACCCGAAATGGAGCCTTACGGTTCCATTTGGGTGCATTTGTACACTCTTAGTAGTTAACGCTCCGATTTTATTATTAACATTTGTGTTACAGAGCAGGGAAGTATTTGATGTGCCGATTGAGTTACGGTATGTACAGTAGTGTGCAGGTTGGCATGTATACTTTGTGATTACAGATGAAAAGACTTAAATCTCTTTAATATTTATGATTGTAAGCATGGCAGCATGGGGCGGCTCCTGTAAGGCTGCCAACATCTGGGGAACTCGCCTCCTCGTATTTGCGGTCAGCCTCCTCAGCGATGTGTTTGGCCTCTTTAAGCTGGATCTCCTGCAGCTCCATCTTCTCCTCGTCCTTCATGGCCCTGTTCTCAATGACCTTCATGCCTCTGTGGGAGGGACAGACAGGCAGGAGGCGTTAGGAGTCACCTACACTCATGTAAAAAAAAGCTGTAACTTAGTGCGGATCAATGCAGCCGGGCGGGCAGAAGGAACGCAGGTGGGAAGATGCCCGACAGCCGACACAGGGCCTCCCGGAGGACACACATTAATACTGGGTGGTGAATCTTTAATATGCCCTTCCAAAGTCATCAAGGGCTGACAGCTTTCCCCTGAGGTAGGGGATATAGTATAGCTTTTACATTTGAGAGATCTGTACGCTGTCAGACTCTGCTACTGTGACGGCATAAGGCTCTGCTGCACAGAGGGGCCGTTTGTATCCAAAACAAAAGCGAGGGGAAACACAGCCAAAACATGGCCTATTTATCCACAGCATCCCAGTCTGCCGCTGAATGCGGCTCATGTTTGTTAAAATGCACCGAACAGTCGGTGAGCTGCTTGTGCAAATGTGCACAAAGGGAGAACAATAAAGACTAGAGATTCCAAATGTTATGTCCGTCTGTCTAAAACAGGGGTCTTCAACAGGGGGTCCGGGACCCCTAGGGGGTCCTCAAGAGTTACTACAGGGGGTCCTCCAAATCTTTGTGTGATAGAAGCTTTCTTTTCTCCTTCTTTTATATTAACCACTTGAACCCTAGCGTCCATATTCTGGGAACTTTAGCCAAAAATAGCAGATCTACAAGCAAGAGGCGTCGTCTATTTATGGCTTTGTTGTAGTGGGGAAAAAGAGCAGACTAAGTACAGAGTGAAAGGTCAGTCAAGTTTATTAGGTAATGACGGCTCAAGTGGTTAAATATCTGAAAACACCAATTGACATGAATCCAGAATACACTGATTGTGCTCTCAAACAATGAAACTATATGGAATCAATGAAAAGGTTGTGGGGGTCCCTGCTTCAGCTCTCTCTCGACTAAGGGGTCCCTGGCCTGAAAACGTTGAAGACCCCATGTCTAAAAGAACCCACCTCTCGCTCTCATCTGCAGCCTTCTCCGCCTCCTCCAGCTTGGTCAGGGCGGTTGCCAGACGCTCCTGAGCACGATCCAACTCCTCCTCAACGAGCTGGATACGTCTGTTAAGGGAAGCGACATCGGCCTCAGCCTGATGAGGAAGAAGAGGAGGAGATGAGAATGTTAAGAAAGGTTGTAGACAAAAACAAGATCAGGGTTTTTACGCTCAGATATACATACATTGGTGTCTTCACAAAAGGTGTTTTACAAAACATCAACGCAAAGAATGCAGGCGAGTTTGATTTTTTTCACTATGCCTACAGTATACACGGTCAAATCCAGTGTGCGAATCCTGGAGTCCTTATTGGGCATGCCATTATAGGGACATTTTCATTTAGTTTAATAATAACGTTTATTTTTAAATAGGTAAAGTATAATATAGGGCTTAAGTGGCTAAGAGTTAAATTAACAAACACTCCAGAGTTTACAGTGCAATTGAGGTCTCTGATGTCATTTTTGGCCCTGAGCTGAAAGTAAACATTGTTAAAATGCCTCTCAATGAGAATCTCTAATGAGAACAACGTCCCAGGCTGCAAGAAGGTTGAATACCTAGCCTCATTAGTCAAGGCCCTGGAGAACAAGGCTGGGGGCTATTCAACTGTACTGTTAATGCACACACAATCACAGATTTGTCCCAAGGTGACGCGCCAATGTGTTTTATTCTGCAATTTACCCGATCGCGGGTGTAAGCACTAAGTACTGCAAGTTAAACGTAAGTTAGGGAACTAGCATTTTATTGTCGTCAAGAGACATAAGAACAACCACAATAGCTAAAAGTGTGCTCAACGAGTAATTTTTTATGAAATAAGTCGTCTGAACACTGGACCAGTGGAAACCTGTACTGCTTCTCTCCATTACTGGTCTGCAGGCCTGTGTATGAGACCTGTGGTAAGAATGTAATATTTAATAGAAAATGTTTGTGAGGCAACGCAGTCCACTTTAGTATGTGTGTGTTTAGTTTAAGAAGACAAACTCCAAGGTCTTTTCACTTCACTAGCCAAGAAACTCATTGTGTAAAGACTTGAGTGTGACTTGAGTTTGCAGGGGCAAAGTGCACCAAGTTGTGAATAGTGACAAAAGAGACTGTAGTTGAAACCAGTGAACCGCAGATAAATATATCAGCTCAAACCCTGCCCCAAAAACACCCCATGTTTGCTTAAATCTACTAAAGGACAGGCCATATATTGAGTTTATCAAGAGATAAGATTATAAAAGCACTGCAGATATATATTTAAAAAATAAATAAAAGCTTTTCTAGATTTGTGCATGGTTTCTCATGGTAGGAAGTCAAGTCACCAGTGCCACTCTTTGAACAGAACACCCCTTGTCCTTATATGGGCAATTTATAGCTTACACAGCAACAAACTGGTTCCTCAAGGCATTTCCTGGTGAGATCAAGTCGTTTAACTGCAGAACAAAATTAATGTTGACAGGCAGTTGCACGGCAACAAAAAAAATGCATTGAGGACTGTCTTTCGCAGCAGGGTTGAAACTGATCACTTTACCCTGAGCTAACGTTAATCTGGGCAACAAAACCATGAGCTATGGTGTATGAGGGACTGACATACACCGTTGTACGAGCCCTGCGGGGTAGACATTCATATTCCCCTATGGAGGAGGGCTGCTCGCCTCGCATCCCCTCCAAATATAGCATTATCTACACGAATACAAAAATGTAAACAATTGAACCCCGCAGGTCACGTTATAGAGGATGATACGCGCAGGTGAATTGCTTTTTAAAATAATGGCAAACATGCTTACGTCTTCTCTGCTTTTCCTCTGCGAGATCAATTCTCTTTGTAACCTCTCGGCTCTCTCTTCAGCACCGTCTGCCTGCTCTTGCAGGGATTTGATCTTTCGTTTAACCGACTCCACCGACGCAAGTCCAGCCATTGTTAACGCTAATAATAAATTATAATAAATACTAAAATTGGTTGCTACTGCAGGATGCCCGTGTAAAACTGACAGACATGTGGCGAAAAACGACGCCTTGGAATGTCCTGTGTTGTGTGTGCGTGAAGACAGGCTGAACAGTGCGCCAGCTTTTTAAAGACGCACTCGACAGTAGCAGTCATTTCCACCGGAAGTAACAATGTTTACGCAATGAATCTTTTTAGTATTTTTCGTATGAATCATTGTGATGTTCGCGCAATAAATACGAATGAGCGATAATTGATTATCAACATAATATTGTCACTTTAATTGCTAGGACGCGCCCAGCAGTTATTATTATACTAGTCTACTGTGAGTGAGCATCCATCAGCTCTTATGGATTTATGGCAAGGTTTCTTTGGTTGAGTTACAGCGCTCTCTGCCGGACATGCTTGAGCAGTACACATGGCTGGTGAAGATACTGTAACACCAGGCCCGTTCAATGGATAACCTATTGGTCGATCTATCCATAATGCAAATTGGTATGCAAATCTTACTTTAATAGTTGTTTTGACCTAAACAGCCCACATTTTGACTGTCATCTTGCACATTGATACATTGTTGTTTGACATGTCATTGTTTGTCATATATATAGCTCAAAAGCTGCCTATTTGTAAATGTTAGTGAAACTTGGCCAAACTATAAAGCCTAGTGGTTTGACATCTGTAAAGTTGATGTTTTCACTCATGTTTCCATGAGGATTTTAGTATATATATTTTAATAGCATATAGTCTAATATATTTGTAGGCTATAATCTAGCAAGGGTTCAGATTGTTTGAGATCTGTAGAGTAAATTAATTATTCATTGAAGACTTTTCAATAATCTGTCTAAATAGACATTTCCTTGAGGAACTTCATCCTGTCGCAAGACGCGGCCACAGCCCCGAAATGTGCGCTCTATCAAGACCATATAAAGCAGTGCGCTATATTTATCCTGGCGCTCCGGGAAGACTGTGGTTTGCTACGTTCTCTTTGCTCAGTGATATCTTATACTCTAAACAAAGAAAGAGTTCACAAGTTCACAACTATGGAAACTATCTACAATTTCTAACCCAAATAAATAAACTAAAAACCAACAACTTAGATTTGTTTTTAGATTTTGGATAGATCCATACATTCTTTGCGTCGATTCATGAGTGATTGTGGAGCAGTGCCACAGTGAACAGTGAAATGACAACTCAACAATAACATGACTTGCTGTCAGAAACAAACAATGTGTCATATCATATTGACAAACAATGTATTGCCAAGGATGGGCAGGTGTGCAACACCTAGGCTACACCCAGGTAAAGCATCCCAATACAGAGGCGTCAATTGTGGCAAGCTATGGCAGCTGCCATACCTTGGCTACAGTGGGAAAAATCAAATACAATTCCTAAAATAAATTCATCATGCCTGTTGCTAAGGTATGGCAAAATGACTGGTGTGAGGGCGCGCGTGCGGGCAAGACACCAGTCATGTTGCCATACCTTAGCTCTTTTCTGAACTGACGCCACTGTCCCAATAATAAAAAGACAGATCCAAGTCCAGTCATGTTAATGCTTGCTGTCGTTTCCACAAACTCACAGTGACAACAACAGGACGTGCCAAAGATGTGAAGAAAAGCTATTAAAGTGCAGGAATGGTGGTGATTTTTCATTACTCACGTCAGCGGCCTTCTTGTCGGCCACCTCAAGCTTCTCCTGGGCGTCTTTAAGAGCCTCGGAGTACTTGTCCAACTCATCCTCAGTTCCCTTCAACTTCTTCTGCAGAGCTACCAGATCGTCCTCAAGCTGAGGTTGGCGCGCGTAGTGTTTTAAGTGCAGTACAGTTTCAGAGGTGACCAGCGTGGAAACAAGAGTGCGTGAGGCAGCAGGGCGCACAGGGCGCACAGAGCGCAGACAGACAGACAGAGACAGACGGACGGACGGACGGACAGATGGAGAAAGAGAGAATGGAGACAAAAAGTTAGAAGAACTCATGCAAAGTGGAATGGATTACCTTGGCCGCCACCTCCTCGGCGGTCAGCATCTTTTCCTCGGCCGCCTGGAACTCCTCAAACACTTTATCCCTTTCGTCTTCGGTATCGCGTAATTTCTTTTCCAACTCTCTCATTTCATCCTCTAACTATATACATGCATATGAAGAAAAAGTCATGACTTGCTTAATTAAGTAGGATAGTAGGCTATACGTTTTTAAATGACAACAAAACATGCATTAACTAAACAGACTATAGCCTATTTACTCTTCACTATCGATCAATTAAGCTACTACTATAAATAATTAAACTAACAAATACTTATTATCATTCATCAGTAATCATTCACTTTCACACCACCAATTGGCCAGGGCAGCTGAGAGGATTTCGAATATCCCAAAAAACCAAGAAAAATCGCTTTAATTCTTAATTTTAAATCCTTATTTGGAATCATCGGTGACATCAATTAATCCATATAGGAGACGATCCATTTAACCGAAGTGCTGCGGCTCTCAGCCACCGGTACTCCTGCTTTTTTTTATACGGTTCTTTGGGACGTTCCAAAAACAAATGCCGACCTGTTTGCTTCTATCCTCGGCGGCTTTCTTGTCTCCCTCAGCCTGCTCAGCTCTGTCCAAGGCATTCTCCTTGTCGAGCTTGAGCATCTGCATCTTCTTCTTGATGGCATCCATGGCTGTTTATTTTTTGTTGCTGCACCAAATAACCGAGGAGAAATCGAGGAGAGGAGGTTTCGAGCGTCTGTGCCGAACTGAACGCAAAGCTGGAGTGCGAGCTCTTCCTGGCTGTGCCCTGTCAAATATGTACTTTCAAGGGGGGGCCACTGGATTCCTTTGGACATCCACTACTTTTTTGGAGTGGGCGTGCGCGGTGCCTTCAGCGTGCCCTGGCGTTTTTTTAAGGATCAGCCCTGCGATTCGTCGTTCCCAGACATTTGACCGCTGATATGCCTATATATGGGGTGTGATGGGCAAGCCAAACAGCTCCTGCAGGAAGCCTCCTTATTCCTAACGGAATAAAAGCCATTGAATGGCTTGAGCGAAGATGGGGAGAGTTAACTTGAGGGCCACTGACTGGATGCATCGTTCTGTTTATCTCAAATGTAGTAGTGTAACAAGTTGTTTCCAAATAGCAAGTTGGAGGTTGTCTTTATTCAGCATCATCTATGGCAATTCTATTTACAGCATCACTTTATCCTTCATTAGGTTTGGGTTTCATGCATGTCATGTCCTACTGGCTGTCTTTACCTTGTTATCAATCTATGTCACCTAGGGTGACTCGCCCTACCATTCAGCTATTTCTCATTTTGGGCCCTGACAGGCTGGGATCTGCACCAAGAGAAGCCCTGGTCAGGCTTTCATCAGCTTGGAGCTACTGTGTGTGTGGAGACACTTCCTCAGGGATGTGTTGCATTAGTCCAGTAAAATAGCTTCCGTCAGTGAGAGGCTGAAGTCAAAGGGGCCCTAGAGTCATTGTTCACACAGTTTGAGATATGTACGGTAGGGAGGTGTGTAGCCTAGTTAGGCTACCTGATAATGTACAGAATATTCCCCCTGTAAACTGATGATGTGTGGCTGTTGCTGAGTAGCCCTTTAGGGACAGTCAAATTAGATGGATTTGTAACGCAATTATAGACGCCAAGCAGTTGTATGTTGGAGAATAGATATGTTAAATATACTCTAAACGTTTAGGATGATAATACACTAATCCACCAATCAATTGATAATTGATATTGTGTTTTATTATTTTTAAGAGTGGAAGACATTCTGTTATATGGTTTATAACACAAACATTTTAATGCCAGTGTGATAAGACTACATGGGTTCTTACAGAGCCTCTCCTGCTCTTTACAAAGATTGTCAAGCAGATATTTTTAGTATCGCCATCTTAAACAGCTGCCTTGGTCAGTAAAGTGGCACCTAGTCTCTGTGCCAAGTGGCCAGGGCCCACCGATATGGGATATGCCCTGAAAATAATCTACATAATGTAGTCTACCTAATGACGTGTCTGTTTCTTAGATCATTACATTAGTAGTACAGCCTACAGAAATAACTATCAGCAATAAGAGTGAGCAATGTTGGAACCCATTTGGTAAAAAAAAAAAAAAAAAAATTGTTTCTTTTCTATTTGCCTCTGGCACCACCTCCTTTTTTTGTAAACAGAACTTTGTTTGGCTCCTTTCTTAGTCCATTTCCTCCCAGGTTCTTCTGTGTTTATGTCTACTATTAACATGTTTAAGGCAGTGGTGCTGAGATTCACTTTTGAATGCCACAGCAAAACAAAGGTTTAGAACTGATAATCCTGCAAGCACCTGTTGTACCAGACATGCATTTGTTAAAAGTACACTGATAATAGGGGCGAAATGGTGGATAGCCGGTTGGTGTGTCAACCAAGTGTACTGTACTGTCATGAAACTGCATCTTTCCCTATGCAATCTTCTAATAAATACTTCAATCAATCAATCAAAATCAGTGGTCAGGGCATCCTGGGTTCGATTCTGGTTGGGGATCTATGTTGTGTTCTTCCTCCACTCTGCCCTCTGTTTTCTGTCTTTCTGCTGCTCTATTTCAGTGGTTGAACATAGCCATATACAACGCTGAAGAAGGCTTCACGCCGAAACGCGTCCGTTTGTTTCTGCTGCTCTGCAGCTTACCTTGACCAACTAAACTTAAAATAAAAAGTGCCTTAAATGGACTTGTCCGAGAGTGCTGGTGTTCTCTTTGAGATTTCTTGTATGACTATTTCAGTGGTTCTCAACCTGTGATGATTAACCAAGAGGGTGGGGCGCCCGCTGGCCTGGTGGTCAAGGCACATACCACAATCTAGGCTTTGATGCCTGCTGGCGTCGCCGGTTCGATTCCCAATCTGGACGATCTTTGCCACATGTCATTCCCCATCTCTCTCCCCATTTCCTGTCAGTCTACTGTCCTATCAATAAAGGCATAAAAAGCCCCAAAAAACAAATCTTTAAGTGTATAGAGGGTATCTGCACATTTCTAAAGTGACAATTTAAGGACTTTTTAATACCTCTAAAATGACAAATTAAACATTGGCCAAATTGTCAAATATTAGAACTGTTTCACAATAGAACTGTGTTATACAAAATGTAATGCCTCAACTCTTTGTGCTCGTGGATGGGGGGGTCCCCAGTTAAAATATGCTTATTTTTGGGGTCATGGCCTAAAAGGGTTGAGAGGAAGGAAGAATAGCCCAAAATACAGTATATATTGTCAAATTCAGACAATAAAGACTTTGTTGTTTCTCTATTATTTTACAGAATACATCTTGGCAGAGTGTGTTCTGTTGCAACACTTTTTTCTTTTATGTATTTCTCAATACATAAATGTATGTTGCATGTTGCCGTGTTGTTGTTGCATGTTGCATGTTGCCGCATGTTGCTCATGCCGTGCATGAGCAACAATGTAAAATGGTAAAATGTTCAATCACAAACAATGCATGTAGGCTATACTACAGACAAACAAGTTGATTCAATCACAAACGATGCATGTATACTACAGACAAACAAGGACTGCTTAATGATGCATTGTTAAGTGTTATAAAGTGTAAATCATGTTATTACATTTTATTACCGACAGTAAATTGCTTTGGGCGTGCATGATTCTTTACTTTTAAATTGCAAATTGATCTAATACTAATTGTCTCCACCAGCCGAAGGCTGAGGGAGAGTATGTTTTCCCCTCCGTCCGTCCGTCCGTCCGTCCGTCCGTCCGTGCGTCCGTGCGTGCGTCCGTCCGTGCGTGCGTCCTCGCAGTTTGTGAACAGCTAATCTCAGTCACCGTTGGCCCGATCGCTGCCAAACTGAGCACACACACTCCCTGGATGCCAATCTAGAACCTCTGCCCCACATTTTTCAAATCAGCCTCATGGTGGCGCTATAACAGGCCGATTTGTGTGGCCTGGTTGTTACCAGCTAATCTCCGGCGCCGTTGGCCCGATCGCTGCCAAACTGAGCACACACACTCCCTGGATGCTAATTCAGAACCTCTGCCCCACATTTTTTAAATCAGCCTCATGGTGGCGCTATAACAGGCCGATTTGTGTGGCCTGGTGGAGACCTGTGCTCGGAAGAGCACTGCTTCTAGTTGTCTTGTATTTTCACTCAGAGAACTCGGGGGAGGTCTGTGGTGGCATGCTGGATTTGCTGTGGCATTCTGGGAATGAAAATAACCTCCATTATCGTGTTTTCCTTCAACATATTGAAACTGTAAAAATAGCCCTGGGTCCAATGAGCCTACTTTGAAGTGAGCAGTCACAAAGCCTTTTCTCTGTCTAGACGTTGCCTTCCAAACTCAGATGTTGGAAAATTAGAGGTTAATGGAAGCGTTACTATGTGCTCACACGTACAGGTTTAGTTATTTACAGGTGCACTCTGGAGATAGCGAAAGAAATCAAAAGACATGCTTAGGGTATCTTTAATTTCACCATATTAAAGAGCATTATAATAAAGAGCAACAACAGAGAGAGAGAACTTTTGACATTTTACTGACAGTGTTTTGGCTGTGGCAGCTTTCTGGAGCAGTGTTTCCCTTTCCATGCCTCTGAAGATAAAAATTCTCCAGAGGTATATAATTTTGTGCTCTTTGGGGGGAAAAAAGAAGCAACCCACAGCTACTCAATTCTGCTTCTGAGCCTTTGTCAGAGAATCTGATGCCGTCTTTGCAATGCAAAATGTAAACTAACATTTAATAGTACAAGATTCTTCATACAAATCTTATTCAGATGTAAAGTAGCTCACTGATTTTGTTGTTTCTTAAAGAGGTGGTGCCATAGTTTAGTACTTTTTCTGTTTTGTATGTGTCTATGGAGTTAACATTACTCTAATAGACCCCGGGGTCCTCAATCAAAATGCACCACTATATGGACACGCTAAAATCATCCCCTCCCCCCATTGTGGGCATCAGTTGTGGGCGTGGCTAACTTCAGGTGTACCACCAGGTATACTTAACCAGTAAGACGCCCTAAGGGCGAGAAGCGACCTCGCCCTGAAGGGCGAGGTCGCACACATGGGCAAGTGCACGCATCCACCTGGGTGACAGCAGACTGCTGGGCGAGTACTGGGCTGGCGCTTTGGCATTGGATCAACTTTCACCAAAAAAATGCACAGATCTGGTTGGTTTTTTAAGTTGGCCAAAATGTTGCCATATTTTCTCTAACATGGAGATGACTGACGTCTGTTTGACGTCATAGACCACATGAGACTGACACAATATGTCCATATGGGCATTCCCAGATATGGGCTTAATATTGATCTCCATATATGGGCATAAAAGGAATTGTATGATGTCAGACATCATAGACGTCATAGGTCTATGATGTCAGACAAGGAAGGAATTCATTTGCAACATCATTGTGATGTCAGAACAGGTCAGTTATATCCTTCGGCTGAGCTGGGATGAGGTGTCACACACTGTGACGCACGCACAGGATCTGGAGGTTTTTATAGAAAATTCGACCTATGGACAAAATAAACAGGTAGGTGTGGCCACATAAAACATCACGGCACCCGTCTTAATTTTTAAGTATATTCTTTTATGGTTCAATCTGCTTTTAAAACATTGATGCCATCTACTCAGGGAACAGGTTTGGGGAGGTTACTTTTGAAATGTAATCTGTTACAGAAGATTATTTACATAAAATATGTAATAAAGTATAGACTTATAGATTTTAACTCTTTATTTCACAGGTCTATTTGGTTCCTTTTGTACAACAATGAAGATGTTGCTGTGTAGTGGACACTTGGGTTTTGACTGGGCTCTGCATGTGTCAGTCAGAAAACAGTTGTGTCTTTCATGCATGAGGATCACCAGGTTAAGCTTGGAATCAACACGGTGGCTGCCACCTGCTAGGTGGCAGACAGCTGACATCCTCTGTCCTGACATTTCCTTGATCAAGAATGCATTCCTCTGTGTCTGGCTGCAAGTATCAGTCCTGTCATCGCACAATCGCTGTTCTTTTACACAGAGGTGGAAAAAGTACTCACATTTTGTACTTTTGTGAAAGTATCAATACTGCACTGTAGATGTACTCCGTTACAAGTAAATGTCCAGAACTTGAGTAAAAGTATGGAAGTGTTGGCATCAAAATGTACTTAAAGTACCAAAAGTAAAAGTACTAAATGTTTGAAAATAGCCGATCTACAAGCTCACAAGGCGTCGCATCGTGACGCGTTGTGAGCTTGTAGATCGGCTATTTTCAAATAGCCAAGGTATAACATAGGGCGAAAGTGGTTTATGTATGTTTTTAAAAATTATAATTTATATCAGCAAAGTAACTATAGTTTTCAAATAAATGTAGCGGAGTAAAAGTACAATATTTGGAATCCAAGATGTAGTAGAGTAGAAGTAAAAGTATTGGACATTGGAAATACTCAAGTAAAGTACAAATACCTCAAAACTGTACTTAAGTACAGTACTTAAGTAAAAGTACTTAGTTACTTTACACCACTGCTTTTTACATGGATGGACTAGATAGTGATTCCAATAACACCATTTTATTCAAACTCAAGATTAGATTTTCTTTTTAAAAGGTTACCTGAATGCAATCTGATTCAGACAACTTGAGAAACCAGTGGCAGTTTTTTCAGTTGCAGGTATTGTTTGTTTATCTTTCCACGTTATTTTGGGGTCTTATTCTGAGCCTTTATTGATAGCCACAGGGAGAAACAGGGAGAGAGAGCAGGGGAGTGACATGCAGCAAATGGTCTGCCCAGCCCAGGAGTCAAACCGGGTACTCACTGTCAGGCATTAGAGCCTACAGTATGTGTTATACGTGCCATGCCACTCAGCTATCCAGCACCCCAGTAGCACAGGTATTATTGACTGAGCAATATATCCAGTTGTCGTCTTCATAGCTATGGTAATGGTATATCAGTTGATCACGTACAGCAAGGCGCCCCAGCATATATGGAATGTCCGGTTTCCCTCTGTGGCTGGCTACTCAGGGAGGAGCTGAACTTGACTCAGTTGTTGTGCGTGAGAATATGTTTGAATAACTGGGCCCCTGGGAGAAGAGAGAAAAAAAAACTCTTGTGCTTTGAACATAGCTAAATACTGCAATATCACATCTGAATCTACAGTATGTCTCTATACACATCAAGTCTACATGGGAGCCTTATATTTATGAAGCTTAATTATTATGCATCTCAGGCAGATAGAAATGGATTTTTGGCAACTTCCTTGATACAGAACATTTGTCTTTCCACTGCCCTCTTGGCAAAAACACAACATTTGGTTATGAAGCTATGGTAATGGGCCAGAAGTTGTGTAGCCTATATGCCACCACTATACTACAGTACAGCAGTATCACATGAAGAGGAAGTTAGCTGGGGACTCTAATGCTGAGAATAATTATATTAATGTGTTAAGGCCACAGTAGGTTAGTGAACCTCTTAGAAGCCGAGTGTTAGGGGGCTTGTTATAATATACCATCTGAGGATATCTGCAGACATGGCGCAGATATATATAGAGAGAGCCTTGGATCTCTGTGACCGCACCCTTAAGATTAGATAGCTGATGCAGGGTATATTATTTTAGAGCAGCACATGGGGATGGGGGCACATGGAGGGCGCAATCCAAGCCGTAACTTGAGCACCAGTTATGTTCCATTGGCTTAGAGTCTTGACACTTCAACTTGTGGCAATGGCATGGACACAGGTGGAGGCCTAACCAACCAATGTGCATGCACTACCTAACGTACAGTATCCAATATGATGACTAATTTTGGAAGCTAGCTAGATGACCAGGTAGATGGCACTAGCAGTCTTGCGTTTCTCCTGGGAACTTACAGTACACTATGCAGGCTATGCTTTTTTCATGAGACCCCTGCTCAATAATTTGTGGTGTCACATTCCTGGGCCAGGGAGGTTACATATTTCTCCTGCAGGTGCCCTCACCTGTATGAGGTATTTGCTGCAGTACAAGTGGAGAATGATGATGGAATGACTCCATCAACGCTTGGACTGCTGAGACCCCTATTGAAATTCAGCCAGCTTTACATCAGTACCCATAACATTTATGCTATAGGTCGCTCTATGCTATAAGTCCTCAGTTGATCTGTGTACGGCACTGGTTCCCAAACACCCATTTGTGGGTCACGGGCACATTTTTATGGGTCCCTTACTTTTTCCTACATTTCGTTTTTAATTATTATTTCAAAACATTTTCCAAAAACTTTACTAAAAAGGCGATTCTTTATGATTAAAAAAAATTAATTAGAAAACAATGTTTAAAAAGAAGGGAAAATAGCGGATCTACAAGCTCACAACGCGGTGCGAAGCAACATCTAATTGGGTCACGGGAAAAAAGTTTGGGAACCACTAGTGTACATCACTTGGAGGACTATTCTCAGCTTGAAAGTTTTTAAACACATTGGCACAACTGCTCTCCAAATACACATCAACAAAAGTAAAAACTTCCCCCAGTTTGGCCTTTTGTATTGGAGAGAAAAGGCTTTGCTAAGAAGGATGATTGCAGCCTCAGGGATACCAAACAGGCAGTTAGACTTCTTTTCAAAGAAAACAAGCTGAGCTATGTGGATAAAAATACCAAAAGTGAAGGTTTTCCTGCACTGAAAAGGCAGCTGTGGGTGGCAGTCATAATGGAGGAATATTTGTGGCCAACCCAGGGCTCCTCCCAAAATGTTTGTTTGTGTTCCCCTCTACCGATGGGGACGCACAGAGGCAGGAATGTGAGCCATATCTGATGCCGCTCTGTCAGCGCGGACTAAAAGCGGGGGTGCATTAGGGGGGGAACTGTCACGATTCATTTCAGAGTCATGCTCGATGCCGTTCGAGAATGAGAATCCCGATTCAAAATAAAATGCTCTGAAACACTAGACATGTCACAGCATGGATACCCCCCCCCCTCCCCCTACACATATGAATCCCATTTCAAATTGGGGAAGCAAACCTTTGAACTATGCTGTGCACATCGAGGGTCAAGCCAACAGGGAAGTGAAGACAGAGTGATTGTTTATGGCCAGCTTGACCTTCACCCAGCTGTAGATAAAGACATTCCTCACACAGCATCAGGGCTTCATCCTGGTCTGAACTCTTCCTTCGGGGATCGGATGCTGTCGAAAACTTGCTACCGATATGGGGGAGAGAGTGTTGTCAAGCGCTACTTAGTAGACAGTTTCCTGCACTTGACAGTTCATCTCTACACTCCCACAATTGCTGTCTTTTGCTACCTTACTTGTTTTGTATCTATTCAGCTCTTGAACCAACATTGTGTGTTGATAAGAGGCTTTGAATATTTGCCTCAATTCTTTTCCCCCATGATGTCACGAGGTTAGAACTTTCCGTGTTTGAGCACAGAGGGAGAATCCTCCATATACTTGCCCATATAAGGGCCCTCTGGTGTAATGGCTCTGTGTAAGCGAGGTGAAGAGACGGAGAGGGGCTAGGGTACCAAGGCTTTTTTATGAGGTCTAAGGATGTACTTGATACTTTCCATTCCATAGGGCTATAAAACATTTTGGTATGTGCTTACAGCCTGAGCCACTGTTCTCCCCCATTGCACTCTTGCCTCTCAGAACTTTCTGGCACACAGAGACATGAAACAATGGCAATTAGAGGAGGATGTTATACACGTGATGGAGTGCTGCAGTCGTGTATATCATGTTCTGTTCTGACATTGTCTGGCATGATTTTTGACATGGCATCAAAAAGACAAAAAGCCTTGAAGTCCTCTCAAGAGACTATATCAGGGGCTTTTGGAGTTGGATAAATCTCACCATTCCATTTTGTGAAAATATTCAGAAAATTGAATTAGAAAGTGAAGGTTTAAAGTTTGTTTATGTGAATGGACTCCAAAACCCGAAATGTCCATAGCAAAGCGATCATTTGGAGCCTGCGTGAGAATCTGTGGTGCTGAGACATTCCAGTGTGGTTTTGAGTGACTGTTTTGAGAGTTGACAGGATGTGCGGTGTGACTGGTGGTCTTCCTACAGTGAGGAATGCCCCAGGATGGAACCATCTCTGCATGTACCTGCATTCCCACAACAAAGCCTCTGTCTATATGACCCTGTGTTTGATCAGATGCTGTGACTGTTCTCCAGCAAGACTTTAAGGCCCAGGTAGCGAGCTGTAAAGCAGTTGTGCAAAGTCGTAAAACGACTGCGCGACTGCACGAGACATGAGAATAAATAGACATCCAACTAGTGTGGTCTGGCTGGTTCCTGCCCCTAAGGCCTTAGCTGTCTAAGATAACAACGTATGATAAGAGTGTAATTATCCTCTGAGGCTGCTGAACGAAAACATCTCTCCCATCAAGAGAAAGGGAAAAGGTCTGAAGACAGAGACAACGATGTAGGTTTGGGATCAAGCCCTGGATCTCTCTTTAAAATAAAATAAAAATCTGAGTCGTCTCTGGGTCAGTCTTCAGCTGGGTAAATACAGAAGCGGAAGACTAGGATGGGGTCACATTGATTAATCACTCTGGTCTGTTCTCAGTCTAAATCCACTCAAGAAAAATGGCATTGGAGTACAGAAAAATTCTGCTGAGCATTCAGTGGAGCTGTTTATTCAGCTTTAATACAGGGTGGGGAAGCCACAGGATTGAGAGAGAGAGAGAGAGAGAGAGAGAGACAGAGAGAGAGAGAGAGAGAGAGAGAGGCTGGAGCAGGAGCCAAGGACTTTTCTGTGCAGAAATGAGGCCTCTCATCTAACTGGCCTTCAGCAAAGTTTCCTTATTAAGACAGAGCGGGATTGGATGGACGAGTGTTACATTTCACTCTCTACAGTTCATATCCCAGGAGACACTAGCGATCAGTTCCAGTCTGCAGCACAGAACGAAGTAGACAGTTCTCCTCTCCCACGGCTCACAACTCAACACTTTCTTTCATTCTTTCAGAAATGATCTAAAACCAGCAAAAATGAGGGGGAAAAACCAACTGCAGACTCTGGGAAAGGCTGGGGTGTTGGGAGACTCAAGCCATTGCAATTTAATTGATACACCTTATGTTACTTGCAAGAGTTTTCCAAAATTAGCCCCCCTACTTCCAAGCTCTGGACCAAGATAGCCCCTGCTGTCCCTGCTGACTAAAAGAAATGCCATGCCGTCCTTACATGATGGCTAAATGAGCTGCTGCGCCGTCTCAGGAGACATGGACAGCAAATGCTGTCACCCAACAGAAGGACAATCTGAAGGTGACCGACCTGCCGTGAGCCCACACACTGTATATCAAAGCACATGTCAGCTGCTTAAATATATCTGGTGGAATGGCACGATTTCTTCACTTCTGAAGACGTGCTCAACTTATGTCCTAGATTAGAATGTGGGAGACCTCCTCCTGCAATCTGACACTTCAAAATATTTGCTTTACAGTGTATGACAAGGGCAGCTAAGGCATGAATGATGAAGCAGCTATAAGTCCACTTTTACAGTTGCTTCTCAAATAGCCTCTCTTGGTGCTAACCATCTGAACCCTATATGCTCTATTCTGGGGAGAACCTTTGGTGAAAATAGCAAATCTGCAAGCTTGTAGGAAAAATGAGGGGGGGACTAGTATAGAGCCCATGAAATAGAAAGGGTTTCAGCTCATTTGAAGTGACTATGTAGCTTTCTGTTGAATCCAGCAATGTGATTCTATTCAAATTAATACAGTTATTTCCTCAAATGCTGTTGTCTTCAGAGTTTCAACAATGACAAACTGCTCAATTTCCCGGGTATGAAAGTGCAATTATACAGAATTCTATTATCCAACACACCCTTCAGAGCATACATGGGCAACAGGCGGCCTGGGGGCCATATGCAGCCCCCACCTTCACTTAATGCGGCCCTCATGTTAATATCAGAATACTGATATATTATTGATTTCAGAAGTTACAATTCCAAACATGCAAACATGACCCGCTTTAATTACTAAGGTCTATATTGGAGATGTATACGGTTTCTGCCTGACGGTATATGCAATGTGGCCCTCTGGAGTGAGTTCAGAAATATATTGGCCCTTTACATCATCAAAATTACCCACTCCTGCTTCAGAGCAATCTCTACTTCCTGATCTCCCTTCAACCATTTCAACCTGGCATGTCATTTTACTGTAACTGAAATTTTCAAAATGTTCCCAAATATTAAAGTTTTCTTTTTGTCGTATGACAAAGTCAGACAGAAACATTCTAACAAAAACATTAATAACATCAACTTTACAAACACCAATATCTGAATAAAAATAAGAAATAAAGACTAAACCAAAAAACGTGCCTGCAGATTAGTACAGGCGTGTTTGCATACAGTGTTCTTTTAACTTTTTCTTAAAGGTGAATTTTGTGTTAATTATGTTAATTTAATCATGTTAAATTAATTATGTGATTAGGCAGTGAGGTCCATCCTATTATACAGCTCTATAGAAAAATAATAGAAGATTTGAGATTTGTTCTTGGTCTAGGTCAGGAGGTGATACCAGATAACCTGAACTGTCTTGTTTAGTATGGTTATGTTCATCTCTTATGAATCCTACCTGGTCAAAGAAATACTGTGTTTATTTTTTATTTTTCTCTCAATTAAATCATTTCTTAAAAAGGTGAGAATATGTGAATGTAACCTGTTCTCAACAGCTGTGCATTTCTACAACACTGTGCGCTTGGAGCACTGGAGAGCTAATCTCAGCTTTGTTTTGAGCTGTTTGCAATTCTTTTTTCGTAGCGGATGACCTAATGACTGGGCAGTACTCAAGGTTTGATGACTAAAGCTTGAGTTACTTACTAGGACCTATAGTATAAATCAGGGACATGCTGGGCCCCTGATTCAGCTGCTACTCAAAGATTTGTGACAAAGTGACAAGCCAGTGGGCCAATTACATGAGTTATATTTCGTCGTTGTCGGGTGGAAACCTTGTATGTTCAAAACCGTTTGTTTTGTATTTATCATTTTAAAAATGATTTAAACTAGTGAAAACAGACGATCTACAAGCACACAACGCCTCGCACCGCGAGGCGTTGTGTGCTTGTAGATCTGCTGTTTTCACTACTTTTGTGCGACGGCCTTGTATGATGAAGCAGGGCTTTGCTTTGCGAAAAAAATCTATTACGATTTGCCCAGCCCAGCCCACAAAATGGAACGAAGGCAGACATTTTTATTTTATTTTTTTCCTAATGGCCGGCCTGGAATGAACCGGCCGTTCGGGAGTTGTCCCGCTTCTCCCAATGGCCAGCACGTCCCTGGTATAAATGCCTGAGCGACCGTTTAAGTGGTTAATGTGGACGCAGAGAGATCCCAACCAGACAGTGACCAGTTAGTTCCTGGTTATGAAAACCACCGAAGATATCCCTACAGGGACTGTGTACTATTCTCATCAGGACAGGTAGCAGACTGGATGTTCATAATGGTTTATGGAGCCAGTGTACTGGGAGAGCCCTCACTGATGGCCTAAAATAGTCATGCGTTCCAGACCCGAGGGAAAAAGTCTCCCTGAGATCCATCAGAAGCCGTCAACACAGTTTATGTTACAGAGCAAACCTTCTCAAGACAGATTCCTGTCTGTCCACGCAAGAGGGCGGAATGCGTGTATGAGGGGCACCCTGTAACACAATGATCTCACTGGTTTAGGTACAGTACAATCCTAATTAGCAACTGCACTTTATAGTCTTGAGCAGGGGTCTTCAACGTTTTCAGGCCAAGGACCCCTTAGCTGACAGGGAGATGAAGCAGGGACCCCCACTACATATTGTATAAAATTGTGTCCAGATTTTCATAGATTTCATCGATAGATTCATAGAAGTGTTTGACATCACTCTATGTTGAATTTGTGTTAATGTGTTTTTGTCAGACATTTAACCACTTAAATCATCGATACTTAGTAAATTTGACCTTTCACTCCAAACCTATTTGCCAAAAATAGCCGATCTACAAGCTCTCAACGCCTCGCGCTGGCTAAAGTTCTCCTCAGAATAGGGATGCGAGGGTTGAAGTGGTTCATTTGAAAATAATTATGCTATTACACAAAGATTTGGAGGACCCCCTGTAGTAACTCTGAGGACCCCCTAGGGGTCCCGGACCCCCTGTTGAAGAACCCTGGTCTTGAGTATAAATGAAACCCTGAATGTACAAATGTAACCTTGCATGTGTACTTTCTCTGAGTAACACATTAACCCTGACACTGGAATTTACTGGAATGTGGCTTTTGGAATTTTATAGTGAGCCCTTTCGTTTTCATTTTACCCCATTGTAATTGGGAATCCCTTCCACCCATGGAGCTGGTAGAGATTGTTTTTTTTCATCTATGGCAATTTGACAAGGAAGGATATCTTTGGTTGCTGCAGGAATGGAATTTGTGATCTTATGGTCTGATGGTGCATGGTCTCTACTGACTTGACCACCCTGAAGGGCTTTATGAAAGGTGTATGCCTATGGATATAGGCTACGATAAAACACATGTAACATAACGCAGAGGTAGGCTGTGTGTGTGTGTGTGTGTGTGTGTGTGTGTGTGTGTGTGTGTGTGTGTGTGTGTGTGTGTGTGTGTGTGTGTGTGTTTCGGGGGTGGGGCATTGGCAAACCAGCTGTCAAAATACCTAAGACAAGGACAAAAATGGCTGTGAGGTTTTGGTAATTTCTCCTTCACAACCTTCTCAGTAACATATGAATGTGCAACTTGACTTAGGGGATTCAATTCAAATAAACCAGCTCTCCGCCATGGGGTCTGCACTATGTGCACCATCCTACCGCAAAGGACCAAAGCTAAACATCAACTATACAGTAGAATCCTAAGTGTTCACTCAACTCTAAGAGTGTACAAATGGAACCAGTAAGACTCCCTAAATCGGGAGATAAGCGACCGTCAGGTCGCATACACAAACTTTATAAGGCAATGGTAGCCAATCAGGAGGGAATATGGGAAATGGGACAGATCCATGTTGATGACATGACTTTAGAGATACTGTGTACCACTTTGCGTGATTTTAGGGCAAAATCTGTAGGAGCAGTGTCCAAAAATGTGTTTTTAAAAAATCGGCCAGATGGTGGCGCTAGATGGGACAGATGCATTTTGATGACATGACTGTAGAGATACTGTGTACCGTTTCTCGTGAATTTAAGGCAAAATCTGTAGGAGCAGTGTCCAAAAATGTGTCTTGCAAGAATCGGCCTCATGGTGGCGCTAGAAGAGGGCCATGTGAGAAATGAGGGTTTGTTGTGGTTTGGCCGCCAAGGAGTGTGTGTGCAAAGTTTGGCATGGATCTGGGCAACGGTGGTGGAGATATGAGTAGGGGAAAAGTGTGGCGTGACGGACAGACAGAGATTGACGGACAGACTGACAGCCGGTGGAGGTTTTCCTAAGTGTTCATTTAACTCTAAGAGTGTACAAATGGAACCAAATGGACCTGAACACTCAAGATTTTACTGTGTACAGGTAATGCCTTCTCTCTCTCAGTCCACAGCAAACCCTAGCCTAGTAAACTGACTCATCCCATCTTCAGTTCGAATATTTCGAATGAAGGCAGGAAGAGAGACTGGTTTACGAGGCTAAGCAAACCCCATCAGAGCTCCAACACAGCCTTTTTGACCCCAAACCAAACCAGTAAGACTCCCTAAATCGGGAGATAAGCGACTGTCAGGTCGACCGTCGCACACACAGTAGCCAATCAGGAGGGAATAAACCCTTCTTCCCTTTTCTCCACGTTTTACTGGAGGATCAGGAACAGATCCGTTTAGCTCTGGGCGGTAACTGCTTCTCTATTGCCTACTTAGATGAGAAAAAACACAATGCTATTGAACCTATGCCAAATTCAGCCATATTTGAACTGGTTTTCTGAGATGAAAAAAAAACTAAAACTAAAACTAAACAAAAACATCAGCAAAGCAGACAGAGGCCATTCACACATGATGGGTTTCTGCCATCCTGAAAATCCAAACAGTGCCGGCATATCTTATGAACGACTTGTGCCTGTTTAGTCTATAGAACTCTAGAAGCAAAACCCAAAAGACCAACAGAAAAGCTGATACACTGAGTTTATTATTACCAAAATGATGGATGTGCAATTGACCCTATTTCTCTCAATAAATCATTCAAAACATAACACACGTCTGAGTTAGAATTATATAATATCGTCGTTGTCGGGCGGATACCTCGTATCTCCAAGTTTCAAATGTGTACATTTTTTCGCAAAGTAAAGCCCTGCTTCACCATACAAGGCTGTTGCACAAAAGTAGTGAAAACAGCAGATCTACAAGCACACAACGCCTCGCGGTGCAAGGCGTTGTGTGCTTGTAGATCGGCTGTTTTCACTAGTTTAACTCATTTTTAAATTGATAAAAACAAAACAAACGGTTTTGGACATACAAGGTTTCCACCCGACAACGACGATATATAAGTATAGATTTAAGATCCCATGAAGGGCCACGTGTGTATATATTCCTGCGGCTTGCACAATGTTCCAAAAAAGTAAAGGTGGGATGTGGCCTATTGTCAGCTAGTTTTACCATGGCCTGGCATGGCTAATCATTGTGAACTTAAAGTGTGGAACAAGGCCTGGAATAAATGGCTGCCAGGCTGTGAGGATTAGGCACAGCACAATCCATACCACCTGCACTGAAGTAACAACTCCACACAGCTAGAATAACACATTTGGTAGGTCAGAGTTCCTTGGTGTGGGTGCTAGGAGGATCAATGCATGTCCCATGGGCCTTTTGGAAACCTACAAACCCTATCGGTGGCCCTGCCGTTATTAATGGCATACGCCATGGTGTAAGAGATCAGACATCAAACCTAGTGCCGACAAGGTGCATCTGGTCTCCATACATGAATGAGCTGGATAGGGGTGAATAAGCAGGAACTCTCTTAAATGTCATCAGATGAGCTTCTAGCGAGGCCTCCATCCATGCATTGGGGAAACTTCATCAGGAGTCTTCTTTGACTAAGTTTGCTCTATCGTAAAAAGAAGATTCTTGATTAATGTTCTCCATAGATAAGATAGATAAATCTATGCCTCTATGGATGAATCTCTCAACCTGTCACCAGTCAAAGAAGATAGCTAGATAGGCTGCATCTGTCAACTGTATTCAAATATGTGTATGTAAGTTTCCCCACAAGGCTAGACAGATAAATATAGAAATAAGAAGCCCGAGAGATAGAGGAATTGCAAAAATGAAAGAACGAAGAAAGAAAGAAAGAAAGAAAGAAAGAAAGAAAGAAAAAAAAAAACATTCAGTATTAGCAAGAACAATCATAGTGTGGCCACCGGGGTATTCACGTTCCAGTGCCAAGTGCAGTTAGTGCAGATTTTGCTGGGCAGGACTATAAAAGTGTGGCCTATGTGGAAACTTGATTGCAATACAGTGGTTTGCAAATCAGTCCGCAATCATGGAGTCCACGACAATAAGTGGACAGTCTGGGCTGCATCATGGGCTCCGCAGAACATTACTCATATAGGGAGGCTGTTGATGGCTCACAGCGAGAGCTTGAGTTAACCAGACAAACATCCTCCTGTTCATCATCCTATGGACTGGTATGTGTGGAGGAGAGACAGAAAGAAAGAGGGCGAGAAAGGGAAAAAAAGATAGAGGCAGAGCAGAAACACACAGAGAGAGAGAGAGAGAGAGAGAGAGAGAGAGAGAGAGATGTGGTGGCCGAGCGGCACTCCCTGTTACACACATGGCTTGAGTTTCCCCTCTCCACTGTGTGGCCGGGCCTTGCATGAGACCCAAACAGTGGAACGGCCAAATATGGTGTTCATTAGTAAGGTTCTGTGTATTGTGAGAGGCACCTCTCTCTAACCATCCTTTGTATGCCTAATTTATGTTCCGTCGTATGGCGGTCACGCACCGAAAGTAACAGATCTACAAGGTCACAACAAGGACGAACTATAAATCAGGCTGTAGCTACACTGCTACTACACTCTAGGCACTGATAGAGAGAGACAGAGAGGGGACATACATAGACAGATACAGAATGAAATTTGGGAAAACAGGGTACATTCAAGTCCAACTTCACTTACTTAAAAACTTCTGTGAACAACAGAGCAAACAATCTTCGTTTCTCACCTTCCTCTGTCTAGGTCAAGTTAATGTATGTGTTGTAATGTGCAACTGAAATAATCACAATTTCTCCCATATTTATAAATGGGAATCGCTGCAAAGTCACAAGCCTGTTCTATGGATGGATGGACAAAAAGGAAAAGAAAAGGTTATGCTTTATGACCATAATTGGCCTTACCCCATCACTCTCAACTAAACATGATAATACTGACATCTACTGGAAAGAATTTGCGATGACAGATTAACACGTGAGGTGAGATAACACATATCAAGAAGCACAAAAGAATCATAACTCAAGTGGTTGTTTCAAGTTTTTTTTTCTTTTTTGGTGGATACAAAAACAAAAATACCTTTGTGACCAGATAAATATTATACATACATACATTATGCATGAAATCATAAAAACAAATGCAGTCTGTTAACGAAAGCACAACACTTACTCATAACATAGCTAGTAACTTTTCCTATTCCAGTTAATACTTAAGACAATATACCTCAGGATAACAATTATTGAATAAAAATAAAAATAAACTTATAGTGGTTAAACAATGAAGCGAGGAACGTATTCAATCCAAGATTTACCGTACTGTGAGGGACATGGTACTGTAATGAATGTCAAGGCAAAGCCATATCTAATGTTTATTTTTTAATCACATCTTGCCACATGCTCATGGAATGCAGTGTAGTGTTAGTCCTCCAAAATAGTCTCCAAGTCCTAAGGTATCTGGGTATGCCCTTATTTGCCCCTATCAGTACTGTAGGTAACATGACGGACAGATGGCATACAGTAGGAGTAGGTGACCATTTAATAGCCAAACACCGTAAAATCCTGAGTGTTCATTTAACTCTGGGAGTGTACACATGTAACCATGGCAACTCCCAGAGTTATAAATGGATAAACACAGAGGATCTTACTGCGGTCAGGCATCATTTTCTGATCCGGGAAGGACAAGGCAGATGATCTCGTCCAGTCCACTGCTCACATAGCAGACTCACAGTAAGGCACTAGTACACAATGCAGACCAGACACCGACAAGAATGGACCGAGAGGAGACACACTACACAGTAAAATAGGGCATGTTCATTCAAATCTCAGAGTTAAATTAACAACACCCGTAAGGGTCCTGTGTGCATACCGCCTTACCACCAGATTACACAACAACGTACTGCACAAAACAGAATAACTATTGAAATAATTGTTTTCTTAATCAGATTTTCGAGTGAAAAAATGTCTGTCAGGAGAGTGTCCTACATTGCCGTTATGGGAAGCCATTCATCGCGTTCCTCAGTGCATAAGGGGGGGTCTCAGTGCATTCCACAGTGCATTCTGCAGCCTTCCTCTCGTTTATTAGCCCAGAGCGAAACATGACAGCAGCAGCAGCACACAATCTTTCACGAAACACGGCACGGACTCTCATTGATTGGCTTTAGAGTATTTAGCGTTAACGTATTGCTATAGATAGGCGTCTCGAGTGAAAATGTCCCTACCACGACGAGCCGGCAGCGACTGACTGGTGGTGAGTAATGAAACAGTGGGGGCTCCTTAACAAATCCTGGCTACCGTCAGCAGGACTGGAATTAAAACACCACGGACAAGAGAGAACAAACATAACAAACGATGTAAACACAGGTTTCCCCGCACAGCTCGGAGCGTGCATGAGAGAAGGAATGGGTGGCAGGGGGGTAGAGGGTAACAAGGCAGTGTTCTCAAGGACAGGAAAGATTCAAAGATACAGTATACCTTAGTTCTTTGCCCAATCCACATTTCACCTGGCTTGGGTTCAAAGTAGACAGTTTCTTTAGACATCAGACTGTTTATCACTGTATTCACATAAGGGATATTACATCATGGATTATTGACTACTACAGCTTTATCATCCGCTTCCATCAGATTAACGCACCGTTTGGTCTTAAGCTCAACCTTCCCCCTCCCAATATATTTCCATCGAATCTCACAGATAAAGGTTTGCCCGTTCAACAGCAAACCCCAAGTTCATGTTCACATTAGTAAAATACAACACTACTCTATTGGTTAGTAGCTTCATTGATATGTATATATATATATATATATAGCCATTATGGTGCATGCAAGACGGTCCTGCCGAGAGGTCCTGCCATTTGATTGGCTACGATGGGTGGGTGTTTGGATGTGGAACAGAACTTAGGGATCCTCGTGTTAGTTCTGTCTCATCTCATTTCTATTTGCGCTACACCTGCCGTCCGTTGTCACATTCCACAAGTATTTGGAACACTTCTTCACTCGGAACACTCTTGATCCATGATTGTTATGTAGAGTAACACTCACAAAGCAGTAATGCCTAATATCATATAACCTATCGTGATCATTAAGATATACAGTCTTACCTCTGCTTATAGTGACAGTTATAACCACCCCCTCCTTATCGAAGTCTGACGTATTGACATATACAAGCACACGTGCACGCGCACACGCACATGCACACACACACACACACACACACACACACACACACACACACACACACACACACACACACACACACACACACACACACACACACACACACACACACACACACACACACACACACACACACACACACGCATAGGAGAGCACAGGCACTTGTTCCTCTTGCCGAACAGACCTGTATCAAGTGGCGAGTATAGTCATCAGTTACATGAGGGGGGAACAAACCAAAAGAAAAGCAGCCAATTGCGCATTGGCCATGTCGCTCAATAGCGAGAAGCGGTCCAATCAGATGCCCGACGTGCTTGCTGGCTCGGCCAATCAGCCCTGGTCTTCCCTCAGTTCAGTGGGCAGGAACTTGTACTGCTGCTGCCTGATCTGAGCCAGCTTCTTCCTGGCCTCCTCCAGCTCTCGCTCCTTCCTCAGCATCTCCTCCTGGGCAGCGATGATCTGGAGGAGAAGAGGAATACTTTGTCAAATAACTTCGAGCATTAGGTGTGCAATAGCTCAGTGGTTCACAACCTGTGGGTTGTCAAATATTAGAGGCAGACAGTGTGAAAATAGTCGATCTACATGCTCACAACGCCTCGCGTGTAGAACTGCTATTTTCACAATAGAACCGTGTTATAGAAAATGTAATGCCTCAACTTTTAGTGCTTGTCAGGGCGGGGGGGTCCCCAGTTAAAATATGATTATTTTGGGGGTCGCGGCCTGTAATAGCTAATTGAACTAATTGAATAAATTGATTATAAAAAAAATCTATAAAATCTACTTTAATACAATAATCATACAGATCTATAAAAAAAAATCACACCTAGTGTGAAGTGAGCGGGGCTATTTATGAGTTAATTTCATTAAGTGTCCCACTAAGTTTGGCCAATGTGACCCTGGGGCCTGGGCATACAACAAACTTTGCGTGCTTTGTGCCAAGATGTAGGCCAGATCTAGGCCACGCTTCAAAGCCCGGACAGCAAACCTTGAGTGCTTTGTGCCAAGATGTAGGCCACGCTTCTGAGGCCGGACAAAGCCAGATGTTGGAGCTTAGCTCCTTACCGGAGCACCATTCAAAAACAAATCAGATATAGCAGATATACAAGCTAACAATGTGATGTGATGCGTTGCGAAGCTTGTAGATTGGTTATTTTCACAGATATTGCGTGACATTGTTGCACGACAAACTAAAAAGGGATTAATTGGTAAATTATTCAAATCAGTTTGTTGATATATAAAAAGAAACACTTCTCGATTATTAAATTAATCTCAAAATCGATAAAAGAAAAAGAGGAAAAAAGAAAATAAATCGATAGATGCAGCCCTATCAAGCAATACGACTTACTGGTGCGATTTGGGTAGATGCAAATTAAGTTTGGCCAATGACGAATAGGACCACCACAATACACTCTGAAGGATTCATAGAGAGAACATACTGTATACTGTAGAGTAATCAAATCTTGTTAACACAAAAAAAGGTCATAAGGACTGATTTCCCCATAGTTTGAGAACATCTGGATACAAAATCTAAACAATCACTTTCCGTCAGAACACTGGGGATTTGGCTTGTTCATTCTCACAGACTTTCCAAGTCATGGTTTCTTTAAAGCGGGTTATTGAAAACCTATAATCAGCACAGTTTGTCTGTGGCAACAAATGGAATTTCAGTAATGCAAGTATGGAGTGAGTATGTATTTATTTTGTCTTGATTTGGGAGGGTGGGCTATGAGTGCCTTAGGAAACACTAGCTTTGCGACAGATGTCCCTGGAGGGGTGCGAACTGAATCTGTGTGTGTGTGTGTGTGTGTGTGTGTGTGTGTGTGTGTGTGTGTGTGTGTGTGTGCGTGTGTGCGTGCGTGCGTGCGTGCGTGCGTGCGTGCGTGCGTGCGTGCGTGTGTGCGTACAACCTTCACACACACTTGCATTTATTCTCACACATATACATGCTGACACACACAGGGGTTCAACCACTCCAAGATGAAAACTAAAGCTTTGTACAGAGGGGGCCCCAGCAGGCTTCCTGAATAAGTAGCCATCAACTCTTCAATTACATTCCGTTTGGCCGTGGATGAAAAGGAAGTGGATAAGTCGTTTGGTCTGAAGGAGGAATGTGAAAACCCTTCAAGAGAGTGGACGTGCATGCAGCTGTGGATGCCTGGTAAACCACAGCCCAGAAATACAGCTGATGGGCTGTTTGTCCACAGCGGCTCGCCGCCGTTTCACAATCAGTTACAGTACAGATGCAACGTGTGGAGCAAGACGTCCATCTAGCAGTAATGTCAAGAGAGAAGGGTTAGAGCAGGGGTCTTCAACAGGGGGTCCGGGGACCCCTAGGGGTTCCTCAGAGTTACTACAGGGGGTCCTCAAATTTCTGTGTGATATAAACTTTTTTTTCTCCTTTTTGATATTAACCACTTGAACCCTAACGTCCATATTCTGAGAACTTTAGCCAAAAATAGCAGATCTACAAGCTCACAACGCCTCGTGAGCTTGTAGATCGGCTATTTTCGGAAAAGAGGTTTGGTGTAGAGGGGGAAAAGAGCAGACTAAGTACACAGTGAAAGGTCTTTTTTTTAAGTATTAACTGTTCAAGTGGTTAAATAACTGAAAACACAAATTGACATGATTCCAAAATACACTGATGGTTGTGCTGTCAAAAGATGAAACTAAATGGAAACAGGTTTTGGGGGTCCCTGCTTCATCTCTCTTTAAATTAAGGGGTCCCTGGCCTAAAAATGTTGAAGACCCCTGGGTTAGAGGAACCCTGGGAGCAACATTTTTTATTTTTTCTCCTCCTTTTTTTTGTTTCTGCTTCAAGGACGAGCTGAACCATAACAAGATAGGTGGAGCCAAAACAATAACTATCAGGCTATCATTAAGTGGCCAAACAGCATTTGCCACGCCTCCAGGTCGTAAGTTAAGTCATAAGACGTGGTACTTAAGACAATCAAAATAGGGGCATTAGACTCTTACAAGCTACCAAATATCATTTGTAGAAGTATTATAAGTGATGATAAAATATAAAGGTTATACATATGCAGCTATATAATTTCTTCCTCACCGCCCAGCTTCTTTCCACCGAAGACGGGCCAACTGTATTCATATTATAACTGCTTGGCAAGACGGATGCACGACGTTGGATTCCAACCCCTAGACTCTGTGGTGGTGGACAGATACTGTACTTTCCCCCTGAACCAACCTCGAGTGCAAGACTTCTGCTTTGACGTCAATATTCTCTATTCATTGACTCTATTGCCTTACCTGAGCTATGCCACCAACAAATTTGGTCTTGACCACCACACTGTCATCATCTGCCTTGTCAAACGCTGCTTTCTGCGCTGCCTTCACCAGGTTGTCTGAAGCCCGCTTCACTGCGTTGCCAGCCACCTGTAGTGAGAGGAAGAGTCAAAGTTAGCGCTATGTTGAATTTGAACCCAAGCGTCCCTATTCTGTGGCCAACAGAATAGAATAATCAGATAGACAATCTATAAGCTCACAACGCATCGCTTTGTAATGCGTTGTAAGCTTGTAGATCGGCTGTTTTTGGTGAAAAGATGTTGTGTAGAGGGAAAAAGGAAGGGGCCTGGGGGACTCGAGTCAACAAAGTACCGTTGGTGCCTGTTGAGATTGGCACATTTTCTGGGGCAACCTGCCAAGAGATCACACATGTCACACGTGTCTTCTTCTCCTTTTTTTGTTTCTCAAAAAAGCGCCTGCAATTTAGTGCATTTGAAACTACATTGCAGTGCACATCATGGGGTGATCACTGCTTGCCTCCTGTGAATTGTTTTATTTTTATTTTTGTTTATTTTATTTTTATTTCGTTGCTGAGTGAGGTCAGCAGACAAAGTGACGTGAGTGAGATGAAAAACCTGGGTGAAATCTGCCAATCTCAATAGGTATACAGGATTTACTGTAAGTGGTTAAGTGCGTCAACGAAACAGCAGTGCCGAGATCGATGTGGTTACCTGCAGCCTCCGCATAGCCTCAGAGTCCTGGTCAGCCTTCACCTTACAGGCCACAAGGAGCTGAGCCGTGGACGCCGCTACCTGCTTGGCCGAGGAGATGAGCTTCTCCTCGCTGGCATGGCCCTGGACCGATGCGTTGGCCGCCTCGCACAGGTTACTGGTGGCTGCTGCAACCATGCGCGCCTGAAGGGAAGAGTCGGGTAAAAAGAAACTTGAGCACAGGCTCGCCTCAACATGCACTCTGAACCCAGTATCTGTTACTCAGAATAACTCACAGCCGATATGAGGCCCTGTGACCACTGGCCGTCATCCACTGCATTAGCGAGGTTGGCTCCAACCTGGAGGGCAGAGGTTGAGAAAACACGGTGTATTAGCTCGCTACTCTCTCTCTCTTGTTTGTGCGACGCGAGCGTCTGAGTGGGTGTTCACTGACCTTGCCTTGTGCCACCAGCTCTCTTTGGGCGGCCGATGCAGACTTCACCAAAGCACTGGTCGCGGCAGCGATGGACTTTGCTGCTTCTAGGATCTGCTCCTCAAAATCCAGTGTCTCGTCTGCCTGCTGAAAGCACAACCACACGTCAAATTTAGACTTCAGGTTTCGGTTAATGCAAAAAACTATGCAGATAGCCGATCTACAAGCACACAACGCAGCGCACCGCGAGGCGTTGTGTGCTTGTAGATCCGCTATTTTCACTAGTTTTGTTTCGACAGTCTTGAATGATGAAGCAGGGCTTTACTTCATGAAAAAACGTACAAATATGAAACTTGGAGATACAAGGTTTCTGCCCGACAGTGACGAAATGTATAACTGCTAGAGCATCACCAACACCAACACTGTCAAACAGAAGCCCTATGAAGATCAACAACATTAGCTCAGGGGATGTTTTACAAAATGGCCATCTCTGCCTCAGTCAACAACAACGGATCATTGACCACCGATCTCCATTAACATTTAAGGCACGCGTGGCTGGAGACAGGGCGGGACACTGTAGGAATATGTTTGATATATAGTTGGACTGAATAACAACCTAATATATCAAACATATCAGACAGAGGCCAGCAGAGACGGCTTCCCAGGTCTACAACGGTCAGAGAATTGAGTGGGGGGGTGCAGTACAGTACATGCTGGGGCTGCAGAGCAGGAGACACACGCCCTCTACTGGGAGGAGGGCAAACAGGAAGGAGAGGACAGCATGGAGAAGGAATTATGGAGGAAGAAGGGAGAACAAAAGGAGTTTTAGTCACAGATTTTCGATGTGCTGAACCTTTTACTCAGTTCAGACAGGTGTTGCGACTCTGAGGCTAAAAAAAAACAAATGTGATCAGGCACTTTGCCGTAACGGCCAGCTTTACGTTATGTGTGCATTGTGCATTCACTTTGATGTTTACCCCATGTTTATTTATTTGTTTATTTTATTAATTCATTAATTTATTAACGCACTTAAGTTTATATGAATAAACTTATTGCCATCATTTACTTACTAATTGCCTTGTAGTAGAACTGGCAGCAATATTCAGACATAGCACTAGAGGGAGACACAGACATCCAGAAAGTCTTTAGCCAGCCTTAGCAAGCCTCCCTCATCAAATAAAATAAATAAATAATAACAATAAGCGCCTCATAAGTGACAGCATATAAACATGGAATTATGGCATGACGCAGACTTTGACACGGTTCCTCCATGAGAATTGGAGGCTCCTGGACAGACAGACAGACAGTCAGAGGAGAAAGGAGCGTAAGTGAACTCACAAGCGGTATGCACAGTAGAGGAGGTATAAACAAGGGGTTAATGCACTCCAGGCATAGTGAAAGACATTGGGATTGAGCTATCCAGTCTTCAGAGGTAGGTAAAACAAACAAGACAAGCATGCAGTCAACACACCACTAACTTCACTTCACCATAAGTAACGGCGACTATCATGTATGATGTTTTGTTTGAATCTTCTCTGCCAATTTTCTTTATTTTTATTTTTTTGCATAACGGAACCTTATGGGATTGTGGAATAACAGGCTCTCTGGGTTCGGCTTAGGAAAGAAGGAATGCTGCAATATAAAACAAAGGAAATAGGTTCAATAAAGACAGAAGACCTCTCCTTCAATAAGGGTGACGGAGAGTTCAGCGTACATCTGAACTTGATCCAACACAAGCTTCGGGACCGGGCCATGTAATTGCGTCTCCTGGCAACATAACTCAAAATACTCCCCCAAAGAGCACTACTGTAGATTACGCACCGAATGAAAGTTCTGGTTCTGCATCGGGAGTTAGTTCAACAAAGCTCTCTGTCGGAGTCAAAATAACAAAACCCCTTTTTGCTTTAATTTGAAAGACATCGCGATATCTGCTGAGTCAATGGAAAAGATGACTCCACTTCAAAGTCACCGTCACCTCTTCCTTCCTCTGGTCCGTGTTGCCCTTCCTGCTGATTCATTTGGACCAAATGGGAAAAGCAGCAGCAGGGCAGGCGAGTACTGAGAGGAGGCTAATACCCAGTGGTGTAAAGTACAGGGTTCCCACACATTTTTACCAATTAATTTTATTGACCCTGACGAGCACTAAGAGTTGAGGAATTTTGTATAACACGGTTCTATTGTGAAAATAGCAGATCTACATGCTCACAACGCCTCGCGTTGCGAGACGTTGTGAGCATGTAGATCGGCTATTTTCACAATTTCTGCCTCTAAGATTTGACAATTTGGCCCATGTTTAATTTGTCATTTCAGAGGTATTTACAAAATCAATAACCAAAGACAATGCACAGCTATTTTTTCCAGGATCTTCCAGGACCCTTGATAAATTCCAAAACTTTTCCATATATATATATATATATATATATATATATATATATATATATATATTTTTTTTTTTCTAATTTCAAAATATTTCCAGGAATTTCATGACCGTGGGAATCCTGAAAGTAACTAAGTACATTTACTAAACTACTGTACTTAAGTACACTTTTGAGGTGCCTTTACTTTACTGGAGTACTTCCAATTTTCAATACTTTTACTTCTACTCCACTACATCTCAGAGGAAAATATTGTACTTTTACTCCACTATAATTATTTGAAAACTTCAGTCACTAGTTACTTTTTATATTTAGATTATTATTACAAAATATACATTACCTACTTAAGCCCTATATACATTTCAGCCATTTGAAAATAACTGATCTAATGCAATGCGACGCATTGTGAGCTTGTAGATCTGCTATTTTCAAAATATTTGTATACATTTGAAAAGTTGTGAAATGGGACGTTCTGCATTATGAGTACTTTTACTTTTGGTACCAGTAGTACATTTTTATACCAATACTTTTGTACTTTTACTTTAAGTACATTTTGAATTCCGGACTTCTACTTGTAAGGGTGCCCTCACACCAAAATACCTATGAGAGTGGAATCCGCGTTCCGCCAATGCATTTCAATGAGAGTGAAGCGGTTTCATGCCAGCAGAGGATTTCTGCAAAAAACGCTCCCTTATCATTGACATGCATTGGCGGAACGCGGATTCCACTCTCATAGGTATTTTGGTTTGAGGGCACCCTTACAGAGTATTTCTGCATTGCAGTATCGATACTTTTACAAAAGTAAGAAAATGTAATACTTTTTCCACCCCTGCTAATACCTTGGGTTTGGCCCTGGGTTTCAGCTGCTCTAGTTTCTTGGCTGCAGCTTCGATGGAGGCCGCGGCCCCTAGCAGTTCCGTCTCTGCGATGACGGTGGGGTCTTCAGGGTCCACCCATTCTGAACCTGGAGAAAAAAATATATATATATAACGAAACAGAAGAGATCATCACACACTTTTTAAGAACAGACAGCAAAGCACCACTAAATATAACCCAAGTCGAAGACTTTTCCTCATTACGAAACACAACGATTTGCCGGCTATAAAACAATGTCACAAAACATGTCAAAACATACTACAGTCCAACGTTTTTTGTTTGCTGTTCAATAATGAAATCCAGACATGCATAATGATGGTGCAACTCGACCTCCCTGAACTGTGACAGAGTTCACCAGCTCAATCTATTCCAAAGTTGCAACCGGGCTATACTGAGAGGCAGGCTACATGAACATCTCTAAGTTAAATAAGATGGGCTAAACGAACAAATGCACGTTTGATGGATCATTGTCTTTTTATAGGTTTTAAAGTGGCCATAAAATGGAGTTGTTTGGGAACAGCTTGGGGAAGCAGATGGAATGATGTTTTGGTAGATTATCTTCAGCCCTGGGGAAATCTGCTCTACACCCCCCCCTTCCACCTCCCTCTAGTCCTCTTTCCCCCTTCTGAGTGCATGAAAGGTGATCTGCAGGAACAAAACACACTATATTCCACTTACCTCCATCTGAGGCAAGGAAAAACAAGGAAAGGACAGAGAGAGAGAGCGAGAGAGAGAGCAAAGGGAAAATTAGAGAGGTGAAGTGGATAGCCCCGTTGGGTCCTGGGCTATACGCTGAAATCTAATTCTCACCCAAACACAATCTATTACTCCTGTCAGAGATATGGCATCTGGTGGCAACACTCCAGTAAGTTTGTGTCATAACCACTCTACAGAGCTCAATATGGCAGACAATCTTCCCGGCAATTACTCTCCTGCGCGATTTCAGCATTCCAAAGCAATTTTCACAACTTATATACAGCATTATGTAGAGGTGCAGACAGGTTAGGTGGCGTGACTCGGTAATATCATTAATATCGTCGTTGTCGGGTGGAAACCTAGTATGTCCAAATACCGTTCGTTTTGTATTTATCATTTAAAAAGAATGATTTAGACTACTAGTGAAAACAGCCGATCTACAAGCACACAACGCCTCGCGGTGCGAGGCGTTGTGTGCTTGTAGATCTGCTGTTTTCACTACTTTTGTGCAGCGGCCTTGTGCGATGAAGCGGCGCTTTACATCGCGAAAAAACATGCACATTTGAAACTTGGAGATACGAGGTTTCTTGCAAGGTTTCTGCCCGACAGTGAGGATATGTTCCCTGCACAAGAGGATCAGGGTATCTAGACATTATCGCTAACATCTCTATAATTCATGTCATCTGTGTATCGCTGAGCTGATTTTCAAGGGAATTCTCAAAATCTGAACGCAGGATACACATTCCTCGATCCCTGTGGGGTGCCCTTGTTTTCCCATTTATGAAATGGTGTGTAAGTACGTGTGTATGGGGCACTGTGGTGTTAAGTAACTAAGTACTCAAGTAATGTACTTAAGTAAAATGTTGAGGTATTTGTACTTTATTTGGGTATTTCCAATTTCCAATACTGTTACTTCTTCTCCACTACATCTCGGAGGCAAATCTTGTACTTTTACTCCACTACAATTACATTTCGTCCATTCAAAAACATACGATCTACAAGCTCACAATGCTTCACATCGTGACGCATTGTGAGCTTGTTGGTAGATCTGCTATTTTCTTTTTCTTTTTTTTTTTTTCAAAAGATCTTTATCCACAAGTTTCCGCGGGAGTTTACTGGAGACTATCGGGACCAAACTTCCGGGTTTAACAGCAGACATACAAGCTCACGTCGCGTCGCAGATGCAACCCGTTGTGAGCTTGTAAATCGGCGGCGGAAGCTCGGTGCAGACGTCTGCGCAATGCACTATGGAAACTCGTGGATAGATTTGAAAACTTGAAATGGAAGAGTCTACTTTTACTTTTTGTACTTTATGTGCATTTTGATGCCAACACTTTTGTACTTTTACTCAAGTACATTTTGACAAGAGTATTTCTACATTGCAGTAAAGTACTTTTACTTGAGTAAAGAATGTGAGTACTTTTCCCACCACTGGTATGGGGTGTCACTGTCATAGTAGTGCAGGACTGTGTGTGTATTAGGGCATTAACGACTTGTGATTTTTGCAAGTCGACTCGACTCAGTAAAAAGTTGAGTTGAAGTCGACTTTATCGTTTGACGACGTCATCAAGCGATAGAAATTGTGAAAAAAGCCAATCTACATGCTCACAACGCCTCGCGATGCGAGGCGTTGTGAGCATGTAGATCTGCTATTTTCACAATAGAACCGTGTTATAACAAATGTAACGCCTCAATTCTTAGTGCTCGTCAGGGTGGGGGTCCCCAGTTAAAATATGATTATTATGGGGGTCGCGGCCTGAAAAGGTTGAGAACCACTGTAATATTGGATGTTTGAATGCTGTACAGACACACACATGGAGCAAAAATATATAATATAATATAAACTTCAACTTTCGACTTTCTCTGGTGGGAGTCGACTTGTGTAATGAAGTCGACTGAGTCGACTTGTCAACTTTTTCGTTAATGCCCTAGTGTGTATGGGGTGTCACTGTCAGTGTGTGTGTGTGTGTGTGTGTGTGTGTGTGTGTGTGTGTGTGTGTGCGTGTGCGTGTGCGTGTGCGTGTGTGTGGCCTCACCCTTCATGGCCTCCGCTGTCTGGATGAGTTCTGTCACACACGCTGCTACATGCTTGGAGTGGCCAGTCAGATGGTGCTTCTGCTCTGCGGTGGGCTTTTGGAGCACCTGAAAAACACAAGAGACAAAGTCACACGCATGCATGCAAGCATGCATCCACATACTGTACTGTATACTGTGCCACTGTTTAAAACAGTCGGTCGGGAAGCACGTCTCACGTCGTGAGCTTGTAGATCTGCTATTTTCACTAGTTTGGGTACAGGAACATATCATTTCTCTTTTGGGTCTCGAGCTAAAAAGTTTGGGAACCACGATGTCTATTATGAAGGTTATTTTCAGCAGAGAAAAAAAGTATTATTTTACCTTGTCATACACTTTTGTTTTTTCTCGAGGAAGCCATTGGATTCCATTCATTCCATTACGATATGAAAACCAACTGCGAGAGACTTGAAACGAGCATGAGATAGGTAATCTCACATAATGAAATTCTTTTGTTATTTTTGTCAAAGTGAGGTTATCCTTGTATTTTGATGCGTTTGAAAGCATGGATTGATTATTCTAGCTGAGATTTTAATTATGCAGACAGAATTATCAGCCGGAGACGCAGATAATTTCTTATCATCTGAAAGTTTGAATTAGAAAAAAAATTGCTAAATCTGATGAAATTGGAAAAAAAATACGTATAATTTGGAAAAGGTTAGCAGAGCCGTATGGTAATTAATTGATGGTAAAGATGTGCCGTTTCAAATCGTCGGTGTTTACTGCTCTTTTCCTGAAAATGTCCTGCAAACTTTTTTTCCACAGGTTTCTTTCCCTGTTTTGATTTTCACATTTTTATCGAGAAAGGAGCGTATTTTTGCAGAAACTCGCAAATGGAAAGAAACCACTGACGTGACGTGATGTGACGTGACGTGACGTGACGTGACGTGACGTGACAGACTGACTGACTGACTGACTGACAGCCGGTGGAGCTTTTCATAGTAACTTGTGACCTGACGGTCCCAATAACTCTGTGTAGCCAAATATGAGACAGAACACCCCCCCCCCCCCCCCCCCCCACACACACACACACACACACACACACACACACACACACACACACACACACACACACACACACACACACACACACACACACACACACACACACACACACAGAGCGTTTCCTTCTCACCTCCAGCACCTGCTCCAGCAGGTGGATGTATCCAGTGGTGACCTCACAGCCATACTGGAGGGCCTTGGTCCTCACCTCCTCACACACCTCTGGGTGGCACGCTGCTTGCTGGGAGGGAAACAACACCGTTCAGGTACATTTGGAGAGGAGAAGGCTCCACCCCCAAAATGATATTTATTTGGCCACGGGCCCCCATCTCAAAATATTTAGTTCCAGGGACCACCCAGAAGCAAAATTTGAGTTACAAACGTTCACTTTGAAAATACATATATTCAAAGATTTCACACATTTTCACAACTTTTTCAAAAATAGCAGATCTACAAGCTCGCAGCGCGGCACTCGGTGCCGCGCTGTGAGCTATATCTGCTATTTTTCACTGGTTAAAGCATTCAAGAAAACACATTTTTATAGCACAGTGACCAATGGAAATGGTGCCTACATTCAACCGACTTTATTTCAGGGTTAGAACTCCTTTCTCAATAAGGCAGGGCTGTTGTGTTGGTTGCGCCTTGGAGGCCACGTTGCCCTTTTCACTGAGGAATTTGAGTAATAATTCACACTCATTCACACTATTAGGGTGCCCTCAGACCAAAATATGGTCGGCAGTGGATAAACTCTTCTGGTGCGCGGCTGGCTAAAAACGCAGAGAGCGCATTCCGTCCCAAAGCCAGTGACGCGCCTGTCCCGCATCGCCTTCCCTCCCTGTAGCCTGTACACTAGCGTAGCAATCCTTTGTCTGCAGAGGTACGTTAGCCAGGTTACGTTGCGACTTGCGAGGTTATCAATTTAATAGGCTTTATTATCATCATCTTTACGTGTCAACTCTATAATGGACAGACGAAGGGTAGCCTACTCGCCCTTGCTTTATTGGAAGGGGAGATGCTAAAAAGAGACGAGTTTGGGTGCATGAGACTCTTCAAAACAAAACATCTCCCAGTCCCTTCCTGATTCTCGGAATGTTACGCCTTCGACTCACCCGATTGGACAGAGGGGGGAAACCAGAATCTGCGTGGAGAATTTCTTTGCACCATCACATTGCGCCATGTTCCCATAATCCCGACCTACACTGGAATGCGGAAGTCCCGTTCTCAAACCCAACTGGAAGAGAGCGTGACGTTCATGGTGCAGACTCCGCTAAAAGCCAGTTAAAACGACAGAGGCCCTATCCCTGCTTTCTGATGGTCATCGACCCATGTGTCTTTTTTTGGTTTGTCTTTTGTTCCTTTTTGTCTAGTTGTTTTTATTTTATGTATGTATTGTTAAGCTTATTTTTCTGTCATTTGGTGTCTTGCATTGTCGTGTACTACTACTACAAAAAATCTAAAAAAAGTATATAAAGCAGTCTTTAAAGTCTGAAGCAGTCTTGAGCTATGTAAGGCACCCCAGAGGAAGCTGCAGCTGAGCATAGAACGTTGTGAAGTCCGCTACAGCAGACTCACCACCGTTCAACTTGCATACCGACAGATTGATCACAATAAGACTGCTATACCTGATAAGAACAAGTTCAGTGAAACTCTTCCTCTTTCACTCTGCTTTGCGGGGAGTGTGCCAAGAGGTGAAGGACACCCTGGCTAATGCTCAGACTAACGCTTGACTTTGAGAGGTTAAGTGAATGAGTCCTGCTGATAGTACAGTACCAGCGGGAGTGGGCCAAGTAAGAAATACCCTGCCGCCCTATCTCTGCGCAGGCAGGCTGGGCTCACATGCTCCCTGGCAGGCTGGAGTCTTCTGGTGCATAGCTGTGTGTGTGTGCGTGCATGCGTGCATGCGTGTGTGCGTGCGTGCGTGCGTGAGTGTGTGTACTTGTATTACTATGCTTGTAAGGGCCAAATGTCCCCCATTATAGTAGATTTGACATTCGACATTATGAGAACCTTTTATGGTTGTTTTATGTTTTAAAAAATAAGAAAAGAATGGTTATAGATAGGGGGTTAGGATTAGACATTTAGAGGTTAGGGTTAACATTTTGCCTGATTTATACTTGCGCGGTGTCTTTTCTCATACCGAAAATTGCAGAACTACAAGCTCACAACGTGTTGCGCTGCAAGTGTTGACACAGCTTTGGGTTAGGGTTAAAATTCATCAATTCGTAAAATCGCCATCCTAAAAGGCTGATGTCCTCACAAGTATAGTAATAAAAACGTGTGTGTGTGTGTGTGGTCTGTAGTGTGTGTGTGTGCGCGCGCGGCCTCTCGCTAGGCCGTGTGCAGCTGTGGCTTAGCACCTTGCAGGTGGTCAGCATATCCGTGATGGCTTTGCGGCTCAGGTTGGCAGTGACGATCACGTCCTCCTGCCGGGCCGAGTTGCCTGCCGCCACCGCCTTGGCCGTTGCCGTGGTGATGCCCTTTGTCATGCGGATGAACTCCTCTGGCGTGGTGGACTTGTCGGGGAGGTCCTTGGACCGGAACACCTGGCGACGGGATGAAGCATTCACACTTAGGGCTGTCACAATTATTACATAATCGTCTAATCGTGATTATTTGACATTATCGCAATTATTTTGTCATAATCGTCATAATCGCGAATGTTGAAAAATGACAGAAATAGTGGAAATAGCATATTTCCACTATCAATGTTATTTTTTAAGTACTAAGTTGTCAAATATGTCAGTAATGTATTTGTATTATTTAGGTCATGTGTCATATCTATCATATGCAACTTCAAAGCCTAAAAGCCAAACAGAAATGTAATTATCAACGACGAACAGACAATTAAATCGTTAATCGCCAATTATTTGAGTGACAATTAACCACATACACAGCCATTTACAATATGCTTTTGCGCCTATACTGCCAGGAATATTATTAATTTTTCAGAGTCACAGTAGATCTCCCTTATATGCATGCCATTTTGGTAGGCTGTAGTCTATATAGTGTACACTAGATGTCGCCAGCGATTAAGGTCTCTGGCGATTGCTAGAAGGCCTCAAATTAGCAACCAGTCCATTCACTTAGCATTAGCGTTAGCATGGAACGGCCCGGGACCCGTGCACGCCATCCGCGCGCCGTATTCTCTTAAACTAGACCAGGTCAACCTGGTTGTGCCAGACCCCCTGTCTGTCATCATCATTTATGACATCATGCCTTTTGTAGGTATGTCATCATCATGTCATCATCATATATACCCTTTATATAGAAAAGGGACAGACCGACATTTGCTTATGTAGGCCTACCCATTTCATGGGTCTGGCAAAAATTATCGACTATGTGCCTTAGATGCCCAATTGACGCACAGAGCCTTCAAACCGGATCAAGATCCGACGTTTTGAACGTGAGATAGAGCCGAGTTGCTGTAATGGCTTCCAATGTAAAAATATATGTTTGTGTACATGTTTGACACGCTCGATTTCCGGTTTCCGGCGATGACGTCACTTCCATCGCAAAATCCTTGCTGAAGCTTATATGAAGCTAGAATGGTCATTTATAGCTCAAAAAATGTCAAAAAAATACCACAATAATCAGAAAATGATCCCCAAGGCGACGTTTGGCGATCTGGCACGGTTTGGCGTCCTCAAAATGGCGATGAAAGGCGATTTGGCTAAGAATGAGTTAATCGTCATGTAAAATGTCATATCGTGACAGCCCTATTCACACTGCTGATGATGGTACTGTTCACACTGGACTAGGACACAATACCTTTATACTGTCGCTAGGGACGGGACCATAAGTGATATCATTGTTTATCGTGATAAAAAAACACTCACGATAATCGTATTGTGGATATTTATTTTATCGTGAAATCGTCCTCCCCATTCGTCTACAAGCTTGTAGATCTGCAATTTTTGGGCAAATGTTCCACCCCAGGATAAAGGATGTTGGGGATATTTTGATTATGACGATAATATCGTAAATCGCGATTTCTTTGGTCACAATAATCGTGATATGACATTTTCATATGGTCCCATCCCTAACTGTCGCTGCCATGGCACAAACCTTGTATCTCCATTAATTAAACTTTTTTATGATTTTTCGTAAATTAATGCTCTACTTTGTCATACTACAAAAATAGGCGATCTACAAGCTCAGATCTGCTATTGTTGCTATTTATTATTGTGTTTTTTTTTAAGTGAAAGTGAAAGCTTGTGAGTGACTAAATAATAACTACAAAATAAATCCATTGGAACACAGGTTCTTGTTTCCATTTCATGAAACATTGACCATATACAATCACACTGCTGTTGAGTCACAGATGCCATGATATAAAGTCTGATAAAAAGGTACTTGACTCCAGACTACAGGTGCTTTGGTACAGGCTGGACTGAAACACTGCTACTCTGATATAGATTATAGATAGCTCTCTCAATGAAGAACTGTGGTGACCCACATTGACTGCACAAAGCGGAATTAAGGGTTAACAAGCTAGGAGGACAGACCGCTCCGATATTGATGGCAGTGTAATTGTAAGTTAAGTGGGCTGTGTTTTATTTGGCTTTGACTGTAGCCCTGGGATTAAGCCTGGTGTGGTACTGGGGGGAGGGGGGGATCCACAGATAAGGAATAGCACTAAATCACAAAGAAAATGGTCTCTTTTCCCCAATCCCTGATAAGAGCACAGAGCAATAGGATAACAGTAAAAAAAAGGACCATCTCCATGTTTAGCATTGAAGGCGCCAGTTTGACCGTGTCCATTCTTCTTCGGACACCCAATAGGATCAGCGTGAGTGACGATGACAACTTGCCTGTCGGCCGCGCAGATCTACAAGCCTCACAGCGTGGCACGAGTGCCGTGCTGCGAGCTTGTATATCTTCTATTTTTGAAAAATCTTGAAGATTTTTGGAAGCCTTTGAATATTTCAAATCCTTCTAAGGTTTTATGAAAAACCTATGTTTCTATGTCAGCGGTGCTCGAACCTTTTCATGTGAAGGACCCCCAAAATTATATGTATTTGGCCACGGACCCCCATCTCAAAATATTTAGTTCCAGGGACCCCCCCAGAAGCAAAATCTGAGTTACAAATGTTTGCTGAAAAAAATAGCAACCCTACAAGCTCGCAGCGTGGCACCTATTTTTCAATAGCTAAAGTATAACATAATTAAGGCCCCTCCTCCTCCTTGGGCCCTAGTAACTCAGTCCCACTCCCCCCCCTTTGTGACGCCCCTGCTTACCGTCAACTCCTGCTTGATGCACTCGATGGTGGCCTCCAGCGCCCTCGTCCCGCGAGTGGCCTCGTCCTCCACCGCCTTCACCGTCTTCAGCAGGGACGTCACGTTGGTGACCATGACCTGTCAAGCAGAGGAGGGGGAGGGGAGGGGAGGGGACATGAGTGACGCTCTCCGTCGCCGCCAGAAGGTGGAGCTCTTTTGCCTCAAACAATATTGTCAACCTCGTCGTCGTCTCCCCCTCCCTCCCAACAGCCCCCGTCCAGATTCTATTACAGTGAATAATGACTACGTTGGTGGAAGGTGGTTATTTAATGCGTCGCTGTGTTCAATCAAATTAACCAGATCAGCGAGCGCCCGCGGGGCGAACGGAGGAATGAGGGATGTGTTTCGACGTTACCACCAGAGGCTGGCCTTGAATTGCCACTGCTATATCGTCATTGTCGGGTGGAAACCTTGTATGTCCGAAACCGTTAGTTTTGTATTTATCATTTTAAAAATGATTTAAAATAGAGAAAACAGACGATCAACAAGCACACAACGCCTCGCACCGCGAGGCGTTGTGTGCTTGTAGATCTGCTGTTTTCACTACTTTTGTGCGACGGCCTTGTATGAAAAACATACAAATGTGAAACTTGGGAGATACAAGGTTTCTGCCCGGCAGTGGCGATAGCGTCGAAGCGGCACGCCGGAGAGAGAGAGCACTGTCTCCCCGCTGACAATCATGATATCACAATCAGATGTGCTGTGCTGTGCTGCATTTTGTAAAGGCTACATTGTGTCAAGGGGGGGGGGGGGGGGCGGGGGAGAATTTGAGCACCAGGAGTTTGAGAGAGCTGGGGTCCCACATGGAGGTCACCATATGTTGGAGGAAAAGCAACAATCTGTCAACATGAGCCAGGCGCATGGGTGGGCCTAATTCCATTTATATGAGACACCGTCAGAAGCCCTGTGGTACAGTTAGACTTACAAGAAAGACAGCTGAGGGTGGGGGGAATGAAAATTGGCAAAGGGGGTGCAAGAAAGGGTAACGGAGAGGCAAAGATCCTGGTAAGAAGTTGTTGATGTGAGCTATACTGTACATCTGAAAACAACTTCATACAGACATCCCAAGTCTCCCGGATGTTGCGGAGTCTCCCGGAAATCAGCGTCTCCTCCCGCACACCCGCGAGTGGCACTAAACGTCCCAGAAATCCCAGCTGCTCCCGAAAATGCCTGCCATATCCATCTGGATCCGGTCTAGAAACCGGATCTGCAACCCGCGATGCGTTCTCATTCGTCGTCAAACTGTCAATCTGGCAAATGAATGATTGTCATGTGGGCGTCTAAAAGTGACCAACTACTGGTCTCAGATGCAGAGGCTAAATATGAATAAAATAACAGTCCTTTACAACTGTCGGTTCTTTTTCGCTGGACATACTACAACTGGACATATAGCTGCGTCAGCCTATGCGACGGCAGCCTGCCGTGTGTCTCGCTGTGAGAGTGACAGAACTTTTTTCCAAATAGGTAAGAAAGACATCATGCTATAAATTAACCAAATTATATTAAGCCTTAAATGGTTTCCGCTGCCGTGCAGAACCGTTTTTAACGTTTTTAACCGTTGAAAAATTAGTAAAATCCGAGAACGGGTGCACGCTTCGCTCAAACGCGCGTGCACATGGGACCCCCCCGAAATGCTGATCTCCAAGTTTGGATGTCTGTGTTAATACTTTGATGCAGACAGACTAACGGCCTTGATCGAAACCACTGTCGGGACTGAATAGTGGGAAGTAAAGATCAAAACATAATAATAAAAGTCTGGCTTCTGGCTGTGTCTGTTTTTAGCGCTAAGCAGCTGTTTCATGTGACAATCCGTCCATGGAGATGGGGGGTTGTCATACATGACCACGGACAAGGACAGCAGCAGGAATGTTTGGCTGAGTTTTAGTTAAAAGCATCAACTCCAGAGACACAAAGCAGAGTCGAATCGGGGCATGCGCACGGCATGTACCGCGTGTCTACATGTATGCACGACACACAGTACATGAAAGGCACACACAGTCACACGCACATCATCCTTCTTAGTGACACACTGGTGCAGGGCTGACAGAATGAGAGAGCGCTAAAACCACCCGGATAAGGACTGTCACTGCCACATCGTGTTGACAATGCCATGCTTTGTGCTTTGTGAGATATTGCATGAACACGACGCCGCGCCAAACATGTTGCTGTCATACAAAGAGAGAAGTACCAAGGCACACAGCCACACATCCCCACATCATCACAGTCCGGCAGAAACCTCGTATCTCCAAGTTTCAAATGTGTCCTTTTCTTCCGTACATTAAAGCCCTACGCCATACAAATGTTTCGCACAAAAGTAGTGAAAATAGCCGATCTACAAGCACACAACGCCTCGCAGCGCGAGGCGTTGTGTGCTTGTAGATCGGCTATTTTCACTATTTTCAATTGTTTTTAAAATAACAACAATAAAAAGGACATACAAGGTTTCCACCCGACAGCGTCGATATACTGTACCTCAATGAGAAAAGAAACCCCCCGGGTGATAAACACATACGCTTATAATCCTTCCAATTCGAGAGCGTCTAGTTAGTTCCTTACCTTGGCAGCGCTCTTCAGCTGGTACATGGACGGATCGTCGGGCGGCTTGCCCGCCGCGCACTTGGTGGCGCCGATGAGCTCGGCCAGAGCCTTGGCCACGTCCCGCACCGCGTTTATCAGAACCACCTGGGGGACATGGGAGCCGGAATCAATACGGCACAATAGCCTGAGTATAGGTTTATCAGCAGCACCCCGGGGAGAGGATTTAACTGTGTGTGGAGCTTATCACTACCCACCTAGAGCCATGATACTTGTGTCTGAGAGGAGGGGAGAGATAGAGGCTTACACACAGGGGAGAGAGAGAGAAAGGAAGCAGACTGCAATTACAAAGAGAACCTAACCTAGTCCGGGCGTTTCGGGCGGTATGTTGATGGAATCGTGCACTTTATGATAGAAGCATGAAATTTGGCACACAGTTAGAACATGCCATATGGATCATTTTTGGCTATAGGGCCATCGCAGATTTGACTTGGGAAACTTGTGGGAGCCATTCAAGCTCTCATAGACTTTACTATACAGTAAAACAATACAAAAAATAAATATGCTTTAAGTAGCATGTGAGGGGTCAAATTAGGGTTTTTTCACGATTCTGAATCCAAAGCAAGCATTTGTTTTGCACGGAAAACATTCCTTGGGTTAAAAACGGCCCCCATAAAACTATGGTTTAGTGATAAGTCGTCACTTTTCACAGTTTCGTGGGGGCCGTGTTTCGGAAAGGAATGTCAAACCCTAGTTTGACCCCTCACATGCAACTTAATTATAATTTTACTTTATAGTAAAGTCTATGCGACCCCAACTTTGATTGGCTACAAGTTTCCCAAGACAAATCTGCAATGTCCCTATAGCCAAAAATGTTCCATATGGCATGTTCTAACTGTGTGCCAAATTTCATGCTTCTATCATAAAGTGCACGATTTGTGCGCGAAACGCTCGGACTAACCCTTCCAGTGTCTGTGGAATGATAGAGGACATCCATTGCAGAGGGCTAATTCTAGTTGATAATATTGTTTTTATATTTGTAACAAAGGGATAAAAGCTTCATTAGTGCACAGGCACAGATGAAGAAATCAAAATGATGGACATTAGACAGACATACAATTCTGAAAACAAGCAGTACAGTAAAATGTCACTTTAATAATCAGTGGCATCAGGATATCAGTGTCAGTCCATCAATGCTCAATGCTGCAGCAAGAGAGCAACATTGTGCACACAGTAACACAGTCACACTGATATGCCGCCTACAACCATTCTCCCTTCTAGGGACTAGGAGGCCTTTGACACTAGAGTGCAAATACCTCAAGACCTCCAGACATCCCAAAACAAACTGGTCAGGCTACTGCTTTGGCCTTACACCTACAACTTATTTAACCCCTGCTCATTTTGCTAGGGTCGGATGTCTCAGGGTAGAGGACAGAGTACACTCAGCAACTTGCAATGGGCCTGGTCTACAAGATATGCTACACCACGAAGACACCCACGTGTACCTGTCAAACTACTTCACAAACGTCAATGACGTCCACAATCACGACACCAGAGGGAGCTCCACTAATCACGTTCAACCCAGATTTGGCTCAAGCAAGGTGTTCATTTCGTTCTCCTGCAATGCCACAAAAATGTGGAAAACCCTACCAACAGTCTTAACACATGGGATGCTAAGGTTTCTAACATTTCTAGCTGTTGCTGCTGCCGCCGTTCACTCACGCTTTATTTTGAAGAGCCTCGGAAGCTTCGTGCGTGTGCACGTGAGTGTCCACTGACGATTGAGGAAGAAAATCCATTTGTTTACAAACGCTCGCGAAACTAAAATCCAAACCGCGGCCGACCATCGCGGTAAAGTGTCGCCGTGAAAACAATCAGATCTCTGCTTCCCTGGCGTTCTTTTCACCTCATTCATAGATAAAGCCCTTTTTATGTTTCAGCCTAGAATGGAAATCAATGCAACCAGCTCGCGCCATTTTCTCTCTCTCTCTGAGCTACGGGGTGACGTATGGACTAGGGTCATTCACAGGGCACGCAGCATGCATTCATAAACTACTGTCAGTGTGTTCACCTGTGTCTCGGGGTCCTCGGAGCCCATGCTTGTTGCTCCCAGTTTGACCACTTCAGTAAGCTGGGTGATGGTCTTGGCTGAAGACTGGGCGGCCTGGGCCAGCCTGTCCTGGCTGGAGGCGGCTCCAGCCACCAGCAGCTTGGTATCTTCCACCAGCGCCTTGGCTGTTTTCAAGATGCTCTCCCTGAGGGATGGGGAAGCTGTTCAGTCACAGTCTGCTCCAAAGTCACACTCGAGCAACTGGCAGCATTGCTTTGCTAAGCAGAAGGCAGGGTTATTTAATAACGGCAATTTTTCTATCGTCTTGCTCTGTGAACTGGGTGTCAATGTTCAGCTTTAATGTGAAGCAGATGATAAGATGGTCATGCCTATTGCTAAAAAAAACTACAATTTTGAACTGGATTGGATGGCTCTCTACCAGCTCAGTGGCTCAGTGGTTAGTGTGTCCGCCCTGCGACTGGAGGTCGGGGTCTGGGTTCGATCCCTGGCCCGGGTCATACCAAAGATTGGACCCAAGTATGCCACTCGGCATCAAGGGTTGGATTGGGGGGTAAGTCCCTGCGACATACTAGCGTCATGTCCAAGGGGTGTACTTGTGCATCAAGCTTCCTCACGCTACAGAAACAGGAGATAGGCTCCTGCCCTTTGGGCCTCATGGCTCTGCAAGGCTTACTAGCTCTCTGCTAGGTAATATATTTTGTGCTGAACTATTTGTCATGTATAATTGAATCAATAATAGCATAATGTATTATTACAACACATTGCTAATATACATTATGTTTAAATGATGTATACATTATTTTTAGTGATGTATATGTGTATATGGACGACATTTGTAGTCGGACTGCTTTTCAGTAAAGGTTAACTGTTTTCAGACCCATATGGGCCCATTTGGTTCCTAACTATCAATCATTTAGCTGGGGACCCCCTTCAAGGACCCCGCGTTGAGAAACAGCTTGGTGGCTGTGGCAAGGTCATTGCACCTGTGATCGGCAAAGGACTCCTCGTTCTCTGCGTTGAGTGTTCCAGCAGAGGCAAACATGATGGTGGTGTCCAGGTCAGCGATGATGCCAGAGACGGCGCTGGCGGCTGTGATGCAGGCCTGGGTGCCTTTGTTCCCTGCCTGTAGTGCCGACAGGACCAAGGACACCTGGAGGAAGAGCAGAGCACAGCGTGCCACATCATCACTGCTAGAATGTCAAGTACTGTACTGTCAAGTACAGAGGTTCCTGTACACCATTTGAGTATTTCCATGTCATGCTACGTCATACTTCCACCCCACTATTATGATCAGGGGGAAATATTGTACTTTTTTACTCCTCCACATTTCGTTTACAGATTAAGTTACTTTGAAGATTTAGATTTTTAGCTCATATTGGTCCGTTAAGATACCCAGTAAGATATAAAATCATTAAAATGAGCTCCACCTCTACCAGCTTCAATATTAAAGTGATGAAAGCATTTTATTTCTGAAAAGGAAAAGTAATTTATTTTGACATGTTCAAATTAGGGCCGGGCTATCTAACTATAATTGCACAAAATCTATGTCTGTGTGAACGTCTGAGAAAAATAATTCGATCAGATAAGTTCATACAATTACATCATGAAAAGAAACAATATCATGATATTATGATATCCAAAAACATACAGTAGTCTCGCTATCCATATATACGTATATATATATTGATATAATATAAATGTATCAATAATCGAATAAAGAATCAGAAGACTAATGGCATATGAATAAAATCAAATTAATTCCCATCCGCACTTAACAAAGTATAAGTAAGTCAAAGATCTGAGCACTTCTTCCACTACAGTTCCACATGCAGACAGCTGTAACTTTTTTCAATACCGTGCCGTAACTTGTGAGTTGTGAGCTTTTGCTGGTTTCACTATTTTGGATTTTTTTTTTACATTTCAACTCTAATGCCATGCCCACCAACATAGAGACACCAACCTATGAAAAGTATTAGAGCATGTGACCAAATATATCCATTAGATCGATTGGAGAAGGTTTTAATTTTTTCATTTCATGACGATTAACAGTCATGGACACACAAGGTTTCCACCCGACAACAAGGATATTCACATCATGCCATTAAGTCACTGGTGTTGAGTAGGGATGGGACAATATGAACATTTCATTTCACGATTATTGTGACCAAAGAAATCGTGATTTACGATATTATCTCGATAATCAAAACTATTATCCTGAGGTGGAACATTTGCCAAAAAATAGCAGATCTACAAGCTCACAACGCGTCAAGTCGTGTCGCGTTGTGAGCTTGTAGATCGGCTATTTTTTGGCAAAGACATTTGATGAGAGTGGAAAAAAAAACTGTATTAAGTATGTATATTATAAGTACCTTTTACCATAGAGGGTTTAAGTTATACCGGACATGCAGCTCAGCAAATAAAAGGTGAATTGATCCCAGTGCATGACGGAGGATAGATATATTAAATCTCCACGATACGATTATTGTGAGTGTTTTTTATCACGATAAACGATGATATCGCTTATCGTCCCATCCCTAGTGAGCGATCCGAGCAAGCTTGTCTAGAGACAGCAAACTGGCAGCGGCAGAAGCAGAGGGCGGGGCAATCCAGGCATTAGCCAAGACTCTGCCGCACAAACAATCACATTAGGCCAATGGGTATGACTCTGCAAATCACACCCCCGTCTGCCCATCCCGCCTCACAAACAAACAGAAAGCCCTGGAGAGGTACATTCCAGTGAGGCGCAAGGTTCAGAAATCCATACGCATGAGGCCACAAATTATTCAAGTCTGATATGAGTCCTGAATCCAATCATGCGCCGGCCGAGCACAGAGAATCTAACGCGCGAGTAAGTGGCAGCAGTGATTACAGGGTCACCGCAGGGACATCAGGTGTAAATCCAAAATCTGCTCTTGAAGCACAAGCAAAAAAAATAAACTGAATACAAAATTGGCAAACAAAAAACTGCAGAGAACAATATAGAGGGACTGCGAGAAAACTTATTACAATGTGTCCTTCATCACTTCATTTGAAACACAGCACAAAGCACAAAATACCTCCAGATGCTGACTTGATGCTGTGCTTTCACTTTGCCTCAAAAACACCAGAGAAGACAAGTTTGATGCTGAATGCTTAATATGACAGCCAGGTGCAGTTGGGAGAATCACAAAAACATGAAAGGGCTTCTGTGTGTGTGTGAGTGTGTGAGAGAGAGCTGTTGAGAAAGCTCTGGCAGTTTCCTCTGCAACGAGCGGCTTACCTTCTCCGTGACGGCGCGGGCGCACTCGATGAGCTCCCTCTTGGAGAAGCTGTCGGTGGGGCTGACCTGCAGTGCTCCCGCCTTCTGGACCAGGTAGATGCAGCCGTGGCCCAGCTCCTGCACCCGCGACTTTATCTGGAAAGCCACCTGTAGTACGACACAGCCAAGCCGGTCACCAGTTACTGTAACTGCCAGCGCAATTCTCCCATCTCTGTGCCCATGCGCCAGACAATGGCAATCATGTCCTGAGCCGACGAGCCTCTTATTTTCAGCCCCGGCCGGGTGGAAAGGAAAAGTGATTTCCAGCACCAGCAATGGTGGCACTACACCTTTAATTTCCTGACTGAGATTCACGGGTGGGTGGCACTTCATTATAAGCATCACTATAAGCTTTTTCGCCTTGTAGAGGTACAATGTCGCTATGGTAACCAGTTGGGCTTCCAGCAGTGTGTTATGTACAAGATATCGATAAGAGCAGTGTACGCTTATTATGGCTATGTTTTCACACATGCTGCCATCCTCTGCAACTCGCCGACAAGCCTTTAAGCGCAGACTATGTGGGTGCTGCTGAGTGCGATGGATGGTGGAGGCGGTGAGAATAGTATATCCCTTTTTTATCTCGAGCTGTCGAAAAAGCAGCCTTGAGGAAGGCGCGTTCTATCAACGACTGCCAAATATCTGATGCCGGTGTGAAAACATCAGAGTACACTTTCTGGAAAAATAAGAGATAAACTGAAATAAAAAAAATGATTAGCTGATGTGTCAGACAGGCACTAGCAGTGTGATTATGTTGTACAGTAGTTTACTTTAACAACCGCTTCACTGGTTTTCACCCGTAAGCCCGATGCTTTCTCACCTCCTCTGGTTCTGCGGTGGCAGCTGCCAGACGTCCCTGGTGGGCCAGCTGTCCATAGTCCACTGTCACCTGCGAGGCCAGGCCACCCAGCTCCTCCGGGCAGGTCACCGATTTGGTCATCTGGCAGCACAGAGCATACATACACCATCATCAGCACAGGGCCCAATTAAATGTATAACAAACAGATCGAGGCGGGTAGCGTAGCCGTTCTGCTCACCATCTCCTGTGCGGTGATGGCGATGGCCTTGGAGAACTTCACCATGGTGGTTTGGTAGTCCACAAAGGAGCCCGCCGGCTCAGGAGGAGTTCCTTCGTTCAACTGTAGAGGTCAAAGGCTTTAATAACTCTGGTGCTTGGCTAATAATAGCATTCTCAGGTGGGTTGACAAGTTATACCGGTATCCTTAGCATCAACATGAACAAATATGTACTAGTAAGACACCTCATGGCGACATGCGACCTCACCGTAAAGAGCGAGGTTGCGCCAATTCTTGGCCATCTGGCCAGTGATGTATATCGGACCAGTTATCCATATATGGAGACCCCTGGTACCCATATGGAGATCCATGTACTGTATGGAGACTGTACTGTACAGCATGGAGATATGCTGAGAGCCCAAACATGCTTACTCAGTTATTCGTTATGTGAAAGTCCTATGATGTCTATGACATCTGACATCATACCCTTTTATGCCCATACATAGAGATCCCTGTCATGTAGAACCAGCCACACAGATATGGGCTGTCTTGTCCATCTGTCTTGGCCATATGGATTCTATTAGTGTGGTATGTGGCCGATGTGGCCTCCATATATGGGCATTCCGATATGGGCTTAATATTGATGACTACTCAGGGAACTCCATATATGGTCATAAAAGGGATTCTGTCACAGTGACGTCGGAGCATGATGTCAGAGCGACAAACCCATAGAACCACAGTGTCCGGCGTGACAGAGATACATACATACATACGGACGGACAAGCTGTGACCGTTCACATACTAATCTGCGAATTACGGTCGCAATGAAAAGGGGGAGGGGGGATGAAACGGAGAGTTATATCTGGACCCGGCAGGTGTGTCGGACGATGTGCACGTCACCTTCAATTATCTGCAGGACCATCAGCACATGGGCATGTCACCCGGTAGGCTGAATGACAGCTGACATCAGCAGTGGGCCGAAGACTTAACACTTGTCATCTATTTGACTAATGAATGTCACTTAGAAGGACGTGCACTTCAGTACGCTCACCCTGGCATCAATCTTAAAGGGACAGTGTGCTTTGTCTTACAACTGTCAAGGTAGGGATAATAAGCATCCTCAACTGAAAATCCCTCGTGTCGAAAACCATCGTCATGGTGTCCTCTGCACACCGCTAGTCTAACAGCCGACCTTACGGTACAGATACATTTTTGCAGGAACTGTTTCGGTGCATGTTGCTGAAATGTGAGCTGTAAATGTTTAATCTCCCTAGAAGCACCAGTGATCTCCAATATGATGGTTTCTTCTGTTTTATCAATTCAGAGAGATTGTAAGTGCTCCTGGTGTGCTTAGAAATCTAAACAGGTAGAATGGTAGACTTTTTGGCAGATGAGTACCCGACGGGAACTGAAGGTAATATTAATTGTGAGTATGTTTCACAGTTAACTTAATTCTGGAACACAGAAACAGCATGACCCACATTATGTTATTGCCTTCAGCTGCAATTTATCCATGATAGGCTTTGTGTCTCCTTTCTGTCAAACTCAAGTGGTGTCAAGTGTCGCTCACAAAATAGTTTATAGAAAAGTGCTCGATAGCAAGGCAAAGAACATATCCGCACACTGGATTGTAGCTCCCAAACAAATGCATTCAAAAAGGAATGGCGAAAGGTGCCTTTTGAATACATTTGTTTGGTAGCTACAATCCAGTGTGCAGTTATTTTAAGTTTTCTATGTTCTTTGCCTTGCTATCGAGCACCTGGCCACAAACCGTCTAAATAAGATATGCATACAATGTCCTCTTTGAACTGAAGAGATAGTTGCCACATGGTTCCTGTCACATTCAACAATGTGATTTTGCCCACCACTCAGTGAAATTAACTTCTCATTTGCACAAAGCTGAGAAAATCTCAACGATTTGACCCTCTCCTCACCTGCTCTGTTCAAACTGTCAATCCCACAATACCTTGCACAAGATTCCAAAGAAAATTAACTCTTTTACCGCTTTGGACATTCTCGTTCGCCCCATTTTTCACGGCGGCACGATGCCAATTGTACGTTCTTTCGCTCGTTCTTTTGTACCTTGTTTTGATGTCTGTAAACTGATGAGGGGTCGCGTGGGTGTGTACAGTATAAGCATCTCCTGTAATCCTGCTTTGAAATCTCCATCTCACGTAAACATCAATAATGTCCAAATTCACTTCTTGGCTGCTAGCTGTCGTTCTATTGCTCTGATGCGACTCTGCGCCCTGAATGTATGGAAGCTGCAGCCAGGGCCGATTCTAGGGTAGAGCGAACGGTGCGGTCGCACAGGGCCCCGCACCTGCAAGGGCCCCGCGCTAGGCTTGGTTAATTGATTTAGTTTTGTTTTCATATTAAATCTTCACACAAACACCGCAATCTGCAGGACAGAGACAGAGCCTGTCAACCGATTGGCTGTGATATCTCCCTGACAACCAGCAACAACCAGTGAAACAGCTGACTGTCCCTTCAGGCTATGGGATTTACTGTATCTAGTCTTGAGACACGGGATCCTACAACTTGATTCAGCGTTCCCTTCCCTTCCGTTACTTACTTATGAGAGAGTTGAGAGAGAGAGCATCATATCTGTGCGAGGTAGGGCCAGGGTAATGTTCTACAAAGTTATGAGGAATCCCCTCATCTGACAACATGACGATCTTGTGTCTGATTGATAGCCTAGTGAAGTAAATACATGGTCCCATTCAGCTATTGCATTCATTCTGCAGGAGTCTGCTTTGTGGCCGTGTACAATAAAAGCAGCAGAATAAACATGCTTCTGTCTTACCGTTTTAGAGGTAGAGTTGCTGCATAATTCCATAGCATTTATAGATGCACAGCCACAGCAAATCGTTTGCGCACACGCGCGTCCAAGTAAAAACAATCGCGGCCGCGCTCGGCGGCGGTGGTGGTGGGGGGGGGGGGGGGGGGGGTGGAACTTCGCTCAGGGCCCGCATTTCTCCCAGTCGGCCCTGGCTGCAGCGACCCATTTCACATTAATTCTTGCATGAGTCTGCCCTCTACTGCTAGTATGACCAAAGTGCACTATGTAATGAGAAAAGAAAAAAAAAAGATCTTTGTCTATAACCTCGCAAAGGTAGGCTGCTTTTGCTGGCACAAGACCCAATAAATAAATAATAACATCTGGCAGTAAAACTGTTAATGCGAAGTGCTTCAAAAATATCTTCGCGCTCAGCTTGTCGCTTCTGATGTGGACCGCTTAGTTTCATAATGTTGCTAGCGATCACAACAAAATTCCCAAAACTCTGATTCAACTCAGCTCGTCGTGAATCTTTGGTCTACTCTTGGCTTTAGAGCTACAGTGCAAAATGACTACATCACACACACTCACAATTCTTTTGTAATACAAATGCGCATGCAAATGTGCACACACACATCCATCTTCCAGCATAAATCTCAGCATCGGCTCTCCCCAGGGCTGCGTGCTGAGCCCCTTCCTTTACTCCCTCTAGTCTACACCTATGACTGCACCCCTGCCCACTCAAGTAACTCCATCATTACATTTGCGGATGACACCACTGTGGCGGCTCATCTCGGGGGGAGACGAGTCCGCGTACCGTGACGAGGTGGTGAAGCTGTCGGAGTGGTGCGCAGAGAACAATCTGGCCCTGAACACCTCCAAGACCAAGGGGATAATCATTGATTATAGGAGGAAGAAAACGGACATTCTGACATTCTGGTCATTAACGGGGATTAGTGTGGAGAGAGCTTCCGACTTCCACTTCCTGCGAGGCGTTGTGAGCATGTAGATCAGCTATTTTCACAATTTCTGCCTCTAATATTTGACCATTTGGCCAATGTTTAATTTGTCATTTTAGAGGTATTAAAAAGTCCTAAATTATCACTTTAGAAATGTGCGAAACCCTCTATACACTTAAACTTTACAGGTATGTTGGTTTCTTTATTGTTGAGAGAGAAAACAATGTTTCACATTAAGCTAATCATGTGGGGACCCCCCAAAATAATCTGGGGACCCCCCTGGCGGTCCCAATCCACAGGTTGAGACTACTGACCTAGACGACGACCTGACCTGGAGCATCAATACTACTGCCATCATCAAGAAGGCACACCAGAGACTGTACTTCCTGAGAATACTCAGAAACAACCAGCTTGCACAGGAACTGCTGGTGTCCTGACTCCTATTCTATTGAGAGCATCCTCACATACTGTATATGCGTGTGGTTCGGCAGCTGCACAGCCGCAGAGAGGAAGGCGCTTCAGAGAGTGGTCAGGACTGCCGAGAAGATCATCGGCTGCCCCCTCCCCTCCCTGAATGACCTGTACAGCTCCCTCCCGCTGTCTCAGGAAGGCCCACAGCATCCTGAAAGACTTATCCCACCCCGGGCACTGTCATTTTGAACTGCTGCCCTCGGGCAGACGTTTTAGAGTAATGAAGGCGCGCACCAACAGGCTCAAAGACAGTTTTTAGCCCAGAGCCATAGCGGCACTCAATATGAAATAATAATAGTAGTGTGGACACTTTACTATGATACTTGATATGTTATTTATACCTTTATTATCGTAACTTATTGGCTTGTCTAAACGCGCTTTTAGGGGTTTGCTCCAATTTCGTTGTTCTTAAACTTGTTTTATGCAACAATGACAATAAAGCTCATTGATTCATTGATTCATTCACACACACACACACACACACACACACACACACACACACACACACACACACACACACACACACACACACACACACACACACACACACACACACACACACACACACACACACACCCTAATAACTCACCCTGCCTAAAGACTCAGCGATAGACTCCACCATTCCTCCAACCATGCCCCCCTCGCTAGCTGCTTCGTTCAAAGTCACCATGATGTCATCAACAGCCTCCTTCATCAGCTGGGCAGCCTCAGAGATGGCGTCGTGGGTGTGGCACGCCTGGGGATTCAGCCAACCATCAAAGTCAGAAGCACACAGCTGGTATAAGAACCACAGTACATGCAGTTCCACACGTGGGGAGTTGACAGTGGGATCACTGAGTAGAGGCAAAGTGGTGCAATGAAGTGACAGACGCTATGCACAAAACAATACCCAATGACACAGTGTGAGACAGCTGTACGGTCATGCTACAGTAAGCATTCTTCTGGAATTCAAATACACTAAAAGGCATAATTGGTAGAGTAAATTCTGTCTACCTTTGGGTTTCCCCCTCCCTCCTTGGCAGCATAAAGCATCTGCAGGGCTGACTCAGACAGGGTCTTCGTCTGGTCCAGTATGGTCATCTGCTGCTGGTGGTCATGGAGCTTAGAGGCCAGGCCCACAGACGCCACAATGAGGGGCTCAAAGTAACTGGCTAGTTGGGTTACCTGGGGGTAAGAAATGGGTTTTACTTTTTACCAGAAGAGACAAAGGCAGAACTCGCTCATCAGCTATCATGAACAGGGGCTCTCTTGAAAAGCCTCTAAAGACGGAGGGATGAAGGGATATACGTGGACCGCTACCTTGTGGCCGAGCTGGGCTGCTTCACCTCGCGCTGCCGTGGTGATGGGATCAATCAGGTGACCAATCTCCTGCACAGATGATGTCAGCTGGTCTTGGAGAGCCTGGCGGGATATGTCAGCAGAGAATTTATAATACAACCCCGGAACATTAGAAGAAAAAGCAGCTAAGATGGAGTGCTTTCTCTGCAGGCGGCTTCTCTGAACTCACTTCCATGGAGATGTCGTCTCTGCAGGGCAAGGTCTGACCCACAGCCGCTAGCGAGGCATGCTCGATGTCCCGGATACACCTATTGATGTTGTCGATGGAGTAGTCACATTCTCTCTGCCCCGGTGCCTTGTCCCTGTCAACGAGGCAAAGAATAACGACTATGAGTGCTAAGACAAGGGGAATATAACAGTCCGCTGTTCTTTAGAGCAGTGGTTCTCAACCTGTGGGTCGGGACCCCCAGAGGGGTCCCCAAATTATTTTGGGGGGTCCCCAGATGTTTAGCTAAAATGTAACATTGTTTTCTCACTCAACAGTAAAATAAACAACATACAGTATAAGTGTATATAGGGTATCTGCACATTTCTTAAGTGTCAATTTAAGGACTTTAAATACCTTTTCATTACCTCTGGTCAAACATTGGTCAAATTGCCAAATATTAGAGGCAGAAATTGTGAAAATAGCAGATCTACATGCTCACAAAAGAGATCCAGTCAAACTAAATGTAATGCCAACTCCTAAAATTCCATGTGCTTGTCAGGGTGGGGGTCTCCAGTTCAAATATGATTATTTTGGGGGTCACAGCCTGAAAAGGTTGAGAACCACTGCTTTAGAGCAGGGGTTCCCAAACTTTTTTGTCTCAGGGCACCCCATAAATATTGTTTTAATCCGAGGCACCCCTACATTATAATTTTCAATCCCAGCACCTTATGGTCGTTGTCGGGTGGAAACCTTGTATGTTCAAAACCGTTGTTTTGTATTTATCATCTATAAAATGTACTAAAGTGAAAACAGCAGATCTACAAGCACCGTTGTGTGCTTGTAGATCGGCTGTTTTCACTAGTTTTGTGCAACGGCTTTGTATGATGAAGCAGGGCTTTGCTTTACCAAAAGACGTACACATTTGAAACTTGGAGATATGAGGTTTCTGCCCGACAGTGATTATGTTGCGAGGAAAATGTTGAGATAATAGCCATTTTGTTTAGAACTGACTGAAAATAACGTTGTACTTCAAGTTTAAAATGATACTAAATCTTTTTTCAAGTGTCCAAATGAATTCCAAATATTATCAAATCATCTCGCGGCACACCTGGGTGCCCCGTCACCCACTTTGAAAACCCCTGCTTTAGAGGGAGAAATTACGCAGGCACTAAGCTGCCGTGTGAATCCACGTACAATAATTGGAGGGTGATAATGAACAGAGAAGATACTGGTGTTATGCACAGCAGGAGGGACCATACCTCGGTAAAAGAAAAGAATGTGATTTAAGCAGCTGCACAGTTGCTCTTCCATGGCTGAACATGCTCCTCTTTATCTCTGCTATACACAGCGTTCACTAGCTTTTTATTACAAAGTCAGAGGGAATCTCAGCAGCCATAAATTACCATGGCAACTTATCGCTTAAGTCGAAACAGCTTTGCACAGAACCAAACCCCGATGCTCAAGAAACCAAGCTGTATAAACTTCACCATAAACTTCTTCTGGGTAATCCTACAGTGGCAAGGCTTAGAGCGGATTACCTGATGGACGTAATGAGACTCTTGATGGAGTCGGACACCGTCCGGGAGTGGCCGGCCAGTATTGACCAGGTGGGCGGGTCTTTAGGGTTGAGGACCAGTGAGCGCGCCGTTTCCAGGAGGAAGCCGGAGCTGTCCAGCATGGAGCAGGCTGAGCGCACGATGGGCTCCTGGGCCGCTGAGCCCTGGTTGGAGGCAGAGGTACAGATCGGTGTCAGCCAGGCACGTGCACACATAGACCTCAAAGGGGGCTTGAGCCCATGCCCTTTTATCCTTCTGTAAAAAGTGCCCGCTCCAGACCATGAATGGAGTTGTTGCTATCGTGAAAGAAATGCAAATGCCCTTTTTCCATGCCATACCTGAAGGCAGTGTTCAAGAGAATTGCCTTGTCCAAACTCTCCTGAATTGAATGCAGCATCATATGTGGAAAGAATTGCCCTCTCTGTGTAGAAATCCATGCCGTTACGCCTCATCTCCAGTATTGACTTGATTATGCTTATATCAGTGCGGTATCAAGCACCGAAAATAGCTGACCTCCAAGCTCACAATGTATCCCGCTGCGACACGTTGTGAGCTTGGAGGTCTGCTATTTTTTATATTTTCACCAAAAGGCCCTTTTAGAAATTTCAGCCCCTGCCTCTCTAACATTCTCTGCACGTCCCTGGTGTCAGCAAATGAACAGCTCAGGCCAAGGCTCAATAAAGCTGTAGTTTTCAAATGCTTTGTGCCCAAGGCAGACCTAAGGGCAAGTCAAAATGTCAAGGCACACCTGTATTCAAATCTGTGCAAAAATAGGTTCTATCCATCACTCTTATCACTCAACGTGTTGTCAGCTTGTGGAGCGGCACATTTTTGAATTTCTTTGAAAAATAAATACATTTATAAATTTGCGCCTATAACGACATAGAGACGGAAAGTGGTTAAAATATTTCTACTTGCCATTATTTTGAGAACTGACAAATATGCAATATGCATTTCTGTACAAAAATATCAATCAATGGCCAATCAATCAATCAATCAATCAATCAATCAATCAATCAATCAATCGAGAGAGAGAGAGAGAGAGATGCTAACCACACAGGTGTAACAGTGTTGTTCGATCAAAGGTGTAATCAAAGGAAGGGATACAGTTAGAAAGGCAGCTTTAGTTTACAGAGATGCTGAGAGAAACACCTTCAGTTTTATGATCCGAGCCAAAGCCTTCCCCCGACAATTAGATTAACAAGCTGAAGATTAGAGCAGCTGTGCTGAGAGAGAGTGCCGTTAAACACTGCCCTCCAATAGATTATAGCCATAAAGCTTTTGGAAGTACATGAGGACTGTTCCCGCTCAGATTGTAAAAATAAAAATCCATCCGGTTTCTCCATGAGCCTTTCTTGACTTTAGAAGAAAAAGGGTAGACCGTTGCACATCAATTCAATCCCCCCAGCTTCCGTAAATCTACTGCTGGTGCTGGCACGGTATCTGAACCGCTGATTCAAGGAGGCTGACTGCAGCAATCCCAAATATATTCATGAAATCTCTTTGAGAAGTAGCTTTGAGGTTTGTCATGAAGAAAATAATGAACCAAGCAAATATAGTAAAAAAAAACAAAAGAGTAGCGTAAACCATACTTTTACTAAAATAATTATTGTATCCATCAATTATACTGTGTACTACAAGCTCAGTATAGTTAGGTTTACGACTACATTCTTACACTCGGTTAAATTAACACTATGTATGTGACAGTGTATACAAAAGGTAGGAAAATATAAAATGTGAGGATATGCATCAAAACACAACCCAGCACATGCTCACATAGACCAGTGTTTCTCAACCACTGTGACAGGGTGTGCCACTGAGAAGGGTCAAGTGTGCCCCCTGAAACTGCTTGAAAGCCAGTATTGTATTTATCATTTTAAAAAATGATTAAACTAGTGAAAACAGCCGATCTACAAGCACACAACGCCTCGCGGTGTGAGGCGTTGTGTGCTTGTAGATCTGCTGTTTTCACTACTGTTGTGCGAAAGCCTTGTATGATGAAGCAGGGCTTTATTTGCGAAGAAACGTACACATTTGAAACTTGGAGATACAAGGTTTCTGTCCGACAGTGACGATATTTACACCCCCATTTATGTTGGTGTGCCCATGGATTCTTGGGACATGAAAAGTGTGCCCATGCAGAAAAAAGGTTGAGGAACACTGACATAGCTGTAGTGTACTACGTACTGTATGTACCTGTACGTACCTCATTGCTTATCTGTGCAGGAATGCTAGCAAACTCAGGGTTGTTGGCAAACGTGGACAGGTTCTCCACCGCTTGAAGGAGGGGGCTCGTCGCTACGCGGCACCTGTTTCTGTTCTCCTCTGAGAAATCCCCGTCCAAGGCCTGAAAGCAGGGTGCCAAGGGATGTCTGTTTACCATTTGAAGTCACTGACACAGAATATGTTATATTATTACAATGTAATAATTTAACCACATGAACCCATGGTGAACATTCAGCAAAAATAGGTACAGGCATGCAAACTTGTAGCTTTTCGGCGAAAATCGCCGTTTTGAATCCTAATTTGTCATTTGTGTGATTCGTTCAGATCCGGTGTAAACATATTTAGGGGGTTGTCATGTCGTCTAGGCTGTGTTGAGCACCAGTGAGAAGAGGAGTACTTTTTTCTCTTCTCGGCTCCGTCCATTTTGTCAGTGCACTGAGTGCAGTAGTGGTGAAGGTGGATGGGGAAGAGGGTTGTTTTATTTTTTTAACAAATCAAGCGCTCGCTTTCTCTTGCCTGTGACGACTCGGAGCAGAGAGCTCAAACGGAGCACACAGTAAACAAACTTGGCTAGGTTGTCGTTGATAGTGTGGTGTAGTTGTGCATGTCTGTAGGTAAAGAATTTGGCAACATTAGCAGACCTACAGACTCACAAGGCCTTGCAATGTAATGCATTGTGAGTGAACTTGTAGATTGGTTATTTTCGGCTTTTTGGTGGATTTGGTGTAGAGGTAAAAATGAGTAGACCAAGTATATCCCTGGGGGATACCGGTCAAGGAAGTAATCAGGGTTTAAGTGTTTAAACAAATGGATGTACATTTATACCTTGATGGTTTTGACCAGGTTGGCTGTGGTGTTGGCCACCTCTTTGGCTGACTGGACAAACTGTCTCCTCGCTACAGGGTTAGAGGTCTTGGAGGAGGCCAGGCGACAGGCGTTACAGAGGGCTGAGGTATGCTTGGCTACAATCGTTGCTGAAGACAGGACCTAGCAAATGCACACAGACAAATGGGTTACATGTAGTGGACCAACTGCTACGACTTGATATACAGCACTAAACAAGAGGTAATCCTTGTAAGCCAATACGGTTATCGAAAAATAATACACAAAGTGCTGGGAGTGATTAGACTCATGTGTCATGCATAATGTTATTATAACTGGTTTGTCCCTTACAAAACAAACAAGATTACGTGAGAATAAGACATGAACAACAGTTGGGCAAGATATAATAATTTCTATTGATGCCTAATGGCCCTATCATAGCACAGTCTGGGGTGATAAGCTATCACTGCTGTGTAGTCTTTTAAAGTCAGAAAACTACAACATTACATCATTCACCACGGTGAAGAAGGGCTATCACCACAAACCCCGACATTTCTCCTCTGTTTTTACCTTCAAGGTTCAAAGTTGTACTTTATTGTTATGTCTTTTGTACTGGTACATAAAACATATATTCCTTCGGCTTCCTTACAGACAATGCAGTGGTATATATGAAATAAAGCAGAACAACAGAAAACAACACATCTAAAGATAAAATAATAAGCAATAAAGACATCTCCCCATCACCCCGTTCACTGATTGGTCTATCTTGACCAATCAGTGTGCCCCCTGGTTTCTGAGGCACTGAGGCGCGTTGATAGGACTTCACTGTGAGTCTGTGACTATGATGGCCTCCGTCCACTTGTTATCAAATTTTTAGGTGATCACCTAAAAGTTGAGGTGATAGCTCTTCGCCTCAGAATATGATAAAGCCTTTAGGCTGACTTTAAAGAGGTGGTGCCAATACTTTTTCTGTTTTATATGTGTCTATAAAGTAGACCACAGGGTGGGGTTATAATGTGCAATTCTGCCTTCCTTGTGTATTGCTGGTTACTTCCGGAAAGCTCAAAAGATGTTTTAGGGGGGGAAAAAATCATAGATAGATAGAAGTCACAGAGCACTAGACACTATGGGGCTGTTAAATCTGACATAATTTTGTAGGCAGAGGAGAACTTTTGCCCCCCAAAAAAGCGAATCTTTTTACTATTTTTACTATTTACTAATTTTTCTTCTCTTTCTTGTTGACAGGAAAGTGGTAGAATTATACTTTAGTCGTTATTTTTGTCTCTGATCTGTTGAAATAGCGAGGGACAGATATTGACAATAAATCTGCTTGGAGGTCTGACTACAAAATGATGTCACGGCTTAAAGCCCCATAGCCGTCTCTGATTGCAGTATACATTTCCATGTAATGATCAAACAATCGCTGATGGACTTTCTCACCTGGGACGGACTGCTGGCCGGGTCCACTAGGTTCTGACAAGCCATCTGTATAGCCTGGTTGGCCCGTGCAAACTGGATGGGGTCAACCAGCCCTTCGTGACCCGACTGGCTATTTGGATCAGAAACACCTACCAGATATGAGGCCTGCAAGACAAGAGGAAGGGTGCAGGTTACTACAGATTCCCTCTGCCGTAACCCATTTACCCATTGATATTTGTGTTGTCCAGACATACAAGCACATATCGCGTACATCTGCTATTTTGGAACATTTTTAGAAAACTCTTGAAAGTGTGAGAAACACTGATTTAGAATCATCCTCAGGTCCTAATGGGTTAAGAGGAGAAGCTGGAGATCAGAGGCATGTTATGCATCAAGTCTTGAGACAAAGGGATTAACGGATAAGGGGGAAGAGCAGCGGTACTGTAATGAGGAGAGGAGAGGAGAGGAGAGGAGAGGAGAGGAGAGGAGAGGAGAGGAGAGGAGAGGAGAGGAGAGGAGAGGAGAGGAGAGGAGAGGAGAGGAGAGGAGGTCGTGGTTAGGGATGGGACGATAAGCAATATTATCGTTTATCGTGATAAAAAACAATAATAATAATAATAATAATCGTATCGTGGAGATTCAATTTATCGAGATATCGTCATCCGTCATGCACTGGGATCAATTCACCTTTTATTTGCCGAGCTGCATATCCGGTACCACTTAAACCATTTATATATATTATTCGTTCCCTTTCTTGTTGTACCTTGCTCTTAGTGTACTTACTGTACTCTGTTCTTGTTTTTTCTTTTTATCTTTTTCATACTTCTCTGTAACTTTGTAAATAACCTTATACAGCTGTGCTGCCTCTGGGCAACTGATTTTCCCCCTTGGGATAATAAAGGTATCTATCTATCTATCTAAACCCTCTAGAATTGGTAAAAGGTACTTATAATATACGTACCGGTACTTGATTCTGTCTTTTTTCACTCTCTATCAAATGTCTTTGCCAAAAAATAGCAGATCTACAAGCTCACAACTACTGAGCTTGTAGATCCGCTATTTTTTGGCAAATGTTCCGTCCCAGCATAATGGTTTTGGTTATCACGATAATATCGTAAATCGCAATTTCTTTTGTCACAATCATCATGAAAATGTTCATATCATCCCTAGTGGTGGTCAGTATGAAGCAGTGACCTCACCTGTCCTGCGGCCTCGGTCAGCCCACACAGGGCCTTGGAGGCCACGGCCACGCTGTCCCCGAACGACGGCACGTCGCCCGTTCTGCAGTGCTGAGAAATCCCCGCCATGGACTCTCCCAGGACCTGAGGACAAGTGGGAAAACATGAGGAAATGGGGAAAGAAGTGGAACTTCGGCCAGGGGTCTTCAATGTTTTCAGGCCAAGGACCCCTTAGTTGAGAGAGAGATGAAGCAGGGACCCCCACAACCTTATCATAGATTCCATATTGTTTCATTGTTTGACAGCACAATCGTCGATGTATTTTGGATTCGTGTCAATTTGTGTTTTCAGATATTTGAGCACTTGAACCGTCAATATTTAATAAACTTGACCTTTCACTCTGTACTTAGTCTGCTCTTTTTTCCCCTCTACACCAAAGCTCTTTGCCGAAAATAGCCGATCTACAAGCTCACAACTATTATTGGCTAAAGTTCTCAGAATATGGACGCTAGGGTTCACATGGTTATAAAAAAAAGCTTCTATCACACAAAGATTCGGAGGACCCCCTGTAGTAACTCTGAGGACCCCTAAGGGGTCCCGGACCCCCCTCTGTTGAAGACCCCTGACTTCGGCTGCTAATTAACGGTATATTATGAACCATTCCTGACGGTGACAACACATGACCAGAGCCCTCTGCTACCTTTGAGTTCTCCATGACGCTCTCGATGCAGTCGAAGTAGGACAGCTCGCTGACAGGCTCGTTGGGGTTGTCTAGGAGCCCCCTGACAGCCTGCACGCAGGGGGAGAAGGTAGGGAACGTAAAAACCCCATGGACACACACACACCACAGTGGATTATGAAATTGCTATTCGCGTCAGATTTAAAATGGTAAAATGCCTCTCCTTTAGAAATCAAACCAGGTTTAATCATACAGTATTTTCATGTTGTGAGTCATGGTTTTCGTCAGATTCCTTCCTTCAGCACGAGAGGGCTACTGCTTGTCAAAATGCCGGCTGCAACACACGTGCCATTAGGGCTGGCGTTAGTGACGGCCATTAAAAAGTCAGAGCGTGTTCTCTGCTGATGGTGAGATAGCACAGAGAGCCGGTGATAAATGTCAGTCCATGGGAAGAAGATGGGGGCGTGAGCTGGAAGGGCCTCGGGGCTCAGCGGAAGTAAATGACTGGCTAATTATTTCCCATGGAGACAGAGCACTGCGGCGTGTGCGAAAACACTGTCGATACGAAAAACCCCGACGGCAACCGGGGACAAATGAATGGGCATGTCTTTGTGAATGCCACGGCGTCATCAATCAGAGGCGGAATAGCAACGGCCAGTACATCAATTCAGGGAGACGAACATCCATGTTTGTAAAGACTATAGACTAACGGGGATATTGACTGACCTGAGGAGGTGAGGAGTAGTACTGTGTGTGCATGTGTATGTGTGTTAGTGTGTGTGTTTGTGTGAGGGGGCGGCTCTACCTCTAGTTCCCTCAAGGCATTGTCACACTCCTTCTGTCCCGCTGCTTGCTGGGTACACAGCGTGATCAACTGGTTAATGCTCTCTGTCACCGCTCTGAAACACACGGGGCAATCACAGTGCTATTTTCTCACATGTCTCTCTGCATGCAAACACAAACCTGCCTTTCGTCGTTGTCGGGCGGAACCCTTGTATCTCCAAGTTTCAAATGTGTAAGTTTTTTCGCAAAGGCCGTTGCACAAAAGTAGTGAAAACAGCAGATCTACAAGCACACAACGCCTCGCGGTGCGAGGCGTTGTGTGCTTGTAGATCGGCTGTTTTCATTAGTTTAACTCATTTTTAAATTGATAAAAACAAAACAAACGGTTTTGGACATACAAGGTTTCCACCCGACAACGACGCTTTGCTCATACACATGCCTGTCAAAAACGCACGCACGCATCCGATCCACCCACACAGTCATGCAGATTATATCAGCTACACAAAACTATGGCTATTGCTGTCCTCTCTCTCTCTCTCTCTCTCTCTCTCTCTCTCTCTCTCACTCTCTCTCTCTCTCTCTGTGTGACAGTCTTAACAGTGCAGAGGAGTGCCGGGGCTGCGTTGAGTTTATGTTCAGCCTTGCTGAGCACAGTGCAGGCCGCAGCCAAGGCTTCCATCTTCCTAATTAGACAGAGAGAATTCAGTCAGGCCCAAAGCCCCTGCGGGACTGGGCTGCCTGGCTTCTCTCCACCAGGGGATGATTCTCCCTCCAGCTGCTTAGAAGTGGCAGCAGAGAGAGGTTTTATGACATTTAAGTATTAAATGTGAATATTTAATGATTCTCATGAGGACTCGAAAACTGAACGGAGAAAATAAAGAGTCAGTTTACTAGCACATGCTGAAGGACATGCTCAACACCGAATGGCTCTCGGTTTGTTGAAGAGGCTCAGGCCATGGCTACACGGAGCTGGATATTTCTGAAGCTAGACAGTTTTTTTGTGCTGTTGGGGCTTGCAGCTAGCCTGACACTCAGCCTGAATTGACATTTCGTTTCACTTCATTATTCAGTCTGAAGTCAGTTCCGCCCACAGCCTTTGCAGGGATGGGCGTTGCTGAAATGAGGCACTGTTCAGCGATTGGTTCACCGACCAACACATGACATAGTGTTGTTATGTGTGCCTGGCTGGCTAGTGGCTAACCTGTTGCTTGCTAGTGCTACTTGCTAACCAAAGAAACAGTCAGAATAGGAGCACTACGAACTAGTAATCAAACACAACATAACATGCCTGCTACTGGTGTTTCATAGCGAGATCGATACGATCGCATTTTACCGCAATTTACCGCATTTTACCGCGACACGATGTGCGGTACGGTACGGCGGCGGCGGCGCTGGTGTACTTGGAAACACACATGAGTTCTGGGAAACCCCCACCCACGCTGATCACAAGACGCTGATTCACGACGCTGATTCGCCCGTTTGGATTTTCAACCGAGGCAGGCCTCCTCATTGAGAGCGATTCTAGACCTGAATCGCAGAAACAAAAAAATTAAAGGGGTGTGGCTAGCGATTCAGGGTCTGGAACTAGGCTAGCTTGCAGCCACATGAAGCTGGATTTTTCGGCCGCAAAGCTGGATATTTTTTAAACCGGATAAATAAGTGAAGACACTGAAAAATATCCGATTCACTCGATCCGTGTAGACAGGGAACCCGGATATCTCTGAAGACTTTACTGTGTGTGTGCTTGTTAGACCTTGATATCTTTGTCGTGTGGACAGATATTTTTCTATGTGGATATCTGAAAAACCGGGATATATGAAATATCCAGCTCCGTGTGGACCTAGATATTTTTCTATGTGGATATCAGAAAAACCGGGATATATGAAATATCCAGCTCCGTGTAGCCATGGCCTTATGTGACGGTTCGTATCTGCAACGACTGTCTCACCTTGCAGCCACAGCGAGCAGATTCTTGGCGTTGGCGGCGCCGGGATCCACAGACAGAGACTTGGCAGCCAGCAGCAGCTTACTGGATGCCATGGAGATGTTCTTCAGATTACCGATGACTTGGATCTGGTCATCCTGGCTCTGCACAGCCAAAAGGGACAGAGATAATGCAGCTGTCTATGCCGGATAATTAGCAGCATGGTTGTCAAATTGTCTAGAGATGTACCTAATTCATCAGTTGTTTAGGAATTGTGTGGGGGTATTGCTGGGGAGAGTGTGCGCTTTTGATGTGTGTCCCGCCTGCCAGGGGTGTCACACCAAATTCTGGGCCCTGGGTACAAGGGTACAACTATTGAAAAATAGCAGATATACAAGCTCAAATGCGCTCACAGCATGGCACCGTGTGCCGCGCTGTGAGCGCATTTGTGCGGAGTCTGAATATTTCAAATCCTTGTTTTTTTTGTTTTTTTTAAACCTATGTTTCTATGTCAGTGGTGCTCAAATATTTTCATGTGAAGGACCCCCAAAATGATATGTATTTGGCCACGGACCCCCATCTCAAAATGTTTAGTTCCAGGGACCAGGAGCAACATTTGAGTTACAAATGTTCGCTTAAAAAGTACATATATTCAAAGATTTGCACACATTTTCACGACTTTCCAAAAATAGCAGATCTACAAGCTTGTGAGCTTGTATATCTAAAGTATAAAATAATTACGGACCCTCCACATTGGGCCCTAGTAACTCAGTCCCACTTTCCCCCCCCCTTGTGATGCCCCTGCCTGCCGCCCACCACAGCACACCTATCCCCTCCCTCCCCCGCCAGAAGGCCCCTATAAACCTGATTAAGGTCTGTGTGTCATGGTAGATCAACTCCACTCCCACACGATCTATCCAAATTAATGAGCCAAATAACCGGAACAAGAACATCATCAAAGATCTCATTAAAATGTGAATGCACAAGTGCTCTTGAGGACAATCACGTGCCTAAATGAATTACATAGAATGACTCTAATTAGAAAATTAGTCAAAACAGCACAGGTGCCAAAGTGACAATGCAGGAAACCAAACCACCTGGGGTCATCCCTATGTTCACTGGGTTCTATGTTCTCCGAGTTCTATGTTTACGCTCCCAGCCACCCAATGATTGATCAGCTATAATTTTTGTCAATCATAGCTTTTAGATTTCATCTCTTTGAAGAGATTAATCGAGCACCAGAAATTAAACGTACATGCCTGGCAACGGATAAAAAAAGAATTTAGCCGAGTGTGATGAAACGTACTTGAGTGTGGCCCGCCATCTCGATGCCGGCATCCAGGAACTCATCAAAGTCTTGGCTGAACTTCCCAGAGGCCACGGCCAGCTGGCCGCTGGTGCCACGCGAGGAGTGGACCACCTCTCCTGCTGAGTGGTTGAGCTCAGCTGCGGACTGGTTCAGATCTGTCTGGGCCTCCTGGAAAGCCTTTCTGCAGGGGGGAAGCTTCAAAGACAGGGAGACAGACACTGGATCAACAACTAGGCCCATACTGTACTGCAATGCTTAGCACAGGGGTTCCCAAACGTTTTTTTGTCTCAGGGCACCCCATAAATATTTTTTTAATCCGAGGCACCCCTACATTATAATTTTCACTCCCAGCACCTTATATTTAAAGCATATCATCGTTGTAGGGTGGAAACCTAGTATGTCCAAAACCGTTCATTTGTATTTATCATCTATAAAATGTACTAAACTAGTGAAAACAGCAGATCTACAAGCACACAACGCCTCGCGATGCGAGGCGCTGTGTGCTTGTAGATCGGCTGTTTTCACTAGTTTTGTGCGACAGAGGTTTTAGCCTGACAGTAGTGATATTTTAGTGATTATGTTGCGAGGAAAACGTTGAGATAATAGCCATTTTGGTTAGATCTGACTGAAAATAACTGTACTTCAAGTTTAAAATTGTCCAAATATTCTCAAATTATCTTGCGGCACCCATGGACTGCCGTCGCGGCACCCCAGGGTGCCCCGTCGTCACCCACTTTGAAAACCCCTGGCTTAGAACACCGCACAGACAAACGTTTTGATCATAGGATCTTTCAGTGTGCGTCGATATTGGACATTTGACATAAATGTGAAACACATTTTGGTGTAAGGCAGTGTATTCACCGGGGGACATATAGGATCTAGGGTTGGGCCGACAATGGATCTAATGATTGCATTTCTTTCTCAAATAGATAATATTGTAGTTTATCCTGATAAGTGACCAACATTTAATTTGGAATATGGTGAATTTCTCTTCGTAATTATGTGAAGGGCTTTCTTCCTGCTGTAGCAGTTACCTACAGTATGTACATCGAAGAGAAGCATATATAAATACCACCATCATTTTCAAACATATTTCAAAGATAAAAAATATGTATTTATATATTCTTTGTAAATGAAAATGGCAAAACAATTATTCCAATTTAATTATTAATTATTATTATTCAGTTAAAAAACACAGATACTAAGTATGTCACAGTATCAACTCCTCCCCTATTTACCATTCACCCAACACTGTGGGGTGTGGCTATATCAGCTGGGTCACCACCCACCATGCCATCCATGCATACTTAATGAACTGAGGGTGTGGCCACATAAAAACCCAATTCTAACTCTTTCTGTATACTTTTTTGGAAAAATCTTCCTCCTAGTATAATCATAATACCTGATAATCATGTTTTATGGGGGGGGGGGGGGGGGGGGTCAAAGTCAAAAGTCAAAACCATATCACCAGACTATGGTCCAATACAAGCAAAGTAAGTGTATTAAACAAATCAAAGACTGGATGTGCCAGCATTTTCTTCAGTTAAACAAATAAAAACAGATTGTTTTTGTAGCCAAGTAAGAACAATTAAAAGTATGTGATCAGCTTCAATCAGTATTGTAATGTAACGCCAAGCCAAGCCAGAAATGTTGGTGTAATCATGGACTCAGACCTGAATTTCAACAGCCTCATTAAGACGACTGAAAAGGGGCATAACTCCACCAGGCCGAGTGGCCTTACCCAGGGTTGTGTCAATCGTGGCTTAAATAAATAATTAGACCTATTTCATCCTGAACCTGGGACCTCCTGCTTCCCAGCTTTCTACCTATTCAGCTATGGTTGAAGCCATCAGGACCCGAAGACGGAGCGAGAGAAATAGCGTTGCAACGGCATATGGTTCAACTATTTGCATTTACTGTATCACTTTGCGCTTTTGGAGGTGTACTCTATTGACTATAGAGACCCCTCAACATACGATTCCAGTTTGGGATTGAATGGATGTTGCGTTCATAGCTTTTTTTATTTTTTTATTTTTTAAACCGTATGGGATATAATAAAGCTGTTTGATGCTTATTGTCACATAACTCCCCAGATCATTGGTTAAACAAAATCCCGTTCCTGCAACAAATAGTGATATTTGTCACATTTTGTGATTGCAATGTCAGCCTACTCTCACCTTAAGAATATCATGTCTCAGCAGGATTTGAAAAAAAAGAAAAAAAAAAAAAAAAGAACATACATGTACATGCATTTATCTTCAGTTCTCTTAGTCTTGACTGCTGTGTAAAGGTATCTTCACAGGCCTCCCTAAAAACATCGATCAGATAGCTGCAGCTGATTCATGGCGCTGTTGCTCAAGTCCTCACTAAGACCAATAGAGGAGATCATATCAGTACACTTCTCAGATCTTTACGCTGGCTTCCTGTCCGCCAAATAATTTATTTCAAAGTACTACTGTTGGTTTATGTAGCACTGAAATCCATGTCTGATCTTTTACTACCTTATGAACCATCCACAGGTCTGCTTTCCGTCCGCAGAGACAAAACTAAATGTGGCAAAGCAGCATTCAGTTTACTGTCAATATTCCAGGATGACCTCCCACTTGGGTAATGACGCCCCCTGGCGATCATTCAGAGAAACTACTTCAGCTCCCGTACTAACGTAGGTAGGAAGGGCCTGTCACTCAAACCGGAGTGACCCGCCTCCAGGCTATATAAGCCCCCGGAGGCGGAAGTAACATCCTCTTTTCACTCTCTGCGATATCACATTCAGATAAGTTGAAACTCAGCCTTTGTATTATTATTCTTCGCGCATTAGCCTAAAGCGGTGGCATTGGAGTCGCCCACCGGCGAGTGTTGAATTAACCCGTACTTAAGAATACTTATTCTTGTCCCGTCCTAAATCGACGGTTATTTCCTTCTATAACAAAGGATTATTACTGCTTGTTCAGGCCTCCGCCGAAGCAAGCGTGGCATAGCATTAGCCGTTAGCTTGTTAGCTCGTCTGCTATTTGTTAACGTTAGCTACACTGCTTACCGCTTGTTCAGGCCCTGCCCGAATCAAGCGTGGCCTAGCCTTAGCCGTTAGCTTGTTAGCTCGTCTGCTTCTGGTTAACTCTATCTACAGTGCTTCGCCATGGATCCTCTGGCCTTCCTGCCGAGGCAATGTCCAGGCTGTCCAGGACTCATCGACGGACAGGATCTTCACCCTCTCTGTGTCGGCTGCATGGGCGTTGCACACGCCTTCTCTGCACTGAGTCCTCAGGGGAGAGCAGGACCTTTCTGTGACTTCTGCGTGGCCTACGACCACGATGTACTGGTACACCGGTTCTACCTAGCCAGGGCAGGCCTCGGGGCCTGCGCTCCACCAGGTGGGTCCACTGCTCTCAACCCCACAGCCCAGTCTTTCCTTCCCCAGGCGGCCCGCACCGTTGGTCAAGGTGCGGCGCTGCCTTCCGGAGATCCGTTTGGCAAACAGCGCGCCATTCCAAGTCAAGATGGCGCCGTGCTACATGAGACACCGCCTGTCGCGCAACCGACCGCAGCTAGCTCCACTGTCACTGGAGCTGGCGGGTCTGGTGAAGTCGCCGCTAAGAAGGCGACCAAGAAGGCTAACATCCCTCCGGTAGCCTTTTCCCCTTCGGGCGTGGTGCCCAAAAAGAAACGCTCGGATGTGACCGTCGGGGACGTTCCCCTCGACGTGAGCATCACCAAAACAGTCCAGACTTTCAGGCGAGAGTCGGACCTGAGCTCCTGTCAGAGCGAGGGTTCTGGTTCTGAATACTCTGGTTACACGGCCGAGGAGGAGGAGGACTCCGTCGAGGACGATGGTTCTCGACTCACGGTCACAGTGAAAGGTAATGCCCCTGCGGCTCCAGCACGTCAACTGGACGCCGCAGGGAGCTCCCAGGCCTCCTCAGGCACCACTGCCCCTCCACCCGCCAGTCAAGCGGGTGAAGCGGGAGCAGAGGACGTCGATTCTGCAGCAGAAATGCTGGATCATCTCACGGTCTACATGAGAGCTCTGGCCAGAGTTGGAGAGGAGTTGCCACCTCCTCTCCCCTCTGAAGAGGCCGAGGATGATGACGAAATGCCCGGGCAGGAGCCTTCGGTTCCCGCCCCGTATGTCCTCTCCAGGCTGCCGCTGGTGAAAGGCTTCACCAAGGCCCTCCATTCCTCATGGAAGACACACAAAGACCCCAGGAAGCTGCCTTTTTCTGTGTTGGATTTGGTGGGCGGTGCGGAGGCAGGCATGTCCACCTGCCCTAACCTGGACCACCTGTTGGCACAATCTTTTCTGGGTTCCGTCAGACCCCAGTACAAGGATGTAGGCACGGCTAAAAACGGGCCGTTTGTCGGCCCCGTCGGCACCAACCCGCCGGGGTTCACTGTCCTGGAGGACAAGCTGCAGTCGGACAGGGCTCGTAACGCCTACCGGTCCGCTGCTCTGGCCGCTAAGGACCTGAATCTGATCCAGCTCTTGCTCGCTTCCACCAAGGACCTGGTCAAAGGTCTGCCCACGGGGGAGCACACAGCTGAACTGAACACTTTATTTGACATCATGCTGAAGGTCAATTGGCATGCGGTTAAGTGGATGGGCAGGTCCATGGACTACAACCTCCAGTCTGAGAGAGCCCGCTGGCTCGACTATGTCGACCTCGAGCCTAAGAGGGACGTGGGCGAGAAGCCTCTAGGTCCTCGCGGGGAGATGTACAAGTCTCTCATAAACATGGAGAACAGTCCCACCACCCTCATGGGTGGGGGCTTGGAGCTGCTGCAGGGTAGAGTTACCTTCTTCAAGGCGGCTAAGGACATCGTCGAGTCCACCACAGTGCCACAGGAAGAACCGCAGCAAGCTAGGAGGGCGTCCCGCTCCTCCCGCGTCAAGGAAAGGGGCCGCTCTGCTTCTTTTAAGAAGCACTCGTCTTCCTCCAGGGGAGCCTCTGCAGCCAGGGCGCCTGACAGGCCCCGCAGCAAGGTGGTGGTTCCCGAGCGCGCTCAGCCACGCCGCCCGTCCAAGGATGGCAGGCAGCAGTCTTCATACCGCGGTGGCCGCGGTAGGGGACAGCGCAAATGACACTCAGAAGAGGGGGATTGTGCTGGGGCGGGGGTCCGAGGTGTCTCTCGGTCCCCCTCCCCCCAAACGAGGGCGTTTTTCTGTACCCCGTGTCGGGGAAATGAAAATGTTGATTTTGATGCCTCCTGTGTCGACAATAAATATGTTGAAAGAGCAAAGTCTGTCTCTGTCCAACTCTCTCGCACTAGCACAGACGACCCCATCGTGCATGCCTCCTGTAGTAATGATGGAGTCCTGTCAGGACTCGATAATCAATCACAGGTTTTATCGGAAACCAGTAATGTTAATGTCAAACAATTATGTGGTTCCTCAAGCGCGCGAGTGGGATATCCCTCGCGTCGACAATATGACTCCTTTATGCATGCCTCCTGTAAGAATGATGGAGTCCCGTCAGGACTCTTTAATCAGTCAGAGGTTTTATCAGCAACCAGTAATGTTAACGTCAAACAATTATATGGTTCCTCATGCGCGCGAGTGGATTTTCCCTCGCGTGAGCGATGCTATGAATTTAACCTTGAGTCAGAAATTCTGTCGGCCTACTATGAGCCCGGGTCAAGGGACAAGCATAAAGGCCTTAGAGCAGGTATTAAACGTAAAAGTTCCTCTCCTGTCAGGGGAGAATGCTTTAGTTGTGGGCGAGTCTGTTTATCAGTCGAATCGCTTTGCTCTTCCTGTCGCTCTATCGAGCGAAAACCGAACGCTTCCGGTTTCACCGGATACGGATTCGCTAGCTCCCCGCTTCCGGTCCGGCCGCAAAAAAGCTCCGCTAGTCAAGCGGTACAATCAGAAGGTGTTCCCGCCTTGCGGTCTATTGAACCCCTGCGCTCCGCATCCGGGTGTTCCGGATACGGATACGCAGGTTCCCCACTTCCGGTCCCGCCGCAAAATAGCTCCGCTAGTCAAGCGGTACAACCAGAAGGTGTTTCCGCCATGCGGCCTATTGAACCCTTGCGCTCCGCATCCGGTCGTTCCGGATACGGATACGCAGGTTCCCCACTTCCGGTCCGGCCGCCAAAAAGCTCCGCCGTCACGGAAGCACAGTGGTGGGGTTTCTCTCGCTCAAAACACGCTAGCACGCTGCGCGCGCCAGTGGAAGTTATGCAACCCGAGCCATTGGGTATTTCGAACGATAACCAGGGGTTACAGGTTACAGTTCGCAGATATACCCCCGCTTTCGAGCAGGGTTATTCATACCAGGGCGCGTGGTTTAAAAGCAAGTCTTTTGAGAGAAGAGATCAGCTCATTGCTAAGCAAGGGTGCTATAGTGGAGCTGGACAGGACCCAATCCCGCATGGGATTTTGGAGCCGTTATTTCCTGGTGCCCAAAAAGGGGGGGGGGCTACGTCCCATCCTGGACCTAAAGGCACTAAACGTGTACCTGAAGAAATACGTTTTCAGGATGCTAACAGTACCCACCATGTTACGGTCGGTCAGGCAAGGGGATTTCCACTGTTCAGTGGATCTGAAGGATGCTTATCAGCACGTCCAGATTTATCCCCCACACAGGAAATTCCTACGGTTCGCCTTCGAGGGTCGCCTGTACGAGTATACAGTACTCCCTTTCGGTCTGTCACTGAGCCCGAGGGTTTTCGTGAAAGTGACCGAAACAGCCATCGCCCCGCTGAGACAGCAGGGCGTCAGGTTGGCGACGTACATCGACGATTGGATGATTTCAGCGAGCTCCGCCCACGAAGTGGCGCGTCACACACAAGTGGTTTTGGCTCACCTGAAGGCCTTAGGTTTCATAGTCAACCACGGCAAGAGCATGCTGACTCCAGCAAGTCGTCTTACATTCATTGGGGTCCTTCTGGACTCATCCGACATGTCGGCCCGTCTCTCAGAGGAGAGGGTGGACAGGTTTCGGGAATGTCTCGACTCCTTTCAAGTGGGCCAGGAGGTCACTTACAGGAGTTGCATGGTACTGACGGGAATGATGGCTTCCGCAGTACATCTGTTGCGTTTGGGCAGGTTTCATATGAGACCTTTTCAAAGATGGATGTTATCCCTCGGGATCCCGCCCTCCTTGAAGTACAAGAAGGTTACGGTTTCCCCTTCCTGCGCGATCGCCCTGTCTCCGTGGCTGGTGGAGGGGTTCCTCACCAGCGGAGTCTCGATTGGCGAGGTGGTTTCCCGCAAGTCGATCACGACAGACGCCAGTCTCAGTGGATGGGGAGCCACTTTCGAGGGGCGCACAGCGCAGGGGCTTTGGCCTCTGGAGATGAGGGGTCGTCACATCAACTATTTGGAGTTGATGGCTATACTCCTGGCGCTCAAGCATTTCGAGCCTTGGATTTTGCATTGTCACGTCCTGGTCAGGACAGACAATACGACGGCCATGTTTTATGTCAACAAACAGGGGGGCCTGTCGTCGTTGCCACTGGACCGTCTGGCTCGAGAATTGACGGTTTGGTGCTTGTCGCGCCTCAAGTCGATCAGGGCCTTACACGTCCCAGGTCTCCTCAACAGCGGAGCAGATCTCCTGTCCAGGGGAGGTCCTCGCTACGAGGATTGGTCTCTCCACCCCAGGGTGGCGAGCCAGATTTTTCGCAAGTTCGGTCAGCCAGTGGCGGACCTGTTTGCGTCAGCGGAGAATACGAAGTGTCCGTTGTTCTTCGCGGTGAAGGGCAGTCCTCCCTTGGGGTTGGACGCCTTAGCGCACACGTGGCCGAGAGGTCTACTGTACGCGTTTCCCCCCTTCGACTTAATCCGACCCACTCTGGAGAGAGTCAGGAGGTTCGGTCTGGAGATGCTCCTGGTGGCTCCCTACAAGGGCACGTGGAGATCGGCGATCGCCCCTCTCCTTTGCGAACCGGGTTGGCAGCTGCCTCAGTGCAGGGACCTGTTGAGTCAGGCCAGGGGGGAGATCTTCCACCAAGACCTGCAGGTCCTAGACCTGTGGGTTTGGCACGTGAAAGGTTAAACCTGCTGGCAGCCGGTTTTTCTTCTGAAGTGGTTGCTACCATTCAGAGTGCTAAGGCGCCCTCTACGAGGGCGTCTTATGATGGAAGGTGGAATGCCTTTGAGGACTGGTGTGAGTCGCGTGTTCCACCTGTGGTGGCTCATGTGGCGTCAGCCCAGGAAATTCTGGAATTTATGCAGAACCGCTTGAAAAGTGGTCTGGCATTTTCTACCCTTAGGGGGTATTTGGCGGCTATTAATGCCTGTCACCTGGGGGTGGCGGGCAAGGCACCTTCTAAAGTCCCGGAGGTCATCAAGTTCATGCAAGGAGTTGAACGTTTGAGGCCGGTGACTAGGTCTTTGTTCCCAGTTTGGGATCTGCAGGTGGTTCTAGGGGGCCTATGTCGGGCTCCCTTTGAGCCGCTTGTAGGGATGCCTTTGAAACTTTTGAGTTTCAAGACGGCTCTTTTGCTGGCTTTGGCCACGGCTAAAAGAGTTGGTGACCTGCAAGCTCTCTCGGTGTCTGCGGAGTGCATGCAGTTTATGAACAATGATCTCAAGGTGTTGCTCAAGCCTCATCTTAAGTTTGTTCCTAAGAACATGGTGGTTCCTAAGGAGCCTGTTGTTCTTCTGGCTTTTCATCCTCCTCCGTTTGTCTCGGTGGAGGATGAACGGCTGAATTGCCTTTGTCCTGTCAGGGCTTTGAAGGCCTACTGTGACAGGACTGCTGGTTCTAGAGCTTCTTCTCAGCTCTTCGTAGAAATGGGCAATGTTCTTGTCAGAAAGCCGGTGTCTAGACCCACTCTTTCGAGGTGGATTGTGGATGCTATTAGGCTGGCTTACTCTAGTGTGGGTGTGGAAGTGCCGGCGGCACTTAAAGCCCATAGCACTAGAGGTGTGGCTACTTCGTGGGCACTGGCAAAGGGAGTCTCCGTTCAGGAGATTTGTGTTTCGGCGAATTGGTCTTCGCCTTCTACCTTTGCAGCCTACTATCACCTGGATATCGAATCCTCTTCGCTAGCGCATTCGGTTCTGGGTGCAGTTGCCTCCTCTACGTCATAGAGGAGTCGGATCTTCCCCTCCCACAGGTGGGCATGTAGCCACCTGGGGTACTTTTGGGGGACCCTGTGTTTTCCTTATATAGTGTGTCTTACTTATAAGGCGGACTTGTCCTTTTCATTTAGTTGAATGAGGCGGACTTCGGTCTGTCAGGGTCTCTCTTTATTTTCTCATGCCTTCACACCCAGGTCCGGTGGGCCTGGGACCTTCTGGGTGATGGGTCACGCCCGTTTGGGCTGTGCTCACCCGTATGAGGGGTGTGTGGGGGTATGAGAGTAGGTTGTGGCTTAGAGGGGAGTTTAAGAATCCCAAGTGGGAGGTCATCCTGGAATATTGACAGTAAACGGTAGGTTCCGTACGGAACCATTGTTTACTTAGATATGGAAGGATGACCTCCCACGTAATGCCCCTCTGTTTCACTGAATGTGGCAGAGAGTGGTATTAAGAGGATGTTACTTCCGCCTCCGGGGGCTTATATAGCCTGGAGGCGGGTCACTCCGGTTTGAGTGACAGGCCCTTCCTACCTACGTTAGTACGGGAGCTGAAGTAGTTTCTCTGAATGATCGCCAGGGGGCGTCATTACCCAAGTGGGAGGTCATCCTTCCATATCTAAGTAAACAATGGTTCCGTACGGAACCTACCGTTTTAATGCACCACAAATCTGGAACAACCTCACAGAAAACTGCGGGTCTGCCACTACTCTCAGTTCTTTTAAATCAAAGCTGAGGACTTTTCTGCATGCCACTGCCTTTTATTGAGGCTTGTTTTGTTTCATTTATTGTGCTGCATTGTAAACTTACTTTTGATCTATTTAATTTTAATGTATTATTATTTATGGGTATTTTATAACTATTTTGTAATCAATGTCCATTTTTAATGTGTTTCTCAATGCTCAATGCTCTTAAAGCATTAATTATGTAATAATTACAAAATTACAAAATTAGGTTTCAGAAATAGTGAAAATACCTGCAGTTCTCGCTGCCTTAGATACTGGGGGGGCGTGTCCACACTCCACAGAGGCTTGCTATATTTGCATATTTCCCAGGATGCACTTTGCAGTTGTTTACTTAGTTGGAATATTGGAATGCACTAGGAGATTATGTTATGGGTCTTTATCTGTTATGGTGTGTCATAGTGTTAATTTGGTGTGTTTATGTATTTATTCATGTATTATTATTCTTTATTTACCCAGGGTAGTAACTGGGCACAAGTGCTCATTTTCAGCAACAACCTGCACATAGTGACATACACACAGACAGACAAAGTAACCTTTAGGCCACTGCTGCCCCATTTGTGTTGATATGTGTATGTGTATGTGTTGTTGTTGTTTTTTGTAACACCTTGACTGTAATGGCTGTTGTAGAGGGGGTAGTGTTTTCACTACCCCCTCTGCCCTTTTTGCCTCTATGTTGACTTGCTTTGTGTGGCTGTGTTTTGTGTTATGCTTTGTCATACGATGGTGTTACACGATGATGTCATAGTAGTTGCAAGCGTTTTGTGATCTTGTACGTTGGATTTTATTGTCCTGCGATACTGTAGTATGATGGACTAGCTCAAGGGCCAGTTGTTGCAATGCTGTATAAACACATTTAGTCCAATTTGTGTTTGTGAAGCCATGTTTTTAGATCAGCCTTGAAACCTTAATGGGGAAGTTAACAGGATTTTTTTTTACCCATAATTGACTCGTTAGTTTTACTCTTAGTACTACTGTAGTATTGTTCCTTTGAGTATTTTGAAGGCCAGAGCCATTGAGAACTAGGAAACTCTTGTACCATGAGATGCAAGCATAGTCAAAATAATACTGGATACGGGCTCTGGTCTAGAGTCCTCAGAGCACTCTAAACGAGGAAATCTTTTTCTTTCATTGACTTTCGTGATCACTTTTGATGCAATTATTTCACCAGAAAATGTGTTATCCAAAATAGGTACCAAGTAGGTAACCAAATCTTCGCTTGTGATTACACTGTCACCAAACCCCGGGAGAACTAATGAGGGTGTTATTGGAAGTGGATTTTGTTTTTCCCAGGTGTAATGACGCACTTTAGGTATTGTGCATCATCAGGTCCAAAAAATAACTCAAAGAAAGTTCAAATCTTACTTCACACAATTCAGTCAAATCTTAAGATTTTCAGCCATGAATCTTTAAACATATAATGTGATTAGAAACACATTATTGAATGCCCTTGACAGGGATTTTAATGTTGACTTTGAATTGTCCTGAAATGTGCCATATAAATAAACCTGCCATGCCTTTTTAGTGCTTGGTGCTGACTTGTTCTCAAGTTGAAACAATTTAAACTTTGTCAACCCCGGCGCTCATCAAAGCTCCAGCAATCAATAGGAATGAAGCAGAGACAGGACCACCAGAGTAGTGTCAACAGACTATTCACCTAGCAAATATATTGTCGTTGTCGGGTGGAAACCTTGTATGTCCAAAACCGTTCGTTTTGTATTTATCATTTTAAAAATGAGTTAAACTAGTGAAAACAGCCGATCTACAAGCACACAACGCCTCGCAGCACGAGGCGTTGTGTGCTTGTAGATCTGCTGTTTTCACTAATTTTGTGTGACGGCCTTGTATGATGAAGCAGGGCTTTGCTTTGCGAAAGAACGTACACATTTGAAACCTGGAGATACGAGGTTTCTGTCCGACAGTGACGATATGGAGCAACTTAATGCTTGATGCTAAGGCTAACGTCTCCACTTGACAACAGGATGGCGCCTGGTTCTAAAAAGAGCTCTGTTATTTTTACAGGTCTCCGGTGGACACGTGGCCTAATTCTGTGTTAAGAATAATAAAGGATCCTCCTGTAACACTCCATAATGAAAGATGTAAGGGACTCCCCGGTGTAAAGCAACAGTAAATCTCACCGTGTCAACCAGCAGCTTCTTACTAGCCTCTCCGATACTCCTGAGGGCCATGTCCACATCCTTCTGCCCAGGCAGGCAATTCACACAATTGTTCAGGGAGTGCGACACCGCTTTGGCCACCTGAAACACAGCACAATGCTCCTTCAATGGGCTACCATAAGTCATTGTGACAATGCACGACAGTCCCACAACACAACAGCAAGTGAGTAAAAAAACAATGCAAATTTGAATTGTGGCCGCAGTGGCACACAACAATCCAGGGTTGCAAATGTATGCTGCTGTCACAGACACATGCCAAATAATATATCTCCAAGAGGGCTGCCGGAAAATGAGCGGTTTTACAGTGGCACTCTTGAGACAGGACTGCAAAGCAAGAGAGATGGAGGAGAGAAAATTGCACTGCTAAGAGGGGATAATTGTTATGGAGAGGAGAGATGCTTACAAATCAGTAGGGGAGAGAGCGGGGCCAGACAGGATCATAGTGATGTTAACATGAAGCACCCACTGTTTTAGTTTACCAGTACCCAGGCTTACCTGTGCCAGTCTCTGCTGACTCTCAGCATCCCCTGGGTGAACCAGAGCCTGATTAGCTTCATGGATGAGCATGGCAGAGCCGTCCATGACGCACTGGGCTGAGTCCAGCATTGCAGCTGCAGCCTGGGGCTCCTTGGTGCTGGCTGCCACACCCCTGGCTGCCTGGGCCAACGTCCTCAAGGCCTGTGCCGTTTCTCTTGCAGCGACACCTACCGTACCAATACGCAGGCATGTAGGTGAACAAGCACAGTATTTCTCTACAAAGCAGTGTGGCTGACAAACATTCAGGGTGGCTGACATCCTCATTCCCCTGTGTTTTACGATGTGGAACAATATCTCTATTGGCTCTATTCTAGCCAATATGTACTAACTGAATAAACACATGTTTTATTTAATGAACTGCCCTTACCAGCATTCCTGTGATGAACTAATATAAACATTATGGTATGCATGATTACAGTCTTGACTAGAATAGTGTTAGTAATGTGCGAATCAGCAGGACACTAGCGAACCATGCCATAATGAAGGCAATCTGTAACACTTCCATTGTTAAAGCAAACGCGCTAATAAAGTCACATGTGTTCCCATGTGGGAGCTGGCGTTCACTTATTAGCTATACATAAAGCTAAGAGGGAAAGCAGCAAATTGCATTAAATTGCATTATCCAGATGAGTGGACCCAGTTGCTGATGGAAAGTTAAATCTAGTGAAAATAAGATTAATGAGTAGTGTGTGGCACCCTGGGTGCGAGCGTCAAGCTCTGCCTGGGAGCCCTCGTTGTTAGAACCCACTATTCAAATCTGTCTTCATCTCTCCTCCCCGGAGAGCATCAATTGAGCTGGAATTGAGGGCGGTAAAAACAGCCAGGCCGGTCTCAGGGCTCTGGGTTTGACTGTAACAATAACACCACCACTAAATCAGGTTGTCAGGATTTCCCTTGACTGCCATCTCCACTTCCAACTTAACACAGTGACATGTAAAAAAAAAAAGCAGCATTTTCTACCTAAAAAAAGGACTTTATGTCATTCGACTTTTAAGTCATTCAACTACACAGTACATTTTGTAGTGTTATTTTAACTCAGAGTGTACAAATGTAACCGAATCCATTTGGTGTTATACACTACATTTGTACACTGTGTTGTATACTCTCAGATAAATTAAATTAGTGGATCCTGTTAGTGGAAACTGCTCTTTGAGTAAACTACAGTTTTCATACCTGTATAATGATCATTGCCTTGGGCAGCGCAGGTCAGTAGTTGGGCCATAAAGGAGCCCACAGCCTTGGAAGTACTGCCCAGGTCTTGAGCACATTTCTCCAGCTATATGGACAAGGACATCATCTATCAATATCATTTCAAAATACTGAGGTCTGCAACCTTTCAAAAAACGAACTATACTGTAACTAATCATTTTGTACTTACTGATTCCCCAGGAAGAGGCTTGAGTTGGCCATCGATGACAGACATCTTGGCATCCTGAAGCTCACATCTAAGTGTCTGGACTGTTTTGAGGGCTGAGTCGATCTCCAGAGGACCACATGCGTCGTGGGCCTGCAGCATGTTTTACACCAAACACATTACTCACAAGTAACTTACTAAGCAGAATGAAAAAAGTGACAATGCACAATGTTTTGCCTTTGGTATCTATCGTTCTCAGTGTGATCAGGGATCAGGAGGTCTCTAAGTTCACCCAGGAAATAAAAACAGCTTACGCCAATAAATAATAAGTTTACCTTCTGGGTGGCAGTCCTGAGTTCTGCCAGGCAGGTAGCCAGGTTCTTGGCACACTGGCCCAGTTGCATAGCAGCAGCCTGGTCAGTCACTGTAGGAACCGCTGATTTAGCAGATGTGACCATCTTACTGCCAGGCTGGGGGACAGAAACAGGAACATTACAGCAGCAGTACCAACAGGGATAGAGGACATGTTAAAGATGCAAAGCCAAGCATACACTTGCTGGCATGTCATTTAAAGGTTTGTTAACATTATGCAATTGTACAAGCACTAGGGCAGTGTTGATTTCGTCAACTAAAACTATGACGAAAAACTAAATAAAAACTAAACAAAAACTAAGCTGTGGTGACTAAAACTAAGACTAAATATATTGACAATTTTGTCAACAAAATAAAAACTAGACTAAAACGTTAGGGAGGGACCAGTGGAGAAGAGAGTCATTTTATGTTTGGTTGCTCTCAGGTGTTGCGTGCTGAAAATAGCCGATCTACAAGCTCACAGCGACGCGTTGTGAGCTTGTGGATCTGCTATTGTCAGCACACAACCAAGTGTAAAACCAGTCATTACGATGCCATCAAGGCCTGCCAAAATACATTTTAGTCGGACTAAATCAACTGTAGATTTAGTCAACTAAAATCTTATGATATTTAGTCGACTAAAATTAGACTAAAACTAATACTTTTTACGTGACTAAATTATAACTAAAACTAAATTACATTTTATTCAAAAGACTATGACTAAAACTAAATCAAAATTCGCTGTCAAAAACAACACTGCGCTAGGGGCACATCTTCCTTTGGCCATGTGACAGAAAGGGTGTAAGGTGGAGGTTGTAGTCCAGTGAGAGTGACCACCTGTAGGAAGCTCTGGCTGGCCATGATGAGGGCCAGCTGGGCACCGAGCTCCTCGGGTTGAGCCTGGCTGCTCCTCATGCCCTGGACGAGGTAGGGAATGCTGTCTGCCACTGCCTGCACGTGCACACAGATAGTCATGTGTCATTTAAAAAAGATCCAAATCATTCATTCTGACGCATTTACCTGCGTCAGAAGACTTTTCTGACAGGTACCTGTATACATCATAAGGTCTACTACAGTATACAGTATCATACTTAATGCTAGTTCTAGTGCTACGTTTATTCCAATACTACTCTGCTTTTCAGTAACATTCTTTTTTCTTTTTTCTTAATTTTTATCCCACGATTTTGCAACCCATTTTTCACCCAGTGCCAATTGCCTATGTAATCCTGGGCTCTGCTCTCCCTCTGCCACGCCTGGGGAGACAACGGACTGACCTCATACTTCCTTCAATGCATGAGTAGTCCAAGTTGTTTCTTTTCACCTGACAGGGGGGAGTTCCCCGGGATGGACATAGCGCGTGGAAGGAACACGTTATTCCAACCAGTTCCTTTCCCCTCCATCAAGCGCCCCGGCTGGCCAGGGGGAGGCATTATTGAGACCAGGATTACTGCATGTTTTTGTGAGGGTATCAACCCTAGGAGGCATGGGGAGAACATGCAAACTCCACACAGAAAGGCCCTATCGCCGACCCCACCTAGGGTGTGGGCGCTGATGACGCGGAGGGAGAAACACGCCCCCAGCACCCACAGCGTCCCCCCTCCCCGGCAGGAATCGAACCCAGGACCTTCTAGCTGTGAGGCGAAGCGCTAACCACTGCGCCACCGTGCCCCCTTTGTTCAGTAACATTCAATTAAAATACCCTGACCGCACAAGTCTCTCTATTCCTGATATGACCGATTATGTAATTTATTGTGATCGTTCCCACCAAGTTGAATGAAAATGCATTATGTTTTTTTCTTAGTGGTTATGCCAATTAACGTCTCCCCAAACATTTGTGTGTTGCTACTGCTGTTGTACCCTACTGGTTCACCTGCCAGTAAAGAGGCCCGTTCAGCAGTGACAGGCACCGCCTCAGACCACCCTCCCTCCCCTGAACACTGAGCCAATTGTGTTTAGGGCTGCAAGCCTGCAACTATTGCAAATTTTCAGAGCGATTATTGTATCGATTACTTTTGCAATTACCGGTAATATAATTTTTTGATAGGTTGTAAAAAAATATATATATCAATGAATCAACCCAAAAACTAAAAAAAACAGAAAATGCTAATTTACTAAAATCAATTACCGTAGTCTCAACTCTTACAGCCTTACAGTATTTAATAGTAAAGCTTGATGCGTTGTGAGCTTGTAGATCTGCTATTTTAGCAACAAAAATAATGTCCATTATCACTTATTTTATGTCCTTAAGTTATTTTAATCAAAAACAGACGGAAGCTATACTAGTAAGACGCCTGAGGGTGACAAGAGCGCCATGTCTTGGTCTTCTGGCCAGTTACCCATATATGGAGACCCCTGGTACCCATATATGGAGATCCATGTACTGTATATGGAGATATGCTGTGAGAGCCCAAACATGCTTACTTATGGAGATCCCTGTCTGTAGAACCAGCCACACATGTATGGGCTATCTTGGCCATCTGTCTTGGCCATATGTGGATTCTGTTAGTCTGGGCGTTCCCATATGAAGTCCTGTTAGATATGGGATTAATATTGATGACATCAGGGATCTCCATGTATGGGCATAAAAGGTATTCTATTAGAGTGGTTCCCCTGACATCATAGTGACGTCAGAGCGGAAAACCCATAGACCGTAAAAAAGTGTACATGTCCAGACGTGCCGTTTCACATACTATACTGTGACCTTCGGTCGCAACAACGACCAGCCTGTGGAGAAATGGCTCCTCTATAATATGAATCCCCAATTGTCCATCTCTGCCAGGAAATAGTATAGAACAGGGGTCTTCAACAGGGGGTCCGGGACCCCTAGGGGGTCCTCAGAGTTACAACAGGGGGTCCTCCAAATCTCTGAGTGATAGAAACTTTCTTTTTTTTCTTCTTTTTTAAGTTAACCACTTGAACCCTAGTGTCCATATTCTGAGGACTTTAGCCAAAAATAGCAGATCTACAAGCTCACAACGCCTCGCAACGCGAGGCGTTGTGAGTTGGTGTTGAGGGGGAAAAGAGCAGACTAAGTACAGAGTGAAAGGTAAAGTATTGACAGTTCAAGTGTATCTGAAAACGCAAATTGTCATGAATCCAAAATACACTGATGATTGTGCTGTCAAACAATGAAACTATATGGAATCTATGATAATGTAGTGGGGGTCGCTGCTTCATCTCTCTCTCAACTAAGGGGTCCTTGGCCTGAAAACGTTGAAGACCCCTGGTATAGAAGATAACGTGCTTGAAACTCAGATATGGAGTTTTGAACAACACACACATTTTACCATTATTTCCCAAGAAATAGTTGATGTGAGACAGCATAAGTGAAGGCAGCTGAGCCGACTGAATGCAATGCCATTGCCACCCTGGCAGGGAAAGATATCTGCCCAGTGCCCACTCAACGCCAGTTAATAATCAGAGACCACAGTCATCACTGACACTATGACTGCAGAACAGTTTTGAGCCGATAATGAATCTGTGTGCGCATTGAAATGGAGACCACCACAAATTATTGGCACAGGAACAAACAAATGTAGAATATGGTGAGCAGAACAAGGTTGGCAAAAAACACTCATATTTTTGGTCCTGCTCCAAAACTCGACAGTATTGGCAGGATGTGTAGCTTTTTATTATATTTTGGCAACTTAACCAAAGAGTTGGTTGAGGCGACAAATACTTGATTAAGATTTTCCAAGCAGCAAGCAAGAAAGTAGTCACACATTGCTGACCCCACACCCAGAGAACAATGGATGGATATTGTGGGTGAAATTTACATCATGAAAGAGCTTACTTTCATTCTCAGACTACAAATCCTGGGAAAAGTGGAATCTTTTATTTCAGGCCATGGACAACTATTATTTGCCAATTTATCCCAAAGGTTTTAATTTGGAAGTGATAGATATTGTACAATAGTTGATTTGTGTTCTGTCTTGTAGCAATGTGACATCTGTACATTACGGATGTCAAAGCAAAGGTGATAGGTGTCTTGCCACCTTTTGTGTCTTGCCATTTGTGTCCGTTGAATATTGAAAAGCAAAACAAAAAGGAAGCAAAAAGCAATCGTGAGCAGAGATAAAAAAATCAAACCTTGGTTCGAAGTGGAGCGGTGAATTTGAGCAGCTATACCCTATGTGAGTGTGTGTGTGTGTGTGTGTGTGTGTGTGTGTGTGTGTGTGTGTGTGTGTGTGTGTGTGTGTGTGTGTGTGTGTGTGTGTGTGTGTGTGTGTGTGTCTAGGCTGCACAACAGTGCCCTCAATCTGTTCCTGTTTTTATAGTTAACTAAATGTACTGACATATTATCTTGTGGTGTTTTGTATCTGCTTATTGTAAGTCGCTTTGGATTAAAAGCGTCTGCTAAATGCCTAAACTGTAAACTGTAAACTGTGCCTGTGAGTGAGTGGTGAGTGTGCCTGGCCTGCACAAAACAGCGCCCCTCCTTTAACTAGTGTGTTGTGTGTGGCCACTCAAGGTATTGCCAGGCTACGGACACGGCTACCCAGCCAGCCACCCACCCACCCACCCACATACCCACGGATATACCTGTCTATTGGGAGCGCTTTCACCGCTCCAAAAACTGGAGCCCCAGGGCCATGCAGACACGAGAACAAACATGATGACCCCTCACCACAAGAAAAGCAACATGAGGTAACGCCTGACATTCAATAATGGGCAACTACCGGTATATGCTATGTACTATACTGTAATATACGTGGAAAGATTATTAAAAGGACCCAGCAACCTAAACCAGCGTCAGACCCATAATGACCATGATGACGCACTGTGGCTACGCAGAAGCAGCGGTTTAGCCGATCATCTATCCATGTTCAGGGGAGAGAAGCCGGGTGGGGAGGATGATATATGTCACTGCAAGTACTCCTACAGGCTGCCAGTGGGGCTGTTGAAAAGAAGGAGCAGGACAGAGGCACTATGGCTCTTCACTGGCAGGTGAGCCAATAGGGTACAACACAGAAATGTGCGGGGAGAAATCAATTTGGATAAATTGGCAATTACTCGCACCACATTTACACCCCAAGCCGCCCAACCTACCCCTCTGTCCTACCCAGGCAAGAATCCCCACAATACCCAAAACGGCCTAAACGCCTTCCTTAAATTTGCACCCATGTCCCTCATATGATCATAAGAAAAATAAGGTCTGCACACTGGATCATGCTCCAAAGATTTTAAAATGTATTATTGGTTCCTTTACGGTTTACACCATGGACTATAGGAACCAATAATCCATTTTAAAACCTTTAGGGCATGATCCAGTGTGCAGACCTTATTTTTCGTATGGATTCTGACCACAGCCCGGCATCTGTTTTTTAGTGAGTGGATGTGCGTGCTTTATTGTTCTTTTCCTTCTCTGTAACTCCCCAGAAACTACCATGACATACCGGTACACCCCACAGAGTCTGTGGCACCATGATTACTGATAGCACAGCTAAAAACACAGCAACTGATATTTTCGGGGTCCCTGCTGCAGTAGCTCGGACACAGCATACATTCTGATGGCTCCTTATCACCACCAAGAGATCCTATTTCAGTGCCTATAAGTTCCATTCTTGTTGTGTTTAGCCAAAGTCTAAGCACGGTGCCTTCAACTCATACTGCAAATTTTTCTAACTTGATATCTATTCCCTAATCCCTACTACTAAATGTTTAGCTGTACAAAGTCAGAAATAACAAATAAGTTCTCATCCTTTGAATAGCAAGCCTTGTGCCTAAAGCTGAACCAGTACTTATTATTGCAATATACCGACTGCTCTCATTGTTATCACCAAATATGACTTTTAATGATTTAACATTCACATTAACAACAACGTTGACTCTAAGACTATGGAATTAATGAATCTACTTGAAGAGCTAGAATTATATTCAACATATAACTGCAGCCACCCTTCAGCAGGGCATTGATTTGGTAGTGTAAAAAGCGTTAACCATTGATAATGTTTCATACTGCTATAACTGAGCATAACTGTTCATAAATTCAGATGCAAAAGAGTGCATGGTCCAAAAGCAGTTCTTAGATGCTGCTGCAGAAAGCAAGTTCACTGAGCTTTCTGTTCTCTTGATCATGTTGTAAAACCTCTACTGATGAAGCCATTTAATAGATGGTGGAGTTCTAAGAAATTACAAAGCCATGTCAAACCTCCCGTTTCTAAGAAAGAAATGAAAAGTAGGAATTTAAGAAAAGTAAACTTTCACAAGCTAGAGATAAGGTTTCAGAGCTAATCATTGCACGCATCCCACTGGGTGACAGCAGACTGCTGGGCGAGCACTGGCGCTTTGGCATGGGATCAACTTTGATCAAGTTTCAAGTCATCATTGTGATGTCAGAACAGGTCAGTGCAAAGGAATTGTGTCTCGGCCATTCATTTGCAACACATTGTGATGTCAGAAGAGCATGAGGTGTGACAGACAGACAGACAGACAGACAGACAGACAGACAGACAGACAGACAGACGGACGGACGGACATGAGCTGGAGGATTTCATACTGAATAGCGACCTATGGTCGCAATTATATTAGAGCACGTTCAAGGCCCTCGCGCCTATGTTGCATCGTAGATATGCACATACATGGAGATCTCTGTATCTGTCATTACACCTTTTAGGCCCATATATGGAGCTGACTGATTTGTTTGCACCTAATGCCATGAGAACACATTGAGGTTAGACAACTCACTCCATATTTGGGCGTAGCTGCATTGGACACTCCTTATAATATGGTTATGGCTGAGTCGTGGTGACATGAGCATGACGATGTAGTGACATGAGCCCGCCGGCTCGTCCTCCCTTAAGCCAATTTTTTGTAGGGATGTTGAGAGGCACACAGATACAGAGACAAAAGCAAGCAACAAGCAATTCTCACACCATTCTGGTTTCGTACCTTGCAGCTATGCACTAGTTGTTGGTGGGAGGCAGTGTTTTTGTTGGAGGCAGCAGCGTTTTGAGCAGCTGCGATGGTCTGAGTTGCAGCAGCCGCTGCCTGCTTAGCAGCGATCTGTTGAGAAGAAATCATTAGGTCTAAATTAGGACAGGGAGTGATAGCAGACACAAGGGTGGCATTGGCTCTTGTTATTATACATCAAGCTAAGAAGGTTCACAGAAAGCTGAAAGGAAAATCAGCGCAAACCCATTGCGTGCATGAGCTTCAGGCAGTATCATACTGGGGCCCAGACTGCGTCCACTAAGTAGAGTAAGCTTTAAACTGTCCACTGATACCTTTTCCGGTTTTGCGGTGCGGAGGTAGAGGAATTTGATCATTCCTCGTCACCTAAAAGTGTGACACCGTCTATAGCAAAAATAGCCCATCTAGATCTTTTTTTGTTGTTTTATTAATAACATTCCCAAAATAGGAATGAAAGAGTTAAAGTCTTTAAAGAATAATAAAATAAAAATGACACCTCATTTGGTATTAATTCAAGAGTGCTTTGAAGTGTCTGGCAAGATGGAAAATAGTAGGAGGAAAACATTGTGTGTTTGGTGAGTAGTAGGAGAATCATCAAGGGGAGGGGGAGCCTGAACAACAATGATATCTTTGTCCTGAGGAAAATAAACAAGACTGCAGAGCGCACTTGGAAGTGAGATGAGTGACGGAGAGGGCATTCCTATCTCTTGCGGGAACAACACACAGATACTTATTCTGTGTGTTCCAAAATAAAAGAGTGCCGTCTAGAACCACATTAAGGCCCGACAGGAAAGGAAACCTCTGCGCCACAAGAACAGATTTAGGGGTTCTTAAAGGACAAGCGGTTGTCTGCGATAAGCGTCATCATCACGTGCAATTATCTATTCCACTTGCAGAGCATACTGCGGTATCTCCTGTGTATCCTCAATGGGTGGAAGCCATTAGCAGTTAGCACCGTGGCTATAACCATTAGGCTCAATAGAGCAGATGGAGATGAACGTCTGCATACGTCTGATAGTGAGCCAGGTCTTGGCTTTGGGCTATGTGCAGTCTACGTGCTTTGTAGATTGAATACGAGGAGTTGTGGAACAGAGATGTGGGGGGCTAGTCATTAGGGTCAAACCGATACCAGGGGCTAATGCAGACCTTTACACTTAAATTAGCTCATTCACTAATGGGTTCCGTAGCCTTGTGCTACTGCAAAGACAAATAACATGAAAGATTATGCTAACGGTGCCTAATTTGTACAGATTAATCTTTCATCAGAGATGTCAAATGCACCGGAGTATCTGGCTGTCTGGGGCTGATCTTGCAAACCACTGGACTGATCAGCGCCAAAGGTTTGAGCACACTGCCAGTATGCCAACTTAGTATCTCCATGCTTACGAGCGTAAGTATTTGACTTCCGTTTTTTTGATTAATAACAAATGTTACATAATAATTATGTAAAAGCAGTGGTTGTCTTCAAGAACAAAGTTTTCTGAACAAAGTGGCAAATTAATAATGTTTTTTTTTTTTTTTTTTTACCCAAATGGGACATTGAACGTTTGTATTATGGACCAATATTTGCTCCAAACCAAAAAGTTGAACTGGTATTTATGAGACAGCTGTTACTTGACATGACTCATTATGTTTTCTGTCCCAAAGGATAGGCAGAAGGCTTTCTACCAGCTGCAGTACCAAAGTTGTCATACGGTAGGTAGGGTTACTAGCTGTCATGTCTGAGCCAGTAGAAGAACAAGTAATGCCAGCTATGACAGGCCTGGTTCTGGAACTTGTAGGAAGCTACTATTTTTGGTCCAAATGTGGTTATTTCAGACAGAACACATATTGAGGAATGTTGGGTAACTTGTCTCATAAATACAACCTTTTCTTGTTTTAGTTTTTTAGTTTTATATAGGTTTATGTTTGGAGCTAATATTGCCCCATCACTAGCTAGGACAGGGTTGGTTCTAGAGCTGGTATGAAACTTTATTAACTATTGAAAAATAGCAGATATACAAGCTCGCAGCGCGGCACTCGGAGCTTGTAGATCTGCTATTTTTGAAAAATTAGAATTTTGACCCGAAGTGTCTTTTGAATCCTTCTAAGACTTTTTGAAAAACCTATGTTTCTGTGTCGGCAATCTGGCCAGCCATCGTCAAAGAAAAGGTCCTTTTCACTTAACTGGAGCTCAGTTAGTCTGTTCTTGTGAGACTACTGTGTCAGTGGTTCTCAAACCTTTTCATGTGAAGGACCCCCAAAATGACATGTATTTGGCCACGGACCCGCAACTCAAAATATCTAGTTCCAGGGACCACCCAGGAGCAAAGACTCAAAAATAGCAGATCTACAAGCTCGCAGCGCGGCACTCGGTGCCGCGCTGTGAGCTTGTATATCTGCTATTTTTCACTGGTTAAAGCATTCAATAATTCTAGGCCTAAATGGGTTAAACTCTGTCAGTCCCTTGGGTAAAAATGTCGTCACAGAAAAAAGGTACTGCACAACATTTAGTTTTCTTTTCTTTAAAAATAATTAAGGATTTATATGGAGTAAATATGGCCCAATCTCAAATACAGCAAATTATCTTAGCTACAGCTTTGCAATTAATCTTACTATGCCAATCTATTTTAATGAGCTGTGACAAACTAGTGTATAATTGCAGATGATCATCCATTTGCAGTTTCAATAAAGCTCATGGAAACAACTATTAATACATTTGTCAATTACTGTCCAGGCATTGTAAATGTAATCATTCAAGCAATCATTTCAACCAAGGCTTACAGTGGTTGTTGCAGCCTTAAAGTTATCAGAAAAACAATAAATACTCCATTAGGTCCAATTGACTTTTGCCACTTTTGTGAAAAATAAATCATATTTTTATTGCCAAAATATTCCTTGCAGGATCAACACTACTTTTTCTTTTTTTGTTCATTTAGCTGGCTTTCTAATGATCTAGGGAAAACATTTCCCACATTGCTATCTCCAGATCAAGATAAAACTAGAAAAGTACCCAGGGCCTGCAAACTTTGGTCATAGCCACTTGTACAGTATAATGGGATCTGAAAAATCGAAGTCATCTTAATCACATGTCCCCAGAGATAATGTGTACCGACAAACTTTGGAAGCCAATCATAGCCAATCAGAATGGAATATGAGAAATGTGACCGATACAACTTAGTTTGATTAACTGTTGCACCCCAAATTTGCAGCCCACCTCCAGCCTGTTGACCAGTTTCTTCTTGATAGCGTTCTGGGCTGCAGCGTTGGTCGCCACGCGCAGACCCTCTGCTGCCTCCCTCAGTCTCTGCTGCTGGTCCTCATTCTCTGGATAGGCTGCTGCTCCCTGAGGACATGCACAAAGCCTGATTTATAGACCAAGTCATCATGACATCACCACAAACAAACAAGTATTACCGGGTAGATTCCTGGTAGATAATCCCGGCAGCGTCACATTAGAACAGTATTATTCATTGATTGCGACCGTAGGTCGCAGTTAACTATAAAAACCGGCACATCTTGATGCCCCACCTTTTTCAATGCAAACCCCATTTGTCATAGGTCCCGTTTTGACCATATATTTGCCTGTGTGCATTTATGCCCATATATGGAGATATCTGTATCTGTCTGTTGTCAGAAATAGTGCTCTAAATGTTATGATCTGGTCTACACTTGGCTGCACATCGTGTCTCAATTAGAAAATAACTGATCTACAAGCTCACAATGGCTTGCTGAGAAGCGTTGTGAGCTTGAAGATCGAATATTTTCAGTGCGAGACACCGGCGCGCAACTAATTATAATAAAGGCATTACACACACATACACACTATCAAGAACGCATTCACACACACACACACACACACACACACACACACACACACACACACACACACACACACACACACACACACACACACACACACACACACACACACACGTTTTGTTCAGCGGTGAAAGGAAACCTCAGGCTCTCTCAGTTTGAACACAGTGTTGATGATTCACATTGTAGGATAAATGCAAAGATACATTTAGGTGTGTCTGCCCTATGACAGTTGCCAAGGAAACCGTCAGCGCTAGATTCCCATTTCCTCATGATAGTGGCAGCGATGTGCTGATTAATGTGTCACAGATCAAAGGCATCTAACAAGCCATAAGCAGCGTTTCACTTGCCTGATATTTCACATTGATCATATCCTAGTCAATTATACTTGTCGACAGCGCCAGGGGCTTATTAAAAAATAAATGATTCTGTGCCACATTATATCTCGAATATGGAACACCCCCATTGACTACCTTATACTACGTTAACGCCCAAATTGGGTTTCCATCAGTTGGGGTAATATTTTCAACACTTCAAAACAATTCTTATGGCATGGCTCAATGCTAAGTCAATGGAAAGACAAATTGGGAGATGTTTCTTCAGGACATGAATAGGACAGCGAATAGAACGAATTGTGCAATTCCGTCTAAAGTGAACAGAGGAACAGACAGTCAGGTTCACACAGGACCCATCAATACCCAACCGCCCTCTGAAGGAGAATCTGTCGGTTCCAAAGTGGTGAAGAAGCATGTTGTTGCAGTGTGCATATTCCAATCTACAGTATGACTCATGGCTAGGGATGGGACGATAAGCGATATTATCGTTTATCGTGATAAAAAACACTCACGATAATCGTATCGTGGAGATTTAATTTATCGTGATATCGTCCTCCGTCATGCACTGGGATCAATTCATCTTTTATTTGCTGAGCTGCATATCCGGTACCACTTAAACCCTCTATAGTTGGTAAAGGATACTTATAATATACGTACTTGATTCAGTCTTTTTTTCACTCTCTATCAAATGTCGTTGCCAAAAAAAATGCCGATCTACAAGCTCACAACGCGTCGCTTTGCGACGCGTTGTGAGCTTGTAGATCTGCTATTTTTTGGCAAATGTTCCACCCCAGGATAATGGATTTTTCATTATCGCAATCGTAAATCGTGATTTCTTTTGTCACAATAATCGTGATATGACATTTTCATATCATCCCATCCCTACTCATGGCCTGTTGCTGATAAGGCTTCATACTGTACATTGATTGTTGTTAGCTTATAAATAAAACAAATATGCTGTACACTAGGTTGTTTTACATGCTATTAACAAAGCTACTACTACAAAAAAAAGAAACACTACAAATACTGGAGGGGGGTTTTAACAGACACCTAAAGGCTACTGACAGGATACATGTAGAACTGATTTCATAATGTGCACACATCAGAGACGTACCTTAGCAGCCTCCACCATCCTGGCTGTGGCATCGGCCAGCAGTTTGGCCGCGGCCAACAGTTTCTTAGAGTTGTCCACATCCACCTCAGCCTCAGCATCTGATCTCATAGCGTTGACCAAGTCAGAGGTGGCCTGGGCCAGTACCCTTGCCTGACGCACCATCTCCCCTGTTCAAACACACGTGTGCACAAACACGCACACACGCACGCGCGCACACACACACAAACGCACGCACGCACGCACGCACGCACGCACGCACGCACGCACGCACGCGCACACACACACACGCACGCACACACAGAAGATTTCAGTTTTTTCTTTTTGTTGACCGAAGCCCATTAATACCCCCTACTGGGCAAACAGCAGCAAGACAAGCTGGAATTGACTGCAGTCACACAGAGGCCATTTTGCTCTTACGTCATACTCAGAAGGGATGGGGATTCCCACCACTTGAGTACTGTATGACTATGACATAAGATCAAAACAGCTGCCGTGAGATTATGGTCGATACAGTTTCTCTTATCTGAGGCTCCAATGTTGGTTCCTTCACTATTAACATTCTCAAACATTTTCATGTCAAGGAGCCCCAAACGTATTGGCCACTATAACCCTATCTTAAGAGGTTTTGTGCCAGAGGCCCCCATAAATGTGTATCCCACACTGGGATATTTCTTTGCTAGTGCTGCTAGACAGATCTCTGCAAACAGAACGCTGAATACATCTCCAAGCACCCTTACAGCTCCCACTCGGGAGTGACTCATCATCTCCCCCATACACCCCCAACTCCTTAGTGTCAATTTAACTCAGAGAGTGTGCAAATGTAACCAGATGGACCCGGATGGGTCCATTTGGATGCAAATGGATGAATTACATATGGATTAATTAACACTGAGGATGTTTTACTTAAACTGTAAATTCAGAAATACAAGGAACACGTGGCAGGTAATGCCTTCCCAGTTCCCACACAGTTGGACTATAAAAAGATGTATTTCCTTTCAACACCTACCCAGTTTAAAAAATTGGAGCCACAGCAATTTATTAAAGAAATCTCGTATTGCTTCACAGTCCCCCATCCCACTGCCTTGGGAGGAATATACTGTAATACTCACTATCCTTGGAATGGACCGTGTTAAAAAAAAGAAATTGGTTCATTCTTTGATGGTTTACATAAGAAATGTATTTTCGCCTCCCCCCAAAAATGCCCAGGTCATGTGCTTCCTTCCTTTCATGTTTCAAAGCCTCTGTGAGGCTGATTGAGACCAGACTAGGAGCTCTCTAGTGGTTTTGGATGACATGTTTTCTGCAACCCCTTGAGGACTCTCTGGCTCTTGGGAAATTCTTTAGCCTCATGCCCCGAACCATAACAAATACCCCAAGCTTTGAAAGGTCTTCCGAAAAGGGAATTCTTAAGGTCACTTAATATAAACCATAACCCGACACACTCTCGAGTCCCTCTCAGTCAAAATACATCAGGAATCCATCGACAACCTGGGGGGGGAGGGGGGGTTCAGTATGGTGAAACAGAGGCTGGGAAACCCCTGAAAGTCTTAAGCTATTACTCCTTTTGACTCTGCAGTCTTCGGTTAATAGCAAGCTACCAGGGCTGTATTGACGGAACACCAAACGGACCCGCAATCATGAGGCTTTAATCGAAAGCACTCGCCGCGTCAATCAATGCAACGTGACCTCTGTAGCCGGATGTGTTCATTAGTTTCACAGATGCTGTGAGACATGTTAAATAAAGAGAAAAAAAAAAAGAAGAAAAGAAAAACTCACCAGCATCACCCATGGAGGTGAAGATGTTCTCTGTGACATTCATGATGGTGTCGGTGGCCTGGTCGTAGGGGTGTGCGATATGGAAAATACATTATCACGATATTCTTCCAAGCTGTATCACGATACAAAATCTTATCACGATTATTTTTCATGTTGGCTTTAATGGTTATTTTTCAAGTTACATAACAGTACAACCACCTACAAGGTAACAAAACTAAAAGAAAGGGAGTAGCCATTTAGACCAGTGGACCAGGGACTCTCTGGGTTCCTTTTGGGAGGTCTAAATTGACCCTTACAAGTATGTAACTCTGACAGTATACAAATGAAACCAAATGGACCCTTACAAGTCCATTTGGTTTCATTTGTATACTGTCAGAGTTAAGGGGAGACCTTGACATTTTAAAGTTTGAGTACTACTGATTTAGACCAAAATGCAGGTTTAAAAGAATGCTGCAATGAATCTCTGTATTAACAATTCAACAGGACTTTTTATACGGCTCCCTCACAATATACTGTATACCAGGGGTCTTCAACAGGGGGTCCGGGACCCATAGGGGGTCCCCAGAGTTACTACAGGGGGTCCTCCAAATCTTTGAGTGATAGAAACAAAAAATCCTCCATTTTTATATTAACCACTTGAAACCTAGCGTCCATATTCTGAGAACTTTAGCCAAAAATAGCCGATCTACAAGCTCACAACGCCTCGCGCTGCGAGGCGTTGCGAGCAAATAGGTTTGCTGTAGAGGGGAAAAAGAGCAGACTAAGTACAGAGTGAAAGATCAAGTTTATTAAGTATTGACGGTTCAAGTGGTTAAATATCTGAAAACACAAATTTACATAAATCCAAAATACACTGATGATTGCACTGTCAAACGATGAAACCATATGGAATCTATGAACAGGTTGTGGCCTTGTGGGGGTCCCTGCTTCATCTCTCTCTCAAATAAGGGGTCCTTGGCCTGAAAACGTTGAAGACCCCTGCCGTATACGATATCTCTGAAAAGGCATATCGTGGAGACATTGTATCGTCTCAACGATATCTATCACCATATCGCCCAGCCCTACCTGGTCGTAGCGTCCAATAGGTTCTCCGCAGCTGGCATAATGGCGGACGTGCTGCAGCAGGTCGCTGAGGGCCTGGCTGACCACGCCGGCCGCCGCCCCCACCTGCTTCAGCAGGTCACCGTCGTCGGTGGCCAAGCGGCAGGCCTTGACGCAGGTCTCCACCGAGCGGTCCACCAGCTTCCCCGCCTCCACCAGCTGCTCCTGGCACACCGGGGAGCTGATGGTGGGGCTCACCACCTAGCAAGGCAACGATAGGGCTGTCACCATATTATGACGTTTTACATGACGATTAATTGCCACTCAAATAATTTGCGATTAACGATTTGTGTTGACAATGACATTTCTGTTTGGCTTTTAGGCTTTGACGTTTGAACATGGCAGATACAACACATAACCTAAATATGCAAAGAAATGACTGGCGTATTTGACAGCTTTATTCTTAAAAAAGAACATTGACAGTGGAAATAGCCGATCTACAAATCTACTTGTAGATCTGCTATTTTCACTATTATTGTAAAAGTCTGAATATATATGAACATTTTTCAACATGGAAACAATTATGACGATTATGACAAAATAATTACGATTATGTCAAATAATTGCGATTATGTAATAATTGTGACAGGCCTACAGCCAACCTGGTCAACCCATGACGAACGGCTTGCAGATTTTTCCTAGACTGCTGTGAAACAACTTAAGAGGCAGACCGCCTCGCATTCTTGCTTATCACTTTCGGTTTGGTCGTTTCAAAATGTAAAATACAAATATTCTCTGATCAATAACAACATTCATTCTGAATCATTTGGATATTTCAGGGGTAATTCAGACCACTGCGATCTTTCTCTGCAAGGTTTTATTGCTTGAATGTAGACGCCGTCCTACGACGTTGTCACACACCGAAAATAGAAGACCTACATACAAGGTGACAACGCGTCAAGGATGCGACGTGATGTGACCTTGTAGGGCAGCTATTTTGGGGGAAACAACAACATTGTACGACAGAGTATAAATTGTGCATAAAACAGTTGGTCTGAACTAGGCTTTAGGGTTTCAAAGAAAACACAGTTTGAGAATTGTGTCGACACAAAAAGACCTTCTACCTACTGTAAATCGGGAGATGAGTGACCGTCAGGTCGCATACACAAACTTTGGAATGCAATGGTAGCCAATCAGGAAGGAATATGGGAAATGGGACAGATCCATGTTGATGACATGACTGTAGAGATACTGTGTACCGTTTGCGTGATTTTAGGGCAAAATCTGTAGGAGCAGTGTCCAAAAATGTGTCTTGCAAGAATCGGCATGACAAATGACAAATGACTAATCTGCAGCAGCTCCTGTACCAGTAGGATCCTAGTCATCTAGCTACGTCATTCAGCGCCCCCAGGCTATGCCCATGATCGACAACGTGGCTGCAGAGTGGAAGAGGGCAAAGATGTGTACCTTGGTGCAGGCCACCAGCTGTGAGGTGGACAGGGCACACTGAGTGGCAGCTGCGATCACGCGGTTCTGAAGCACCGTGTCCTCGGCCACCTGGGCCACGTTCTTGGCCTTCAGGACTAGCATGGCAGCTGCGTTGGCCACCGCTTTGGCCAGATTCATTAGGATGTCCTGAAACACATTCATTGAGATCCCTTCATTGAAACACCGAACAGCTGTGCACTGATGTGCCCGAAGGGAACAAAGAATGGCCTGTAAAAAGTCTTCCAAAATGTTCATGTGATTGCTCAGCATGGAGATTGGCTATTTTCGCTAGTTTACGCATGACACTCTTGTAGAATACTGTTGTTTTTGTCGACTAAAACTATGACGAAAACTTTTGTCACTGACGAAAACTAAATGAAAACTAAATAAAAACTAAGACTAAATATATTGACAATTTCATCAAACAAAATAAAAACTAGATGTTAGGGAGGGAGGGACTAGTGGAGAAGAGTAAGAGCTCACAACGCGTCACGCTGCGACGCGTTGTGAGCTTGTAGATCTGCTATTTTCAGCACACAACCAAGTGTAAAATCAGTCATTACAATGCCATCAAGGCCTGCCAAAATACATTTCAGTTGACTAAATCAACTGTAGATTTTAGCCTAAATCTTATGATATTTAGATGACTAAAATTAGACTAAAACTAATACTTTTCAGGTGACTACATTATGACTAAAACTAAATGACATTTTATTCAAAATACTATGAATAAAAAACTAAATCAAAATGTGCTGTCAAAAACAACACTGTCGTAGAACACATTGATTTGCAAAACATAAAAACATACATCACTGAAATGTGTACTTACAAGGTTTCTTTCTGCCCAACAGCAACGGCATGCAAACCAACTACAGTATGCAAGGTGTAGATTTACATTAACGATACATAAAGATGATTCTATAACTGTGAGATACCGTAGATACGTAACAATAGATTCGGGGGTTATTTCTGTCTCATACTAGGTTTACATGCCATATTGATTTGTCTGCGGCAGAGCGTTGGCATCTCAAGGTCACACATACAGTAGGACAAGGATGTACTGTATTACATACATCGCCTTTTAGAAAGCAAACCAGAGAGAATAATAATGGAGGCATGTATTTAGAAGACTGGTATGCGACTGCTGAACTACTTTGTTTTATTAATTCATTACTATGTTAGATTAGATTAATAAATCAATGAGTTGCTATGCATAAACCTGAGCCAAATGTCATTCTGCAGGGTGTGAGGCATTGTTGCTAGATGGCCAATTCAATTGTTTGAAGTTTTTCTCCCTGAAACTGCATCATGGACTCCCCACACATTGTTTTGATAATAAAGGCTGCACTGCTTACATAAGTGTGTGTGTGTGTGTGTGTGTGTGTGTGTGTGTGTGTGTGTGTGTGTGTGTGTGTGTGTGTGTGTGTGTGTGTGTGTGTGTGTGTGTGTGTGTGTGTGCGTGCGTGCGTGTGTGTGTGTGTGTTCGTGCGTATGTGTGTGCGCGTGTGTGCGTGTGTAGTGATTGTAAAAGGAGGTAAACGTATGTATCTTCCTGTTTGGAGGTGGATGTCATAGGAACCGTGTGTGGGTGGTGTCCACACCTGGAACCTCTCGTCAGTCTCGCCTTCCCCCATGTGACGGAGCAGGTCCCCACTGGCCTGGCCGATGCTTCCTGCCGCCGTCAGCACCGTCTGCCTGGGCTGGATGACATCACCACAGTCTCTCGTTCAACAACATGCGACGTGCTTTGCTCTCTCACACACACACTGCCTGTTGAAGAGATTGCAGGGAAGCCCCTACAATCTCTCCAACAGTATAGGACAGGGGTCTTCAACAGGGGGTCTGGGACCCCTAGGGGGTCCTCAGAGTTACTACAGGGGGGCCACCTAATCTTTGTGATGGGATCGTTTCTTTTAAATGAACAACTTGAACCCTTGCATCCCTATTCTGAGGAGAACTTTAGCCAAAAATAGCAGATCTACAAGATCTACAAGCTCCCAACGCTTCGCAGCGCGAGGCGTTGGGAGCTTGTAGATCTGCTATTTTTGGCAAATAGATTTGGTGTAGAGGTAAAAAAAAGAGCAGACCAAGTACATAGTGAAAGGTCAAGTTAACTAAAAACACGAATCCAACATACACTGATGACAGTGCTGTCAAACAAGTCTATGAATCTATCTGTGAAATCAATGAAAATCTGCGTCACACATTTATACAATGTGTAGAGGGGGTCCCTGCTTCATCTATCTCTCAGCTAAGGGGTCCCTGGCCTGAAAACGTTGAAGACCCCTGGTCTAGGATGATTACGGCAGTGTACACTAGCATGAGTGGCTGTCCTTCCTCTGCCTTGATTTGTCCCAGGATGTGGGTAGAATATTTGACTCATCTGCTGGGTTAAAATGGACCAACCCATCTTGCTGGGTAAGATTTACTACCGCTGGGTCGGTGCAATAGTTATCCAGGGTTTGAGTTAAAATACAACCCAAATTGGGTTATTTTATGACATCACCACAGTCTCTCGTTCAACAACATGCGACGTGCTTTGCTCTCTCTCACACACACTGCCTGTTGAAGAGATTGTAGGGAAGCCCCTACAATCTCTCCAGCAGTCTAGGATGTTTACGGCAGTGTACACTAGCATGAGTGGCTGTCCTTCATCTGCCTTGAAAAGAGGCTTATTATGCTCAATTCCAGCTGTCATATTGTATCCCAGGTCCCCACTACAGTAGCTTTGCATGGTTCACACAGTTAAAAAGATAATAACAATTATTCAGACCCTCATTTCAGTCTCTTAGTTGCATTTGCTCCTGTTCCTTTTAAAGGAGTAGTTCACCCCCAAAATTACCTTTTTTCTATTGATTAGTCACGCCATGGAGAGTAGAGTTCAATAATATTTTTAGTTTTTTGTCGCATTCCTAAGACAAAAATGTGATAACAATACATTTACCCCCATTCGTTCCAGATCCGGAATCAATGGGGGCAAATTTACTCGAATCAAATTTTTGTCTTAGGAATGTGACAAAGCCAAAAAATATTATTGAACTCTACTCTCCATGGCGTGACTAATCAATAGAAAAAAAGTCATTTTAGGGGTGAACTACTCCTTTAAGGACCCCTGCCTAAAGCCGGCTTTCATTTTTGGATGGATGAGAACCAGGAAGAGCCAATGTAGGCAGAGCAGATGACCATAAGCCCATGAGTTAAGGAAGCCCGTTTTGAAGTAAACCCTTGGTAACCTAGAATTCAGTGCAGTGGCTGTCCTCCTTTAAAAGGGTCTTATTATGCTCAATTCCAGCTGTTATATTTTATCCCAGGTCTCCACTACAGTAGCTTTGCATGGTTCAAAGTAAAAAATAAATAACTTTTTATTCAGCCCCTCATTTCAGTCTCTGTCTGAAACAAGTTGCATTTGCTCCTGTTCCGTTTAAGGACCCCTGCCTAAAAGCCAGCTTTCATTTTTGGTAACCTAGAACTCAGTGCAGTCTGGATTTTGAGCCTTTTGCTCACATAGGGATTACTGTACCATTCATGTATAATTTATCTCATTATTTGAAACTTTGGACACATTTAATAAGAACATGAGACATTGTAACATTGACAGAAAATAAGTAAAACCATTATAGGTGACTCAGGGACTGTTACTGCAATGCCTATTCATTATGGTATTCCTAAAAGAAACAAGGATATGCAGTTCAAGGTTATGCAGGACTTTGTGACTATTGGGATGGAAGGGAGAATGGAAGCCATGCCAGTGTCATCTCACCTCCGCAGCTGCAGGCTCTACCGATCGGAGCAGTTCTGACACGGCCCCTGCCAGCGTTCTGGCAGCGCCCATCAGCTTGTGCCCGCTGCCCACCTCGTCGTCCATGAGTGCTGCCAGGAGCTTCACGCCCTTGGACATTTCCGTGAGGTTGGATGAGATGGTGGTGATGGCACAGCCCACTGCTGTGTAGTCTGTTTCTGTGGGCTCACCTGTGGGAGGACGGATCGCTATCATACAGTACTGTACTCTGCCGCGCATCTCAATTAGCTTCTACCACCGCCGCACTGATTCAGGCTGATCCACGAGGGCAGCCTGCGTGTCATATAACACACACATCAGTGTCGGTGTCATAATTAGAGCCCATTTGACATGGTTCTGCACAGATAAGCACGTAGAAGGAGCAAGTGAGCGTGGAGATGGAAAAGTTTTCGATGGTTCGGGGGAGTTCTAAGTGCCATCCAACAGATGGCTGGGTAAGATTAAAACCCAGCAAACGCTGGCAGGAACTGGACTGGCACAGTGCCATGCAGCAAGGGGAGCAGGGGGAGATGCTGCCAGGCAGTTGAGCTTCGGGACAACATGTTCGGGACGTATTCATCAATGGAAATATTCATCAGAGTAAATGGGGAAACGCTCCATTATTAAAGGTGAACTCGGGGCTGCTCCTAAGTGGGGGATTGACATCATCTTGGAAAATGTGTTTATTGATTTGCACCCTGGAGCTGCTCGTATTTTAGGGCAAGCATGCCTTAAATAAAAGCGTCAAATCCTTTCAAGCTTCGGCCGCAAAGGCTTTACAAATAACAATTCTGGTGCTGAGATGGAAATGGAACTTTGAAATGAGATGATAGCACCATCCAAATGGCACATTTGCGTTCTTACGGCCGGGGCACTTACCTGCAGTGAGATTGACTACAGATGCCGTGCCAGCGGTGATGGCATCAACTTGCGAGTGGATTTCATGTTTGGATTCATCTACTTTGTTCTGAACCCAAACCCTGGACGCCTTTAGGTGGGGGAGGAATAAAGCAGAGCTATTGCTTTCATCACAGTGGGAGATTTTCAACTCATATACACTTTTTTTGTCAAGGATTAAAGGACTTGGACTACTCAACTCCCACTACTTTGTAAGTGCTCATCTCAAGCATTAAAGTGCACTGCCATATTTATACAGTTAATTAGATGAAGATATGAAAAACAACAACAACATAGACTTTAGTAGAGTAATATGCTTAGGTAAATACATCGGCTCACTGAGAGAGGAAGAGTGAAGGAGAGAGATAACGAGATAGAGATACAGAGAGAAAGCTATGGCTCTTTTGGATCCTGTCTTGAATTAGCTGCTTTTAAAGATACCAAAAAGCTTAACGTTTAGTTTGAGCAAACAGAAGTCAGGAAGTAAAAATGTAGTAGGATGACAAGTATCATGGGGTGCATTGCATGTACACACAATAACATCATGTGTCAATTAACCATTTGTAATTCAGAGAGTGTACACGTGTAACCAAATTAACCTGTATTAATACATTCTCACGGTTACATTAACACTGAGGACAGTGTACGATAGCCTTGGCTTAAAGGATCACTATTGGGTGAACTCACCAAGTCTTGGCCCAGTGGAGGCAGGTTATCCACATGTCCTAAGTCAGTCTGGGCCTGCTGCACAGCCTGCATGCTACTGTTGATGGTTCCCATCAGGGCCTGCTGGGCCAAGCTCTGTGAAATACAACCCATATTATGCACTCTGTATTCATACAGCATACTACACACCTACAGTAGCCACAATCTCTTGCCCACAAATGCAAACTACTGTACAGAGACATACTGTACAGTCCATGCAACTGCAAAATGCAATCATGTGATCAAATGCTTTGCATGCTTCCATGATGATTTCCATTCATCTATGACGCCGTGCACGCGTTTGACTAAGAAAATCCAAGTGATGCCCTTAACCTGCAGTATGCAGACCTTCAGTAATGGCCTCCACAACTCCTTCCTGCAGCTCTCACACGTGGCCCTATTTATATTGCTTGACATTGAAACCTATGCCAGTGGGCGTCCTCACCAGCGGAGGCATGTGTCCTCTGTGCATCTGCCCCGTTGTGATCTGCTGCTGGGCAGAGGGCATGGTGCCCATGTTGAAGGAGTCGGGTCCACCGATGGACCCAGAGCGGATGATGCCGGGCAGGGCCACCGAGCCGTGCTCCACGCGGCCAACCCGGTTGAACTGCTGCTGCAGGATTGTGGATCTAAGCATGGGCAGAGTGAAACAGAGTGCAACAGAAACAGCAATAAGTGCATGCAAGAGTGTATTATTATTATTTTAGAGCAGCTCAGCTTTAGAACAATACAGCAGGAATGTGTTTTCCACAGTCCTCTAAGCCAGGCACATACTGTATACAATACATCAGAGCAAATGGCCAGCTGGCAGCAGTACCCTTGTAACAGGTAAAGCTGGCAGGGTACTTAAAATGAAGTTCTTTCGCCTTGCCTCCGAGGATGAAATTGTTTTATACTTGGTGCTACACTGTTTACATCACTCTCTGATGTGTTTCGACATCATTTGTGTTGAAGATTTTCCCATGGTGACAGAAATAGTGGACAAAGTGTGTGCCATCTCCCTCCATTAATGAATTAATTGCCATCTGGTTGTGTTTGTAGTCCATCAGAGAGGGATCATAGAGGTTCATAACCCCCTCAACAATCTGTTTTTCAAAACTGTCCAAGGTACATTCATTGCCAGCAGATTGCGGAAATTAAACAATATAAATCACGAGCACGTTGAGTTTCTGACCAATCGCACTCAATGTTCACATTGGTGTCTCTGTGGTGATGTTTGGCTAGTTAAAGGAGTAGTTCACCCCCAAAATGACTTTTTTTCTATTGATTACTCATGCCATGGAGAGTAGAGTTCAATAATATTTTTTGTTTTTTGTCACATTCCTAAGACAAAAATTTGATTCGAGTAAATTTACCCCCATTGATTCCGGATGGGTACCCGTTTCGAAACGGGTCCCCATCCGGAACAAATGGGGGTACATTATTGTTATCACATTTTTGCCTTAGGAATGCGACAAAAAACTAAAAATATTATTGAACTCTAGTCTCCATGGTGTCCATCAATAGAAAAAAAGTCATTTTGGGGGTGAACTACTCCTTTAAGAAAATCTCGTAGATGCAAGAACTGCCAAAATGAACTTTGGCAAAGCAATGCATTCTCCACAATGACGTCATGTTGTTCCTTGCCGGACTTCATTTCTGTAAAGAGTACAGTACTGTATGCTGCAGGTTTAAAGAGATTGATGTACTTTGTTGCACACTGAACACTGAAACACATCTACTGTAAGTATAAATACACCTGAAGGGTCGAGTGGAGGGGAGGAGGTTGGGGCAGCATCATAGGAAAACGTTAAAGTATTCGTGGCTGAGGGTGTATGTTCTGTTTTTGAGCAGTGGTAAACCGCTCCATAGAGTGGCTTTGCGTGTGTCTGTAGCCACTTTTCCTCAGCGTTTTGCCATAGCAATGTGTTTTCCTCAGCGTTTTGCCATAGCAATATGTGTGTTGTGTGTGTAGCCATATTACATCACCAATTACATCCTAGACCTATATCCTAGTCTTTTTCCTCAGCGTGATTTTTTTTTGGGGGGTATAATTAGCAAATCCAGGGAGTTGAGAAATGAGAAGTTAATGCATTCGTCATTATGCATTATAGATAATGGAAATAATGATCATCATAATTATTATTTCCTCTGCATGGTCAAATAGAATATTACACAGAAAAACATGTTTCTTTCCCGCCCGCTCGACAGATGCCAGAGACTCCACACTATTGGTTAATTATGGCTTGTTTAGAGAGACAGCAATTATGTTTTTGTGCTGAGAACCACAACACTGAGTCAATTGGCCCATCAGCGACAGGGAATACGATGCCCAGCCTGCGTCTGGAGACCTCCAATGACAACAATATTCTCCCAGCTCCGTGTGACAGAATAACACAGATCCATCTGTATCGCTGGGCCTTCGAAAGCTAAGCTACAAAGCAGAATTGGGAGAGACAGCAGCCAGCTGAGGGATGAAAAATGATGACAGAACATGGAAGCAATCATGCCTTCCTTATTTGTGAAACAAGATGATAGCATTGCAGCTTTACTCCGAGCCAGTTTGGGGTTTAGGAACCAAACTTGCATGGGGAAAGCACTAGTCCACAGTCTCTACAGGAATACAGCATGATTTTGTCATTCGAAATACTGTTTTGTGTGTTTAATTACAGCACTACTCCTCCTCTCGAGGGGTTGGTAGTGTGCTAGGCATGCAGAAATGTAATTATGTACACAATTAAACGGTGCAGGTTTAAATTCACATGAGGAATGAGTATAGGCCGTGCTGGCTGAATGTGGCTGGTCAGCAAACTACCATGCTTAGCAGTGCAAAGACCCTGCAGTAGTTAGTATAAGAACCCTGCTCACTTCTTAGGGGAGACTGATTCCTCCAGCATGGTGGATTCCTCATCTCCCTCCAGGCCAAAGCGGTCCTTGCTCTGCTTCTGCAGCCAAAAGAAGAAGTACACAAAATAATTTAGTGTATGTATATAGTATACAGCAGGGGTCTTCAACGTTTTCAGGCCAAGGACCCCTCAGTTGAGAGAGAGATGAAGCAGGGACCCCCTTTTCATAGATTCCATATCGTTTGACAGCACAATCATCAGTGTATTTTGGATTCATGTCAATTTGTGTTTTCACTTGAACCGTCATTACCTAATAAACTTGACCTTTCACTCTGTACTTAGTGTGCTCTTTTTTCACCTCTTTGCCGAAAATAGCCGATCTACAAGCTCACAACGCCTCGCAGCGCGAGGCGTTGTGAGCTTGTAGATCTGCTATTTTCGGCTAAAGTACTCCAAATATGGACACTAGGGTTCAAGTTGTTAATATAAAAAGCAACGGAAGATTTGGAAGACCCCCTGTAGTAACTCTGAGGACCCACCTAGGGGTCCCGGACCCCCTGTTGAAGACCCCTGGTATACAGTATAATATACTGCATGTAAGTAACCAAGGTATTAAGCCATTTTATTTTCTATAAACGTACCTTTTTCAGAATGATGTCGATGTAGCCGGCGATGAGCTGAGAGATCTGTTCCCCCTCGGTGGTCTGAACGGAGTAGTAGCTCTCCTGGTACTCGCCAAAGTCCTGTTCAGGGGCGTCACAAGGGGGGGAAAAGTGGGACTGAGTTACTAGGGCCAAAGGAGGAGGGGCCTTAATTATGTTATACTTTAGCTATAGAATATATGTATTTTTAAGCGAACATTTATAACTCTGGGGGGTCCCTCACCCTGGGACTGAATATTTTGAGATGGGGGTCCGTGGCCAAATACATATAATTTTGGGGGTCCTTCACATGAAAATGTTTAAGCACCAATGACATAGAAACATAGGTTTTTCAAAAAACCTTAGAAGAATTTGAAATATTCAAGACTTGCACACATTAAATCTGTGCAAGTCTAGAATATTTCACATTTTTTAAAAATCGTGATCATTTTTCACGATTTAAAAAAAATAGCAGATTTACAAGCTGGCAGTGCTGTGAGCTTGTATATCTTCTATTTTTCAATGGTTAAAGCACAAAAGAATACATAATAATGCATTCCTTGTACCCAGGGCCCAGAATTTGGTGCGACACCACTGGTCCTGTTCTCATAATGATGAAGACACAAGCAGGGGTTCAGGTCGAGCCTGGTGTCCTTAATGTCTCGCTGTTTTACAGCGAGTTTACAGGAGGCAAGGCTGGCTGGGCACTGATGCAAGTCCATCACTTTTAACATTCTCAGCCACTACTGTACCCGGGAGCCTTTCAGTAGATTAAAAAATACTTAATGAAGGCAAAGCTTTGAATAAACTGTCCTGGCGTACAACTAATGAATAGAGAAAAACGTAAAGGCTTGATCCAACTTCTTCAAAGAACTGATTAAAAAATATGATGTACTGTACTCATTCTCAGAATCACTTTAAAGTTATCTACTGAGGCAAGGTTGTAATAATTCATGCAAATCAAAGTTTGCAAATGTACTTTGAGCATTTATTCGGATTTAAAAAGTGTTCCTTTTCATGTTTATCAGACAACGCATGGAGTGACAGACAGGGGCTGTTGACAACAGCGGAAATACAAAACAGGAGAAGAGTGCTCAGATGAATAAAACATTCGTTCCATGATATCTAGTTTAAAAATCTGATGAAATAGCAGACTGACAACACACTGAAATGAGGTGAAATGAGGCCGCAACAGTTTGTATTGGAAAATGTAATGAGGGTGAGATGAGATGTTTAGATCTAGAGGTGTATGTGGTAAATACGAATGAAGTGGAGGCGTGTATAAAGTCTTGACTCTTGTACGTGTCGAAGAGAGTAACTCAGTACCAAAGTGAAGCTCTTTGGGGAGGCCGCCCATCTTTTGACTGTGGTCAGCGGCCATTCCTGTACCACATCCTTGGTCTTCTCCTCCACCCGCATCACAGACTCTTTGGTTATCCCCAGCAGCCGCGGGACCAGCTTATTCTTGCTCTTCATCTTTTCCTGTTCGGAGAGAATACATCAGACAGCATTTATAGGTACTGTACACCTACACAGGATGATTCACTCAAGGTACAGAACAAAAGACAGCATCTGTATGCCTGTGCTTCTGGCATAATACAGAGTGTGTGCTTCATCTGTGGTTTGAAGCCCCCGGAAAGAGAAGGAAGAGGTGGATGGGAAGCGACCCTGTAGAGTTCAGCTTTATTTAACTGCTGATCTAGTGACCATGCTTTAGACACTGTCGGCAGACGCAGCGTGGCGATGCTTCCCACCAGCTCGCTCTGCCTGCCTAGCTCCGATGCCTTCCACTCGGCCCACTGAAAAACCCATTACAGCTCACTCCAGTGGTTGAGCCCACACTTGGCCTTCCTACAGCGGTACAGCGCTATGCCACGTAAATTAGTGGTTAAGGGGAAGCGGGGGAGGCAAATGTGCCTTTTCTACCTCTTCGGGTTATTGTTATCAAGCCAGGGTCAAAGCACTGTGCTCTGAAATGGGAACAAAGGCCATTAAGTAGAGCACTGTGACAAGACTGTGATACTTAAAACAAGGACAGATAACATTATCCCTCAAATTGTAGTAGCTATGTATAGAGGTTTATTCACATCTTCCATTGTCTCTGGTTACATTGCTTTCAGTGTCATTGCCATGCAAATTGAATTCACGGCAGGAAGAAAGAGGTAGGTGGCTAGTAAGATCATATCTTTCACTTACAGTATAACCTTGCTTAATGTTTGAGAACATCTGCTTGTGCAGGAATTTACAACAGAAGGTTGGATCAATGTCAGAAGCCTTTTACTGGCCTGAAACCAGCATCTCTCTCTCGCGCGCTCTCTCTCTTAAACTCACAAGCATGCATGCAGGATTATTTACTTTCATATCGATGAAGTTTACAGCAGTTTGTTCTAGGAACCTGTGGTGGTTGACGAGTGACAGACAGAAAGAGGGCTAGCTATGTGTTTTTGCCAGACAGACAGACAGACAGAAAGACAGCAAGAGAGAGTGCTGGAGTGAATTATTTAACACCGTCTTCAGGTTCCCATCACTAACTTTCTTCATCAAATACAGACAAACATCTCACACATGTACAGTACAGTCGAGTACAGGGATATGCACAGTCACGCACATGCCACACACACTCCCACAGAGTGAATGTTGACCTTGCGAGTCAGCTTTAGCTACGGCACTTTCCATTTATAGTCCATTAAGAGTGAGATAAGACAACAACAGCACTCTTCCTGCAGGACTGTGACCAAAATGGACTTCTGCCAAAGAGCTTTTGTACAGCTGGCTTCCACCCCTGATCATGTTCATGCTCATGTTCCCACTGCTTTGTTCACCAAACTAGCATCAAACTGCCGTTGTCACGCGTTTCACAGCCATGCTCAGCCTGCTACAGTATATGGCAAACCCTGTATGCCCGTAATAGTTAAGGAATAACTAATTTGTTGTTATAAAGCGTGTATAAAATCTTTTGATGGCTGTTTACCTGTTTGATGTCTCAGCGTACACAGTTGTTGCTCATTAGAGCTGGAGCATTCTGTGTGCATTTGATATAATCAGTCTGCAGTCACTAGGTTCACATTTAAAAGTAAGTAGTATTATTTGCAGATATTCCTGGGGCTATTCTTTGCCTTTTTGACCGCAACGGTGGAGAGAGACAGGAAATGCATAGAGAGAGTAATGCGGCATGCCTCATTCACACTACAGATATATAGTTGAACGTTTTGCTTGGTAATTCAATGTAATCTCAATGGAAACCAGCTTTAAAGATGCAGGACACACAAAGAACAAAGCTTTGAAAGCTTTAAAGCTGGTTTCCATTGAGATTGCATTGAATTACCAAGCAAAACGTTCAACTATATATCTGTAGTGTGAATGAGGCATAAGGGTGTGACCGTTTTAGGAAATGTCCCAGCCAGCCGCCAATTGAACCAGGGACTCGTGGATAAGAGCATGTCGGGTCATCCCCCACGTCATTTCAAAGAGCAGAATTCAAACCACCTGCTAACACTGCATTTACTGTGAACGTGTTAAAATGCATGTACTGTAATGTGTCTCCTGAAATGGTATCAGTAAACAATTTCTACAAGGTCAGAATCCAGGAGTTTGGATTCATGTCAATTTGTGTTTTCATATATTTAACCATTTGAGCCGTCATTACCTAATAAACTTGACCTTTCACTCTGTACTTAGTGTGCTGTTTTTTCACCGAAAATAGCCGATCTACAAGCTCACAACAAATATCTTGTCCGTTTTTATGTATTGTATGCTCTACGCTGTGTTATAAGTCTTTGAATAATATATGAATAATGGGTGCTGTTGGGGATATTTGTAATATCCATTAGGACATAGAATGTTTTTTAACTCATTGAGTGCCTATCCCGAATTAGTTCGGGATATATGATCGTATCACAGGGTGCCTATCCCGAACAAGTTCGGGATAAAAAAAAAAAAAAAAAAAAAAAAAAAAAAAAAAAAAAATTTTTTTTGAAAAAAATTTTTTTGAATTTTTTTTTTTTTTTTTTGGACCCCATCAAATCTGGTGAACATGATTTCAATCGCGATTTTGCATGTTCCACCCCCATACAACCCCATCTAACATACAGGGCAGCCATTTTTGTTTACATTACATGTAAAACATAAGGGCGATTATCTCAAGAATGCCTGAACGGATTTCCAATCGGATTTTTTTGTTTGAAAGCTGTGAACAAACTGCACAAATCCACTCTGGATTGCATTGGATTTTTCAGAGCTCATTCTTCTCTGTTTTTTTCCCATGCATGAGGTGTGCAAGGTTTAATCATGGCTAAGTTGACGAAAATAAGGCTTCTAAAATGCTTGGTAGCCAATAGCTAACTTCAAGCTAACTTCATCCTCTTCCTGTACATGCAGTCATGCACAAAGGAAAGTGTTCAGGCAAGTCATGGCTGCAGGGCTTCTGCATATACCAGCATATCTCTATGGGATTTTCTCTGGCCACTGGGCGCCCTCTAGTGGTGAAAGGGGTGGCACTAAATGAGTTAACTTCAGGTTATGCAATCTCAGTTGCTCTGTGGCATCTGATGGCTTAGCGAGTGAGAGCCCTTATACTGTATGCTTTCTGGGTTTGCAGCTGACCCTAGCATGTCTCTCCTCTCTCCTTTCCCTGTCTCTCTACATTGATTGACTGTATTTAAAGCATATTCAGCCAAAAGAAAATGAAAAAAAAAAAAAAAAAAACATCTCTAATAAAATTCCGAAGTACATAGAATTCTCAATTTTTACATTGACCTTGACCTTCTCCTTTGACTTTGTTGACCCCTGACCCTCTTTGGGAGAGCCTACTGACCATTCCCATCAAGTTTCGTGAAAATGTGACCATTCGTTTAAGTTATTTTGCCAAAAGAGAAACAGACTAATCTAATGGGGTGAAAACAGAACACCCATCCTAGCCCACATGCAACTCCATTAGCAGATGTCATCATTTCAAATGGTATACATAAGCTTAATTGTCTCTAACTAATAGCTAAATGTAACTATAATCATTCTGGATATAAAAACATTATTGCGGCTGGGAATTGAATCTAGGATCATTGCTATTCTAAACCAGTGACATTGCCATTTCACATGTGAAAAATAACCATTTCTAGTTTCCTGTAATGCATCACTGTAGGTGGATTGCTTTGGGTGCTGCTTTCAGGGGGAAAAACTGTGTTGTTCATTTATAAACCTCAATGACCAACAACTGCTGCCACATTCAAAATACTATAATTGACATTGAATGTTTTGTTGAAAACAATCTGATAAAACACCACTTTGTATTATGCTATCAGTCATTGCTATTGGGTGGACGCCTTGTGGCTGTGTTGTTGAACGCACAAAGCTTAACGTCATTAAAATCACAAGACTCACCCGACCCAGGTGATAGCAATATAATACACAAATCATGTGTTGGCATGGTTACTTTGCCATGGCGTATCCCGAATCACTGGATGCGTTCGGAAATGCGCACTCAACACACTGGTGTGCCATGTTGTCGTTCGTTTATTCCGTGCACTTGGTGCGTTATCGTCCGGCACCGGCGTGCTGAGTGCACGCACCGACCGACCCTACTCAGAAGATGGGGTTTGACAGTGTGGTGCGGCAGTGCGGTGCTTTGATTGGTTGGTTTTCATGGAGGTGTCTTGAACTAGCTCAGCTGTGAACAATGGCGTAGGAAATGATAACAAAATGCACTATTTGATGCTTTATTGGTCCTTTGGGCTTTATTGTTACACACGCATCAACGTGTAAACTAACAGCAGGTAGGCCAATGTTATGAATTAAATTACAATAACAACGTTACGTTAGCAACTGCTGCTTTTAAGAAAGTTTTCCGACTGAAAAAGCACACAGTTGCCTCTTATCTGGACGTTCGTAAATAAGCCACACTGAATGCACTCTCAACGTCACCGCCCACTGCACTCACTACACTGACCACACACTCGGTGCGCATTTCCGAACGCACCCACTATTAGATTCATACGAATATTTAGAAACACAATTGCAGTTTAAGATATTTATATTTGCAATAGCAGATGTACATTTGTTTTGGAGACAGTAGGTAACTTCAAAAGGAGTCTTGGGTCTGGTTCAAGTTCTGAGTTCAACCCACCTGACTCACTGCGCAACTTGTGCCAAACCATCCTGCTTATGTTTATTCATAAGTTTGTCAATTTATTAACGGCTACTATTTGCGGTCTTACTTACCCTGCAGTACACAAACACTATTTGGTGTAATAAATATTTTTGAGCTTTAGTCACACCGTCTCCTATACGTGGCCGTGTGTGTATGCGTCCGGCCGTCCGGCCGTGTATGTAGCCTCAAGCCTGCAGTACCTTTTCTGACCACACATGTTAAGGGAGGGGCGCTGTTGTTCTCACACACACACACACACACACACACACACACACACACACACACACACACACACACACACACACAGGGGGGAAGGGTGGGCAGCATGTGTGGTCAAGTATTATTATTATTATTAACAAACTGAATGTTTTAGGGTCAAATAAATTAGAGTGTGTGAAGAAACTACAGCATTGTAAAGCACACTAACCCCGCTGCACCCACCCAGTAGTGCTGTTGCACAGCCTCCACGACCACCGCTCAGTTCACACGGGTGTGATTTTTTCTGTAATGTTTGTTGAAATAGTTATGTCATGCACATTTTCCAGTGCATAATTCAGGCCTTGTTGACTAGTTTAGTTTACTTTATTGACACAATTGTATAAAACATTGGGTCCAAACAATAATCGAAAACCCATTAATAAAAAACTTTAAAAAGTACAAATTACAATACATTAAAAAACAACACAAAACACAAAATCCCTTGAATCAAACAACCGAAACTTTCTGTTGCTCCAAAAGTGACAGGCAGGCATGCAGCATACGCAAACATTTAGAAGATATTTAGAAGCTTTGGCTCCAAAAATGTATGATTAATTTTGTGGCAATGCAAGACCTAGAGTAATGGGGCGGAGCTTAGCGAAGGGTGAATTAATTGCAATTATAGCAAATATTTCCGATCAGGCAATTATTACGTAATAAGTATGACAGGCCTAATTGGTGTTGGACCTTACCTTCACCAGAAAGAAGGACACTCCATAGGTCTGCAGGGATCTGGCAAGTTTCACATACTTCACTTTGGCCTCAATCTCCGTCATCTCTCCACAGTTCTTATGATCCTGGACAGAACGCAAAGTTTACAACAATGTATTCATATGTTGTATGCATTATGCCAGTGGTTCTCAAATTGGTTCAGCTAAATGTGTTAATATAGCATCAAAATCACTTTAACCACTTTAACCCTATATACATCAGATATTTTCCAAAAAAAATTGGACAAAATGTGAAAAAGAAACTGAATATTTCTTTAATATTTTAACAACACAAATCTGGCACAAAAAAATATTTTTTGGCTGTTCCGCAGCCAAATACACACCAATTTGGGGGTCCTTTTGTGTTTGAGAACCACTGCACTATGCATTACATTTCCATCTCCAGGCCACATTATAGTGCAACGATTTTAAAGAGCAACATTACACAAAGCAGGACTGCAAGGTACCGTACATACTTGGAATATTTTCTTCTCCGACCCTCTCTGCTTGATGTACTCTTTGGGCAGGAACTCCTTCAGGCTACACAGAGATAAATCACTTTATTTTTTTACAAGGTTACACTTATACATTTCCTTTTCTATTAACATATTTCCACATATGAGGTCATTCTTTTCCCGGTGCCTACACACTGTTTCAGACAGCACAGTACTAACAGCTGACATCACCCCTGAGCACTTCGCTTGAGGAAGTCCCACAAGGAATTGGGGCCCCCGAAACTACAAACTACAAGCAGATAATGACTGCATATGGATGGCTGTGCACCGAACGTGTGAAAGCACAATACATTGTGTGGTGTGTTTGAGGGAACTAGCCCTTACCCGTTCAAAGATATGAGCTCCGAAATGATGTGCAGTGTGTGGATTATGGGATGTGCACTGTGCACACAGTATATGAGGGATGGAAAGTAACTTTAACTGGTGCTTGCATGCTAATATGTAGGAGCATCAATGTAAGAAATACCCGTTCCATTTAACGGCTACAGAGATACTGTGTACCGATCTGCATGATTTTGGACAACATCTGTAACAGGGCCAGAACCAACCCCCCCCCCCCCCCCCCCCCGCCCGCCCGCCCGCCTGCCCGCCTGCACACACACACACACTCCCCCCCCCCCCCCCCCGTGTGTGTGTGTGTGTTTGTGTGTGTGTGTGGGTTTGTGTGTGATTGTGCATGGCCTGAACAACAGCGCCCCTCCCTTACGTAACATGTGTGGTCACAAAAGGTACTGTAGGCTAAATAGATATAGATACACCATAAAAATGCAATTATACAGCATACGATTTGTGAAAGTGACAAACGGGCTTCACAGTTATGTCAGGTGTGTTCATATGCTGATGGTGATGCGATTTCAGATCAATTGCTCCAGCCACTGAGGAGAAACGCGGTTTCAGACAGACACTCAGACAGACAGACAGACATTCGGAAAATTATATGTTAGATGGGGCCGGCCGGCGCAGTGGCGTCAGTTCAGCAAAAGCTAGGGTATGGCAAAGATGGGAGTCTTCATGGAAAATTACATTTTGGATAACACGGTTCTATTGTGAAAATAGCAGATCTACATGCTCACAACGCCTCGCATGTAGATCTGCTATTTTCACAATGTCTGAAAAAAAAAAAAAAAAAGGGTTTTGTCAGTTTTTTACACAGGTTTCTACGGTTTATTGGGCTGGATATGGCAGCCTGGAATGGTTGTTCAAGTGCAGCTAAACTTGGCATGTTAGTAAACGTGCCACAATTAACAATAATGCATTGCACCTGTGCAGCTGACCTGCGGAACCTGGGAATATACCATTCTGTCAAGATGGGGAGAATACAAGTGTGGAGAATATAATTATAATACCTTGTTAAAGTGACCATTTTGTTAAATTTTGCATTTGTAGTTATTTCACTGTAATTTAACAACATAATAGCCAGAAGAGTAACTTTTATTTCCCCCCCTGGACCCAGGGTATGGCTGCTGCATAGTACCCCTGCCATACCCAATTGACGCCCCTGCGGCCCGGCGCTAGTGTTAATGCATCTGCTCTCATACGGGGCAGCTTACTCCAGGAATCCGGGCTTGTGTTTGTGTTCCACATGGGGTCCAAACTGGATCTGAGCCTGGATGCCGGCGAACTCGCAGGCTTTATCAAAGGAGACGGGGTGGGAGCCGTTCAGTATGTCGTCCCTGGCCTAAAATGAGAGAGAGAGAGAGAGAGAGCAGTGGCGTCAGTTCAGAAAAGGTTCGCGCGCGTGCAAGACACCAGTCATGTTGCCATACCTTAGCAACAGGCATGATATATTTATTTTAAGAAGTACATTCTAATTTTTTTCCCCAAAATGTCTATGGTTTCTTGGGCTGGATATGGCAATAATGAATTGCACCTGTGCAGCTGGCCTGCGGAACCTGGGAATATACCATTCTGTCAAGATGGGGAGAATACAAGTGTGGAGAATCTAATTATAATACCTTGTTAAATTTTGCATTTGTAGTTATTTTAATGTAATTTAACAACATAACCAGCAGATAGACAATGAGACATTCATGGATTTATATTTTAAAGTAACTTGTATTCTCCCCCCTGGACCCAGGGTATGGCAGCTGCATACCCCTGCCATACCCAATTGACGCCCCTGAGAGAGAGAGAGGGGAATGAGAATTACCCTGGATTCACCGTACAGAGCCATGTAATGAGCACTTCATTCTGTGCTTTGAATGTCACTTCAGAGAGAGAGAGTGCCTGCTGCTAAGTGAATAAATGTATTTGTGGAGGGACAGGCGGCAGGGCGAACAGAAAACTTTAGATTAATTCACTCGCAGCAAGGGAGTCAAATGAAGTTTGCATGCAGCAATAAAAGCAATTTCTAACCTTTTAAATGTAACGGCCTCAGTGGTTTGTCATCACAACACATTGAGTGCTCTCTCGCAGAGGATAAAGGATGGCAACGCAACGTTGCCAGTTTCACATAATCCATAACTCTAATGACAGGCTGGTTTCCTGTGAACTATGACATGGGACTGCATCGTGATACAGAAAGATCCATTAATTTCACTGCATTTATACACTATATTAATTTATATTTATAGATGCACTGGCTTCTCTTTCTATCTCTTTCAATCTCTTTCACATGCAAACACGTACCAGTACACACATATCAAATGCATGTGCACGCACACACACAGACACGCACGCACGTGTACACGCATGCACGTACGCACAGTCACACACACACACACACACACACACACACACACACACACACACACACACACACACACACACACACACACACACACACACACACACACACGCGCACACACACACACGCGCGCACGCACTCGAGCAGCAGTAGTGCTGCAAGATTAATGGCTACCTTTGCTGAGAATCTAGCTGACAGTGAGAAAGCCTCCATGAGAGCTTTTAGTGTTTCTGTGCACAGGCCCAGCTCAGCTCATTCTGATGTCCTAATACTTAAGCAGGGGCTTTCTGTATTGATCAGTGGAATGACCTCCAAGTACAATTAAAATACAGCGTAGCTGAAATACCATATTACCGACGGCAACAAGACATTGTGGGGGGAATTCGTTCAACATGGTCAGTTCAAATAAATCAGCTGAGTATAGGCCCTATGGCAGTGGTTCTCAAAGTGGGGTCCGGGGACCCCCAGGGGTCCTTGAGGGAGGTCCATGGGGTCCCCAGCCTAATCATAGATAGGAACCAAATGGATCATTATGGGTCTGTAACTCACAGAGTGTACAAATGGAACCAAATGGACCCGCATTCAGAGTTATTTAACATTGATTGTACAATATAAATTGTGGTCTCAGAGATATAAATGCCATTAAAATGGGGGTCCGTAGCCTAAAATGCAAGTTAAACTGGGGGTCCTTGAAAGTAAAATGGTTGAGAACCACTGCTAGAGCTGTAAAAAACTTCTCTTATGGGGGCTTATCTATTCAAATGGGGGTCTGTGGGCTAATGTCAATTTGGGGGTCCTTGACATGAAAAGGTTTGAGAACCAATTCCCTATACCATAGGGCCCAGCATGTCTCAGGAACCTGAACTGTCCATCACAGAGTGACAGATCCTTCCTGACTGTCCCCACAGAGTTCAGAGCTCGCCGTTGTGGTCAAAGCTACTGTAGTGACACAAGAAGTGATTCCAGGCCATTCACATGGGGCTGTGCACAACACATGGACACAAGCCACAGCATATCAGAGGCTGTGACATATACGTCCGCCTAAGGGCTAAGACACACTGAGGTCAACCAGTTCACCATAGTCCAGCAAAACCCAGCTGAAAAACCAATGCAAGCAGTCTGTCTTCTATCAACAGGCTCACCAATTAATCGATGTTAAGAAATACCTGCAGGGGGCGCCCGCTGGCCTGGTGGTCAAGGCGCGTACCATATACTAGGCTATGATGCCTGCTGGCGTCGCCGGTTCGATTCCCGATCCGGACAACCTTTGCCACATGTCATTCCCCATCTCTCTCCCCATTTCCTGTCAGTCTACTGTCCTATCGAATAAAGGCATAAAAAGCCCAAAAAACAAATCTTAAAAAAAAAAAAAAAAATACCTGCAAATGGTCTGCACAATGAATGTACATGGTAATTCTTAACACAATGCTTGATTACTGCTTATAAAATGTGACCTCACCTCCTCTACAAAAAATGAAAGTCATTTGAAAGAATAGTAGTGTGTGTGTGTGTGTGTGTGTGTGTGTGTGTGTGTGTGAGTCTGTGCACCGCTAATCTCCTGCGCTGTTGGACTGATCGGTGTGAATCTTTGCACGCGCATTCCCTAGACGGCAAGGAAAAACCTCTTCCCTGCATCTTTCAAATCGGCCACCAGAAGGCAGTTTTTGCAAAACACCTTTTTGGATATTACTCCTATAGATTTTGTCCAAACATCAGGTAAATCGGTACGCATTATCTCTATAGTCATGTGATCAAGACGGATCTGTCAAATCTTTCATATTCCATTCTGATTGGCTTCTAAAAGTTTCATGTTTTATATTCCGAATGACTACGATAGGCTTTCAAAAGTTTGCAGGAATTGGTCGGTTTGCTGGTCGGCCAGTGGACAGTGGACAACCCCCCTGACAGTTTACTTGTTATGCCAAATAACACTCCCCACACATTTCTATGTTGGCACTGCTATCGTGTGGACCTTATTATTCTTCATGTTTCTGTTCTCGACCTGGCACATGGTTTAGTTAGAGCAGTGTTTCTCAAAGTGGATTCCGGGGACTCTCTCTGTGCCTGTGGGTTCCTTTAGGGGGGTTAAGTTGACCCAGACAAGTATGTAACTCTGACAGTGTACAAATGGAACCAAATGAACCCTGACGGGTCCATTTGGTTCCATTTGTACACTGTCAGAGTTAAGGGGAGACCTTGAAATTTGAAAGTTTGAGAAGCACTGAGTTAGAGGATGTGCGTGCTTTATTGCTATTTGATGGCACTACTATTGTACCCTACTGGCTCACCAGTCAATGAAGAGCCCCCACCAGGAGGACGCAGTGCCTCCATCCTACTCCTGCCATTCAACACTCCCCACTAACAGGTACCATCCCAGCCTGTAGGGGTCGCTAGTGCCGCGATAAGATCAGATCAGCCTCCCTGCCCATCCCATCGTGCGTTGCGCAGAAGGCGAGCGGCATTTCCGGCGACGCGACGTGAGCTTGTATATCTGCTGTTAACCGGAAGTGTCCCGCAGATAATGCTACAGTAAAGTCTTGCGGAAACAGGCGGATAGCTTCAACGCACAGTGGTAGATTCAAACCTAGACAGGTACTTTACCCCCCGCACCAAGCAAGTACTCCTGTT